>NC_090726.1:131022660-131032660 GCF_036898095.1 Palaemon carinicauda | reverse complement strand
TGAAGTGCAACGAACCTCAACTGTTTCCCTTACAACAAAAATATTAATGTTCATACTCTAAGGCTGTAAAGAAGAATTAAGAATACATTCTTAGTTTTATCATATAGTTGATTTTTTTCTTCCACCGCATTCATTTTTGCTTTACATTGATTTATGGAAAATCCAACATTAACATTTCCTGTATGACATCATTCATTATTTGATTAATTAAATGAAGATTAGAGATGATTATTGCTGTATTAAATTCCCTCCCTCAATATCCAACTCATTTCGTCATCCAAGATAAACAAATCTCAAAAATACTAAACTCAAACGAATTAAGTTCTTATAGATTATGAAAAGCAAAATCATAACATGTGCAAAAGGATTAATAAATACACAAACACACACACACACACACACACACACACACACATATATATATATATATATATATATATATATATATATATATATATATATATATATATATATATGCGTAATAATCACAGGAAAACGTGATGCTCAGATGCAGAAGAACCACAGGGAAAATGAAAATACGAAATATACGCTTAAGTCCTGACTAGTTTCGTGATACTTCTTCAGAGGACTGATTTATTTAGAGAGGTTTCTTTACATTTTATAGGGAAAGCAAAGGTACGAACATACATGTAGAAATTTAAAGAACAATGACACTCCCTTACCAGCTACCTGGGCTTCGGCAGGTGTTAAGTGGGCGGAGTCCCCAAGCTCATTAGACACCTGCCAGAAAGGGTCAATTCTAGTGGCGGGTAAATTCTTGTTTTTCAGTACAGTTTATTGATATGAAAACACGGTAGCCTTATCTATATAAATACATAAGCAAAACATACACATACATACATATATATATACATATACACATACATATACATATATACATATATACACACATACATACATATATATATATATATATATATATATATATATATATATATATATATATATGTATACATACACATACATATACACATACATACATACACATACATACATATGTACATATACATTTATATACATACAACATTAATATCATAAACATATAATCATGTATATATCAATACTTATATCTAGCATAACACTATTAGTGCCAATATACTTATGCATACTATATAAAATAATTGTACCCTTTAATGAATGGTAGCTTAGGTCTAAATATAAATTTCACAGCGACGTTAATTATTCACAATACATTCAATTCTACATTAAGTGGTTAATGTTTTTTTTTATATAGCTTACAAATCTCTTTACATATAAAGGCGTCGAGTTTATACATTCCATGACCAATATTCAAGTTGTTTTCAAAGGTTTCTTTTATGAAACTGGACTCTATGATGTTTCTTTCCACTAAGTTATTTGAATGAACCAATTTCTTTGCACCTGTCCAATTAATGGTGTGATTTTTATCTCTAACGTAAGCAAAGAGTGCATTATTATCTTGAGCATACCTGACACTTTTCTTATGTTGTTCAATTCTCTTTTCTAGGGCTTTACCAGTTTGACCAATATAGTATTTTTCACAAGCATTGCATGGAATACGATATACACATCCCTTGGTAAAGTCAGGAGAATTCTTTATTAATGCTGTTTTTATTGTATTTTTACTCTTAAATGCTACATTTACATTGAAGTTTTTTAACAGTTGGGGAATTTCTTTAAAAGAATTACAATAAGGTAGTACAAGTAAATTTTGTGTGTTGTAGTTTTTTCTGTTATCATTACCGAAAAAAGTCTTTTTTGCTGTTCTTAGGGCATCATCTAACACAATTTCAGGATACTTTAGTTTTTTACCTATTGCTCTAATCCCATTTATTTCGTCATCAATATATTCAGGGCTGCAGATTCGAAATGCTCTTAAAAACATAGAAGTAAATACAGATTTCTTAACTTTGTTGCCTTGGTTTGAGTAATAATGGACATATGCCGAGATATTCATTGGCTTTCTGTATACACTAAACTTAAGACTATTGTTACATCTATGTATGCGACAGTCCAAAAAAGTTAGGGTACAATTATTCTCCAGCTCCATAGTGAAATTTATTGATGGTACCAAACTATTCAGTCTAAGAAAAAAGTCATCTAAATTTTCATTTCCTGGCCACACACATATTATGTCGTCAATATATCGAAACCATTTTACATTGTTAGGTATGATGTTATTTAAGATTCTGCTTTCAAAAAATTCCATATATAGATTGCTTAATACTGGGGATAAAGGGTTTCCCATAGCCATACCAAATGTTTGTGCATAAAATCTCCCATTAAATTCAAATTTACAATCTTTTATACATAGTTTAATTAATTCTATTAAAGTGTGTTTGGAAAATGGTAGATTCAATTGTCTATTATCTAAGGTTTCAGATAAAAATTCCAACATGTCATCAATAGGTACTTTAGTGAATAGTGAGACTACATCAAAACTGACAAGCCTACAGGTACTGGTAATCTGTACTTCATTCAGTTTGTTAATCAAGTCTACATTATTTTTTATATTTGAATATGAAATGGTGCCAACTAAAGGATTGAGGATATTCACAAGGTACTTAGATAATTTATATGCTGCTGAACCTACAGAGCTAATTATTGGCCTAGCGTGATAATTTGGCTTATGAGTTTTAATAGTTCCATACATATATGGCAATGTTGGTGATATTTTACAAACCTTTTTTATCAGATCTTCATTCCCTTTTATTAACTCTTTCACTTTTTTGTTGTAATTACTATTCACAAACTCAATTGGATTTTTTCTTGATTCCATGTATGTGTTTTCATCACTCAAGAGGTTTTCCATTTTTTCTATATAATCATTTTTATTCAAGATTACCAGTGCTCCAGATTTATCGGCTTTTGTCAGTTTAATATTTCTATCTTGCTTCAATTCGGCAATTGCTCTCTTGAATCTTTTTGGGCAATTTGGAACCACTGGTTTTTTCACATTGCTGTATATAATACCCTTAATCATATTTACTTCTTCTACAGAAATATCACTGAATTTTTCCAGGTTACACACTCCATTTGTAATTTCTACACTATTCACTGCACTTGATGACATCGAGAAATTTAAACCATATCCCAAGGCACACTTCACATTTTTATCCAAAATTTTATTTGACAGATTAACCACACATTCTGGATTAACGTTTGCAGTCCACGGGCTACTTTCTATCAATGCATTGAGTTTCGTGTCATGCTTTTGTTTGAGTTTTCTATACACTTTTTCGTTCATTTCTCCATAGCAGAAACCTCGAAGTGGGTCTTTCCAATCCGTTGGTACTGAAGCTTCAAAATGTCTCCTTTTTCTTGTTAGGTCTTCAAACGCTCTTCGGTTTTTAATTTTCATTGAATTTATATGTTTCTCTAATATACTTTTCTGTATATCACCAAATGGTTGATCTTCTATTTCCAATAGGGATTTCGTTATCATGCATTTCGGAATGACTTGTTCCTCCCAGCATTCACGAAGAAACCGCAGGTGTTCTTTAGTAGTATGGGCGCGTGTGAGGGCGTCTGTAAATTCTCTAATAATGTATACCAAGAAAAGCATATAAATTCAATGAAAATTAAAAACCGAAGAGCGTTTGAAGACCTAACAAGAAAAGGGAGACATTTTGAAGCCTCAATACCAACGGATTGGAAAGACCCACTTCGAGGTTTCTGCTATGAAGAAATGAACGAGAAAGTGTATAGAAAACTCAAACAAAAGCATGACACAAAACTCAATGCATTGATAGAAAGTAGCCCGTGGACTGCAAACGTTAATCCAGAATGTGTGGTTAATCTGTCAAATAAAATTTTGGATAAAAATGTGAAGTGTGCCTTGGGATATGGTTTAAATTTCTCGATGTCATCAAGTGCAGTGAATAGTGTAGAAATTACAAATGGAGTGTGTAACCTGGAAAAATTCAGTGATATTTCTGTAGAAGAAGTAAATATGATTAAGGGTATTATATACAGCAATGTGAAAAAACCAGTGGTTCCAAATTGCCCAAAAAGATTCAAGAGAGCAATTGCCGAATTGAAGCAAGATAGAAATATTAAACTGACAAAAGCCGATAAATCTGGAGCACTGGTAATCTTGAATAAAAATGATTATATAGAAAAAATGGAAAACCTCTTGAGTGATGAAAACACATACATGGAATCAAGAAAAAATCCAATTGAGTTTGTGAATAGTAATTACAACAAAAAAGTGAAAGAGTTAATAAAAGGGAATGAAGATCTGATAAAAAAGGTTTGTAAAATATCACCAACATTGCCATATATGTATGGAACTATTAAAACTCATAAGCCAAATTATCACGCTAGGCCAATAATTAGCTCTGTAGGTTCAGCAGCATATAAATTATCTAAGTACCTTGTGAATATCCTCAATCCTTTAGTTGGCACCATTTCATATTCAAATATAAAAAATAATGTAGACTTGATTAACAAACTGAATGAAGTACAGATTACCAGTACCTGTAGGCTTGTCAGTTTTGATGTAGTCTCACTATTCACTAAAGTACCTATTGATGACATGTTGGAATTTTTATCTGAAACCTTAGATAATAGACAATTGAATCTACCATTTTCCAAACACACTTTAATAGAATTAATTAAACTATGTATAAAAGATTGTAAATTTGAATTTAATGGGAGATTTTATGCACAAACATTTGGTATGGCTATGGGAAACCCTTTATCCCCAGTATTAAGCAATCTATATATGGAATTTTTTGAAAGCAGAATCTTAAATAACATCATACCTAACAATGTAAAATGGTTTCGATATATTGACGACATAATATGTGTGTGGCCAGGAAATGAAAATTTAGATAACTTTTTTCTTAGATTGAATAGTTTGGTACCATCAATAAATTTCACTATGGAGCTGGAGAATAATTGTACCCTACCTTTTTTGGACTGTCGCATACATAGATGTAACAATAGTCTTAAGTTTAGTGTATACAGAAAGCCAACGAATATATCGGCATATGTCCATTATTACTCAAACCAAAGCAACAAAGTTAAGAAATCTGTATTTACTTCTATGTTTTTAAGAGCATTTCGAGTCTGCAGCCCTGAATATATTGATGACGAAATAAATGGGATTAGAGCAATAGGTAAAAAACTAAAGTATCCTGAAATTGTGTTAGATGATGCCCTAAGAACAGCAAAAAAGACTTTTTTCGGTAATGATAACAGAAAAAACTACAACACAAAATTTACTTGTACTACCTTATTGTAATTCTTTTAAAGAAATTCCCCAACTGTTAAAAAACTTCAATGTAAATGTAGAATTTAAGAGTAAAAATACAATAAAAACAGCATTAATAAAGAATTCTCCTGACTTTACCAAGGGATGTGTATATCGTATTCCATGCAATGCTTGTGAAAAATACTATATTGGTCAAACTGGTAAAACCCTAGAAAAGAGAATTGAACAACATAAGAAAAGTGTCAGGTATGCTCAAGATAATAATGCACTCTTTGCTCACGTTAGAGATAAAAATCACACCATTAATTGGACAGGTGCAAAGAAATTGGTTCATTCAAATAACTTAGTGGAAAGAAACATCATAGAGTCCAGTTTCATAAAAGAAACCTTTGAAAACAACTTGAATATTGGTCATGGAATGTATAAACTCGACGCCTTTATATGTAAAGAGATTTGTAAGCTATATAAAAAAAACATTAACCACTTAATGTAGAATTGAATGTATTGTGAATAATTAACGTCGCTGTGAAATTTATATTTAGACCTAAGCTACCATTCATTAAAGGGTACAATTATTTTATATAGTATGCATAAGTATATTGGCACTATATAGTGTTATGCTAGATATAAGTATTGATATATACATGATTATATGTTTATGATATTAATGTTGTATGTATATAAATGTATATGTACATATGTATGTATGTGTATGTATGTATGTGTATATGTATGTGTATGTGTATATATATACATATATATATATGTGTGTGTATGTATATATATATATATATATATATATATATATATATATATGTATGTATGTGTGTATATATGTATATATGTATATGTATGTGTATATGTATATATAAATGTATGTATGTGTATGTTTTGCTTATGTATTTATATAGATAAGGCTACCGTGTTTTCATATCAATAAACTGTACTGAAAAACAAGAATTTACCCGCCACTAGAATTGACCCTTTCTGGCAGGTGTCTAATGAGCTTGGGGACTCCGCCCACTTAACACCTGCCGAAGCCCAGGTAGCTGGTAAGGGAGTGTCATTGTTCTTTAAATTTCTACATGTATGTTCGTACCTTTGCTTTCCCTATAAAATGTAAAGAAACCTCTCTAAATAAATCAGTCCTCTGAAGAAGTATCACGAAACTAGTCAGGACTTAAGCGTATATTTCGTATTTTCATTTTCCCTGTGGTTCTTCTGCATATATATATATATATATATATATATATATATATATATATATATATATATATATATATATACACACACAATAATTAGAACGGTGGTTGTAAAGCCAAATAATATTTAGTAATACTCTTTTTCATCCTGGAAGGAATATACCCTCACATTAACTTTATTGTTGATGCAGACACGAAAACTATATACATACATACATACATACATACATATATATATTTATGTAGGTGTATATCTAATATAATATATACATATATATATATATATATATATATATATATACATATAAATATATATATATATATATATATATACATATATACATACACACACACACACACATATATATATATATATATATATATATATATATATATATGTGTGTGTGTGTGATCTACCTTGTAATTTTCATTACTTTCTCGGAAACTTTCAACAATCAATGTTATAGTATCCCAAGTATTATTTGATATCCATGACTTTCTCTTTGTAACTGCGTGGCCCATGCTAAGTATTTCAGTATTGATAGTGAGGTCAAAAGAAAAGCCAGGAATGACTGGAGAGAGTATTTACACAGTAACGCAGATGAGGCTGACAAAGCTATGAATTCAGGAAGTGGCTATGGTGTAAGAATTTCTCATAGAATTATTAATGAAATATCAACCGGGGCAAAGAAGAAGCATATACCCATCGAAAAGAGAGATGGATCTGTTATAACAACAGAAGATGAAGAAAGACAACGTTGGGTGGTACGCTTTAGTGAGGTCATGAATAGGAGATACAAATGAATGAATTCAGTGTGTTTGAAGTCGAAGCTATCCTCAAAACACTAAAGATATGGAAAGCCCCTGGATACGATGGAATAACTGCAGAGATGATACTGGCCGAAAATTAATCGACTCCCAGAATACTTACAAGATTATTTTGTAGAATGTGGCATGAAGAGATAAAACCTGATGAATGAGAGTTGGGAATCTTGGTGAATATGGCAAAAAATGAGACCTGACTTGATTGCAATAATTATATACCTGTTGTTATGAAAATATATAGTATGCTTATTCTAAAGAGACTGGAGAGAAAGATTGATGAAAAGCTGAGAGATGAACAAGCTCGATTTAGAAAAGGTAGAAGTTGCACTGACCAAATTTTCATTTTGAGACTTTTGTACAGCAATGCGTAGAATATAGATATCCACTTTTGATGGCATTTGTGGACTATGAAAAAGCCTTTGATAGTGTGCACCGACTAATTTTGAGGAGATTCCTGCGTTATTATGGAATTCCTATTAAATATGTAAATTTGATTAAGTCTGTTCATGCGCAAAGCAAGTGCAAAGTCAATGTTAACGGAGTCTTATCAAATTAATTTCCAGTGAACAACGGAGTACTTCAAGAGAATGTTTGGTCATCTATGTTGTTTATCCTCCTCATGGATTTTGTAAAGTCTAGAACACTCGGAGATGGTGGAGAAGGATTGGACTGGATTGGTTATAGAAATTTAGCAAACCTAGAGTATGCTGATGATGCTGTCCTTGTTAGCAGAACACCACAGGATTTGAAATGCTTGCTTACCATAATGCATGAAATATCACAAGAGGTTGGGCTCAAGATATATAGTTGAAAGACAGATGATGAGAACGAAGTATGCAATGAAGTTGAAATATCATTGGGAGTAGAAATAATTAACGAGGTAGAATCATTTAAGTATCTAGGAACTATGATCTCCAATACAGGGTCATTAAAATTGAAGATTAGTGAAAGATTAAAAAAACAAATCAGACAATGGCTAGGTTACGTAAAATTTGGAAATCAAATCGCCTGAAATTACACATAAAAATCAGGCTACCTATTAGGCAAGTGAGACCGGTGTTACTGTATGAACATGAATCTAGGTATGACAATGAAACAATATCCAACAGATTTTGTAGATTTGACAACAAAGCCCTCAGAAGAATATTGGGAGTTAAATGGCAGGTCAGGATTAGTAATGAAACTATAAGAGATTACTCGAGTGCCATATGTGGATGAGATTATGGTGAGGGGTAGATGAAGATAGTTTGGACATACTCTTCGTACTCCCCAGGAGAGATTAGTTAAACTTACTTCCAACTGGGCTCCACATGGCACTAAAAGAGTTGGAAGACCTAGACCTACATGGCTGAGGACTATGAAGCTCAAAGTATGAGATGATGAATGGAGAAGTATTGAATAAAAAAGCTCCAGATACGAGACGACTAGCGAAATCTAACCGAGGCCCTTTGCGTCAATAGGCACAGGAGGTGATGATGATGATGATAAAAGCAAACAATTTGTAATTTACGATTCTTCTCTTGAATCCGATTTTTTTTCAAGGAAAAAACGATAATAATCCCATCCGATAACACAAATCGAAGGTCAACATGTTATCCTCAGACTCAAACCGTTGTTGAATGTAGAAGTTACACTGTGATGGGTTTATCGTGGAAAATGAGTCCACCCACACTTATGTCATCAGATTAATCGCTAAATAGACGGGTTCATCGTTTAACACTCATTAACTTATCATTGACTGATAATACTTCCTACCCTTGAAAGTAACCTTGATCCAACAAATTCCTTGGATCATCTGGATCATGATTTGGAGATACCAAAAACATAATTGGTCAAGGAAAATTTGTGTTAGTTTTAAGTTGGATATTTTAATGCGTAAGAGAAACCAGATTCGATAATTAGATTGATTGCCAAATTACCTAAATTATATTAAAAAACTATTTTAGATTTATTTTGATTATTTCTGTGAGGGAAAGAAAGACGAATAAATGGCACAAGCATTGAAAAACTATCTGTCGAGAAGCACAGAATGATGATATGACCAAAATATTATCCCAATACATGTAAAAGTAATAAAAGTATTGCAAACAATGTCATTTTTATCCCGATCCCAAAGATCACAGTGATATCCTTTAACTACATTATATAAATTTCAATACATGACATTCTCGTTGCATGTTACAGACATGACGTTGAAAACATATTCACATTGATGTACTAAAATCGATACCTTCTAAATAGCCGATGAAACCATCATCTTACCTTGACAGACTCGGCCACACCTGCGTCGTTTCTTTCCATCTTCTGTACGACGGGTTTTGCCTGCAGCAAGCAGTGCCCAGCCTCCCCTGAAAAGAATGGTCAAATAATAAAAGGCGTCAACAAGATGTACAAAAGGTATTGGTGCTGTATTTGCCTGACGCAATAAAAATAAATCATGATAAATACTTAAAAACATCAAATGGACTAAGTTGATGCCTGGCTACCACGGCACCAACCCCCATACATTTATGAGCTTAAAAAAAAAAAAAAAAAAAAAAAAAAAAAAAAAAAAAAAAAAAAAAAAAAAAAAGGTATCTTCACGCTTCGAAATTTACTCCTTAATTCAAAAATTCAAATTCAAAACCTATTGTCTAGTCTACATAGAATAATTCAGTATAAACACAAACACGTATATATTCATACATATACATTGATACATATATTTATGTATAAATATATACACTATATATATATATATATATATATATATATA
>NC_090726.1:130977660-131017660 GCF_036898095.1 Palaemon carinicauda | reverse complement strand
TAAACGCCAATCATTTATCAGTCATTAAGAATAACTGGTGTCACAAAACTAATGTTCACTTATTCTGATACGAGCCAAATATTCAGTAAAAAATTAAATTGTATTTATTTTATAAATACAACTGCATCTATAATAAAAATTGCATTTACGTTATGAGACCATTTTTTCTTTTTGTGCTGATTATCCTTTAAGCCCAACTTGATACATGTGGTCTTTGACTAAGCAACCTAAAGATACACACGTAGTAACAGTTTGGTGTAAGCGACCGAGGTAATAATAATGACAACTGCAGTCAAATGGTATCCAGCTGTGGTCCCTACCAGCATACCCTTCCCTCACCATCTGTCAACAGAACCTGAAACTTCCTCATTTGTAGTACAAGCTTGCATTGGATGGGTCTCGAGTGAGAGACATCCTATTACAAAATAAAAAAAAGAAATAAGAAAAAAAAAGAAATAAGAAAAAAAGAAATAAGAAAAAAGAAAGGGAAGTCTATAAGGGGAAGGTTCCGCGAAATACGTAACACATTGTATAACATATATGAAAAAAAAAATAAGATTTAATGCAGACAGTCATTGCACCTTAATTAACAAATATGATATGTTACAAAATTTACATTCCTCAAACAGCGTTTCTTGAAAACTGTAAATATATACCAACTAATAATCGAACATTTTTAAAACGAAGAGAAATTAGAAAAGCATAAAAGTTCAGTACACGGTGAAAGTTAAAATTTTTGAAGAGCTAAACAATCGAAATGTGTTGTGGGAAACTGTAAGAGAACAGAATTGGCGACTGTAATGAACGATCGATTGGTTGGTTGTTCTATCTACATTGCGTCATGGTACCAAAGGTCACAAACACCAAACAGCCAGGGTGTCAGAAAAGCGATATATAATTAATTGTTAAACGGTGTTCGGGTTAAAAATAAAGAATTAGTTTAGCAGCATACTTCTGCTTTGGGAAATCAAATTTCGTTGAGTATCTTATTACATTATATACTTGCCTACACACATTTTTTCTCTGTCCTTTTTCGCAGTAGGGTCTTATTTTCTATTGCACATTGAATACAACCCTATTTGACGATGCTGCACAAAGCAAAATTCATGAGTAAAACTCATGCGGAAATTTGAACATAAACATCCAACAATAAGTAAGACAATGTAACATATTATTGGACCTTGGAGAGCCTCAAACCCCTTCAAACTGAAATCAATTGCAGGACTACGCTTTAAATTAATCTTCATAACAAAACCATTAAGGAGATTATCCATTTTTTTTATCTAAGATGGCCGCTCGGACACGATAAAGACCCGATTATGCTTTAGTCGGTTACCGACAAGGAATACCGCCAATATCAGTGTTCCTTATGCAATCTTTACTATCTCAAGGGTGTCCTACACGATCAACAATTTGGATGATATAATTTTTACATCAATATTTCGTCACTTCAATTTTGTGATGGGTGGTAGGTTGGCCAGTGCACCACCCACCCAGTACTACATAGGATCCCTCACTCTGGTTACAGCTAATATTTCCTTTACCTACAAATACACTGAATAGTCTGGCATGTTTTTTCTACATTCTCCTCTGCCCTCATACACCTGAAAAAACAGATTACGATCTTTAGCTATGGTAAGCAACTCTTCTAGGAGAAGGACACTCCAAAATCATCCCGATGTTCTTTAGTCTTGGGTAGTGCCATAAACTCTGTACTATGGTCTTCCACTGTCTTTGGGTATAGTTCTCTTGCTTGAGGGTACACCCGGGTACACCATTCTATTTTATTTCTCTTCCTCTTGTCTTTTTTTATACGTTGTATATGAAAGATCAATCTTAATGTTGTTACTGTCCTTAATACATTTTCTTTTATTTATTCATTACTTCTCTTGCAGATTATTTATTTCCTTATTTCCTTTCTTCACTGGACTATTTTTCCCTGTTAGATCCTTTGGGCTTATAGCATCCTGCTTTTCTAACTAGGGTTGTAGCTTAGCTAATAATAATAATAATAATAATAATAATAATATTAATAATAATAATAATAGACACCTTAGGCGATTACAACCATAGTGTAATACTAACTATCCTGCAAAAAAATAAAATAAAATAAAATAAAAATAAATAAATAAATCTGCGAATACCTTCCACTTTTTTACTGCAAGTAACATAAAAAACAAAACCTAACAATTATTGGTTTTACAATATTTAAACATTTTAATTGATATTCCATTTAGTTCTAGAAATGAATTCCATGATGAAATACTGAAATATCTTAAACGTGTATGCATTAATAAGTTCTTAAGAATAGTTACAATAGATAAGCTCTAAGGCATTTAAAAAAAAATATCATAGCACTGAAAAAAAAGAATATACATAACGAGGCTAACTTTATATACAAATTATTTACACCATAAAAGTCAATTGAGCAATTTTGTTTACGAAACATCTTTTCCTGAAGAATCATTTAATTTATCTTTCCTTAGCTTCAGTGTCCAAATTTTCTCTTCGTTATGAACCGTCTTATTTTCAGAAAAGAAAATGTGGAAATGTCTGTCAAGGGTGTGGCCCAAAAAGAAGGAAGGATCGAAGTCTTCATTCCGAGGGAAGTTCCAGGAATCGCAATCAAAATGCGAGTAAAATAGGATCTGGTTTATTGATCGCTTTATGTTAACACTTTGGAACCTCAAAAACATGCTGTATGCCTACACCGATTACACAGGATAAACATTAAAGCCTCTATTAGATTCTATCTTATCTTGTGCTTTGATACACAGATTTCCAACTGCCCCGATTTACACCCGACTGAAATTCGATATTCAATCTATTGTGAAAAGGGGTAAAAAAAGAAACATGATGTTAAAGAAAGGGTCCAATTATTCGAGAAACACTGGAGGGACATATTCTGTTGTTATATGTTAACAAGAAAAGGTATTCCACTTTTCTAAATTATACACCCCAATATAATTATACGGTACAGTATATATATATATATATATATATATATATATATATATATATATATATATATATATATATATATATATATACAGGTGTGTGTGAGTGTGGGAAGATAGGGATTTATATAATTTAGAAAAGTAGAACATATTTTCTTGTCAACATATCAAATTAAAATTATCGTATTTAGAAATCTATGTGTAGTAACTTACTTTTACATGTTGTAATAGTATTTGTAAATAATTTTCAACGTTGTATATAAATTATACACCCTAGCCTCTGAATATTGGACGACCACAACACCAAACAGAAAAAACAAAAATAACGTTTTGTGATAATCTGATGAAAAAAGTAATGATACTGAAAAAAAAAAAAAAATCGAAATTGCTCGCTGCTTCAATAAGGTATGACGGAACCTGACAGATATTAAAATCTTCCTGTATTGTGTAACAAATTCTTGATAACAATGAAATAAAATCAAATTTTTATCACTGAAATCTACTACACTATTATCTTCACCTTGAATAAAACGAAATTATGGCTGTATTTTAAGTAAGGAGATTAAAACCGCTTAAGGAATATCCCAGTTCTGAAGGTCACATTAAGGAAATTGAGATGAGAACATTACATTTCACATCTTTTAGCTCTTGTGTACATTCCTAAGTTTTTTTTCCAAAAACTTATTTATTAGTCAATCTGGTTATCCTGCTTGAATATCGATGAACATGAGATTGATACTTTTCTAAAACAACGAATTTACAATTTTCTATATCTCTTCATTTTCTACAGGGCAAATATCTGAAGGAACAGATGAAAATGATCTATGCGTGATTCCGTTTAATTCAATCCCGACAGCTAGTTAAGCCATTCACTCATGGCCATCAACGTTGATCAGGAAACTGCAATATGAGGCTATTTCAATCAAAAGTTAAAGATTCACAAACAAAAATCCAACTCAGATTTTGGGGAATTACAAAAGAACCTGACCACCCAACAGTTTTGACCTCGAAGATGAGAAGAAAATTATAAAATTAGAAAATATTTGTTTTAAAATGGTTTACGTGTTCATCAACTTTCAATCCCCTTTGCCTGTAGGAAAAACCTTCCCCAAAAAACGTATTTTTTGTTTATGATGGTCTTGACAAAAGCAAAATAATTATGAATGAGCTCGAAATAATGTCACTCGTAAAACGAAATGTAATTTATTGCAGTGACATTTATATCAATTAGCGAAATGAAATAAATACGGTATTTAGAAAAAAAAATCTATTTTACATTACAAACTCAGCCTATTTACCTGTTTTTCATAATCTCTCCAACAAGTGACTAATCATTAACTCACGTGATCTCATTATAAGAAAGAGGCCACCTGCAGCGGTCCTAATCAGTCAGTCTCTCAGTTACTTCCACAAAGAATTAATGTCATGACATATCTTTTTATGAAAAGGAATCCCCTACATAAAATAATCAGTTATGACATTCAGAATCTTATCAAATATCAAAAGTCCATCAGATATTCAGATATCATTATCATGTCTTTCAATGACATCAGTCTTCATTGACACATTAATATTCTATCAACTATTTCTGAAAGGTACTTTGCAAATTGTGTTCCACTCTTTGGAAAACAGTAATTAGTCAAAATATCTTTTTTATTATTGTAAAAAGGCTTCTGCTTTGAAGATATACTATTATAAATCTGTACAAAACAGACGTAAACAGATGCCCATCTCTCTCTCTCTCTCTCTCTCTCTCTCTCTCTCTCTCTCTCTCTCTCTCTCTCAAGAGACCAAGGAGGAGATAAGTGACAGAAGCACTACCATGATAAGGTATTTTATTAAGTAGTATACTCGATTTATGTTAGGATTGTGATGAAAAATTAGCCGACAAACTAGCCGAAACGGCCAAGAACAAGCTTTCCCATCTACATTTCCACTTGAAATTTAACTACCAATGAGTTTGTCTGTAAGATAAGAATATCCACCGTGTTAAGCAAAAAGGATATTCATAACAATCACTTGAGCTCGACTAGAGTTTCAAGACATGATCTAAAAGTATACGATGACATTGTACTAAGCAACAGCACACTTGATTTTCAATCAAATGAATGGGAGATATTACAACATTTCTACATCAATTGTATTGATATTCTCATGTACGATGAACAGACAATGACTCTAAGACTAAACGCTTTATTTTGGGCGAGGTTCCATTTCTTTGATTCATATGAAGTCCTCTAAATTAACTGTGGTCGCCTCTTCAAATCTTTTATATCACCATAATTCTGGCCATCCTTTGCATTGAAATATTCCCATCCTCTATGTAATACTAGTTATGCAGTTAATGCAAACAGTCTTGCCTTCTCCATCATAAGGCTCAATACTTCACAGTATTCTACAGTAGATGTTTTATTCCAATTGTGACCAAACTGTATAATTGTTTTCCTAATCTGGCAATTGAATCGGTGGAATTTCAGATTTGTTGCAAATGCTTTTCTGTTGAACAGATCGACATCCGTTTCTTTTCATGGTTAATATACAATAGCTTTGTAGTATCCTGCTTTTCCATTTGGAGCTGTAGCTTGGCCATTCACTATCAATAAAATTGCAATATATTTTTACGACGGCTCCTGTATGGTGTGCAGACAAAATGCTGACATGCATAATGTTGCCTTATGTAACATCGACGAACAAAATATCAACAGAATGAGAAACTACATGGTGTACATAATAGTAGGTTCTTTGCACAAAAGCGTAATAAACACAAAATATATTTATAAAAAACATGATTAATTAAAACTTTATTGACGAGCAAAATTTTCTTTACCTCATATGAGCAACTGCTGTAAAGAACTGTCGCTTGATTGCGATTACAGTTGTCCTTTAATCTCTGGTTAATTCTAATATATTTTACGTTCTGTATTCCGATTTCGAGATAACGAAATCGAGATAACGAAATTTCTGTATTTGCTTGTTCTTTTTATCAATTTTGTAACCAACTTTTCTAAAGAGGCACGCTTCATAATCATTCTTCTAGTAAAAGCATTAAGTCAACCATCAATAGCATTATTTACACGCGGATTTTGTAACAGGGTTTCCGTCGTCACCTACCTCTGATTACACTTACCCAAGGTCAACAGATTCATATGCTATAGACCTTGTACCTAGCAAAGTCGTTTCAAAATACTGTACGCTTAGACATTCACCGAGCACAAATTCTATTGCTTCAGTTAGAGAAGTGGGAAACTCGTCAAATTATTATTATTATTATTATTATTACTTGTTAAGCTACAACCCTAGTTGGAAAAGCAGGATGCTTTAAGCCCGAGGGCTCCAACAAAGAAAATAGCTCAGTAAGGAAAGGAAATAAGAAAATATACAAGAGGAGTTTTAGAATAATAACAATATTAAAATAAATCTATTATATATAAACTATAAAAACTTCAAAATAACAAGAGCAAGAAAGATAAGATAGAAGAGTGTGCTCGAGTATACCCTCAAGCAAGAGAACTCTACCACAAGACAGTGGAAGACCATGGTACAGAGGCTATGGCACTACCCAAGACTAGAGAACAATGGTTTGATTTTGGAGTGTCCCTCTCCTAGAAGAGCCGCTAGCCACAGCTAAAGAGTCTCTTCTACCCTCACCAAGAGGAAAGTGGCCACTGAACAATTACAGTACAGTAACCCCTTGGGTAAAGAATTGTTTGGTAATCTCAGTGTTGTCAGGTGTATGAGGACAGACGAGAATGTGGAAAAAATAGGCCAGAGTATTCGGTGTATGTGTAGGCAAAGGAAAAATGAACCGTAACCAGAGAGAGGGATCCAATGTAGTACTGTCTGACCAGTCAAAGCGATGATATCACAATATGATTTTTAACCATTTTTTACATATTTCATTTGGGAAATAGCTATGGTTGATCATTGTATTTGCAAGAATTTAGGATCAACATGTGGACATAAATAATGCAAATTTGACACACACGCACACACACACATTTATATATATATAAATATATATATATATATATATATATATATATATATATATATATATATATAAAATATATATATATATATATATATATATATGTATAGAAACGGATGACAAAATATTTGAATCCCACCACTAAACGTAGGTATACCCATGATAAATTAGTTTCTTGTCGCCTCTTATTGTTGTGTTATTTCCATACTAGCAATGGTTTTACGGGCTGCCAACGCAAGAGCCCGTGTCTGACGTAAGGCAGAGCAATTTGAAACGAACGAACGAAGCAATGGGCTGATGGAATACGTAAATACCAATAAATTTAAATACACTTCGGATTTGGAAGGAGTAATGGTGTTTTAAAATAGCCTAAAACTAATAACAATATATCTCCATTCAAGGTTAGATTTATGAGACAACTACCATTTCAGCGCATTTTATTATATTTCCATGTCTAGCGCATGAGAAATATGCAATCAACCATGTGACAAGTAAGCTACCAGTTTAACTTGTCTTGTCTTATTTCTTTGCAGGCGTTGATATTTGTCTTGTGTACAAACGGATCTGGGCATTATGTTCGTTGAAGTTATGTTCTACCAAGACATTATGTCCATCGTCTTCGCATCTGGTTCTTACTAACATACAAGGTACGTGTGTGAATAATTAATACAGAGATGTAGGCTATGTGTGAGGGTCATAGACCTTGGGTTGGGTCACAGGAAACGATGAATCTAGTATTTTGAATTCATTTTGTGGTGAGGTATCGGAGAAGACTCAAAATTATTTGTATTAATTGCAAGGGAAAATTTCAACCAGAGACCCACCTCTCTCTCTCTCTCTCTCTCTCTCTCTCTCTCTCTCTCTCTCTCTCTCTCTCTCTCTCTCTCTCTCTCTCTCTCACACACACGCATATATATATATATATATATATATATATATATATATATATATAGTATATCTCGTATATCCAGAGTATTTACATATGTCACAGCTTCTTAGTCTGTAAATTTTCTGTGTACAAATGGCACGGAACATATCAAATATATCTCTTTTTGTCCATTGTATAGATTTAAAGCTTGGTTTTGAAGTAAATGATTCATAGATAATAATTATAGATTTCAAAGAATCACGTTTAAGCACGGTAAGGAAATCATTTGACCTACTACTACTACTACTACTACTACTACTACTACTACTACTACTACTACTACATCATCGTCATCTATCGTTTCATTAATGAAATTCATATGTATAGGCTACTACACGATAAAAAAAATCCTTTTGATTAGCCAATTCAACAGAAGGGCAATCTGGAAATCCTTCCCATTATGGTAGTTAGTTTATCAACATTCGTCATTATTTTCCCCCAGCCTCTATCGTTATACTATTCATTATTTTGTGGTCTGTTAAACGTCTCAAAGAGCAGAAAAGTTGGGGGAGAAAATAACTGGAGATCGGAGGAGGAAAATGACTGATAAAAATGAATGCACTGAGTTGTCTTACGCCTTACCTCCTTAGAGCCAAGCGACGTTGTTCTCCGAGCGTCAACCTTAATATCTGTGTCAATGGTTAATATTTTACAGGATCTATTGAGGTTGGCTTGCCACCGACTAGTGGAGACATAATGTACCTGGAACTGGCGTCAGCCCCACCACAATTAACAGGATACAGCTCAAAGGGTTAAACGTTAAGAGAAGCCGTGGGAGACGTTTATTCGATCCACTACGGTAAGCCTAACGGAGTCACACGGCCACTTTCTTATTTTTACTTTATCTTTCAGGCATACCGGATAAGACAGGTAAACCAATCAAAATTTCGGTGCACATCAGCTAATCTATAATAATGATCATCATCAAATGATTATAATAATTAACAACGCTGATAGTAATCAGTAACCCAAATAAAAAAAATACCAATAATCAACCGCAGTCGACACAGTAACGATAAGAGTAATGACGACACCAAGTCATAGTCACTAGAGAACGTTCTGATATACATAAATACACACACACTATATATATGTATATATATATATATATATATATATATATATATATATATATATATATATATATATATCAGTGTTGTTATTCACTACGGAAAAATTTGTGATATTTGGCAAAATGCCTTATTGCACACCAATTTTAAAGTAACTGTTAACAACAACAGCTATAATAATAATAATAATAATAATAATAATAATAATAATAATAATAATAATAATAATCGAAAATCTTTACAGATGCAGGCATAAGTGGCGGTTTATTACTACTATTATTATTATTACTTCCTAAGATACTACCCTAGTTGGAAAAGCAGGATGCTATAAGCCCAGTGACTCCAACAGGGAAAACAGCCCAGTGAGGAAAGGAATCAAGGAAAAATAAAATATTTTAAGGAGAGTAACAATATTACAATAAATCTCTCCTATATAAACTATAAAATCTTTAAAAAACAAGAGGAAGGGAAATAAGATAGAATAGTATGCCAGAGTGTATCCTCAAGCAAGAGAACTCTGACCCAAGAAAGTGGAAGTCCATGGTACAGAGGTTATGGCACTAACCAAGACTAGAAAACAATGGTTTGATTTCGGGGTGTCCTTCTCCTAAAAGAGTTGCTTATCAAAGCTAAAGAGTCTCTTCTACCCTTACCAAGAGGAAAGTGGCCACTGAACAATTACAGTGCAGTAGTTAACCCCTTGGGTGAAGAAAAAATGTTTGGTAAACTCAGTGTTGTCAGGTGTATGGGGACAGAAGAGAATATGTAAAGAATAGGTCAGACTATGTGGTGTGTGTGTGTGTGTGTGTGTGTGTGTGTGTGTGTGTTTGTAAGCAAAGGGAAAATAAACCGTAACCAGAGAGAAGGATCCAATGTAGTACTGTTAAATGTAGTCAGTCAAAAGACCTCATAACACTCCAGCGGTAGTATCTTAACGGGTGGCTGGTGCCCTGGTCAACCTACTACCTATAAAATAAAAATGTTCATCCTCTGTCATGTTCTTTCAGGTTTTCAGAGTCATATAATAATAATGGCAATAATAATATCTTCTCAATCATTGAAATTACATTTTCTACCATTGCAGGAATAAACGTACTAATAGAATCGCATAATACCTGAAGTTCGGAGTAAACAATTTAATATAGCAATCAATTAATTATCACAAAACATTGTGTAACAAATACTATAATTTTCTATTTATGAGCTTACTCATATGTATTATTCGCGTATAGGCTATATAGTGTTATATGTGTACACATACACGATATATATATATATATATATATATATATATATATATATATATATATATATATATATATATATATATATATATATAAACTGAATTTCCTAAATCGCAGTGTATACAACTTTATCTTGAGAGCATAAATGTGCTGGGGTCCTAGAGCGTATCTCCGGATATTTTGTCTTTTTTTTCTCTCTGCCCAACAAAGGTAATACAGCGCACATTTTAAACTGGTGATTGTGAGAGGTTCCTTGGGAGATTGGGACCCACACACACACACGAATAATACAAAGAGTTCAAGCTCAGTATGATAAAGGACGCCATGTGCTATGTGGTCATGACAAACCCAATCATTTGTCAGAGCTGTCCCTAGAATCGGAAATTGTACGTTTCCGGTAGAAGCCTTACTGGAGACTCAATACACTCGTAACGGAAGTAGAAAGGTTTCTCTCCGCTAGGTTCTCCAGAAAGGGATGGTTCATTGCTCCCTGTACAATAAGACGTCTCCATTGCATCTATCATTTATCTTTTCCTTTTCCAGATTAGCATATATATATATATATATATATATATATATATATATATATATATATATGTGTGTGTGTGTGTGTGTGTGTGTGTGTGTTTGCACTGATGATCTCATTCAAATTATAACGGCTATACACAAAAAAAAAATCTTTTTCTTTTTTACATTTACATAAAAAAATTTAGACTAAAAATATCAATTATATTTAGATAAATATATCGACACAAAACTAATACATCATAGAGACTGTCACGTTAATTATCAGTTCTCAATGATTATTGAAGAATTTCTAGAAATCTTGCCCGAAGAATAAGATGATCTGACAAAGTTACTTTCAATCAAATTGTAGCAGAATAATTGAATATATGAGAATAAACATGAAATTCATAAAATTTCTTTCGAAAGCTTTTTTTCCCGAGAGCCAAGAACAAAAATAAGAACCATGCACGATGGTATATTTCTTTATCATCATAAAGCCCGGAAAAACTATTTCACATTACTCACGGAACACCACATTCACTCTCCCTTCCGAACGTGTAAGGGGTTGGACGCAAATCCCTTCTCAACAACATATGATCACGTTCCAACATTGTAAAGGTCTCGGCGGAACGACTTTCCCGAGAACAGACACAAATAGAGAATACAACGATATTGCACAAATTCTAAATAATGAGCGACTTTATGGCGAGCATTTGGTTACCAAAGCTAGACTGAATGGTAGTTAGTGTTACTCACGGTCCAGATATATAGACCTTGGTGTTACTGAACCTCTTCCTTAGCTATGGCCACCACAGCAAAGCCTGAGGCTCCCGTCACCTGGATAAGACTTGCGGAGAATTACGGTTGCTGCAGGCAATCCCGACGCCCTCTTAACTGGCAGGATGAACGCCACTAAAAACTAGAACTTAAAAACTGGGAATACTATGGAAGATACTGCGAGGAAAATGACATCAGATACCACAAATAAATGACACAATTTTGTTATCGTGTGTTCCCAAATGTATAAACTTTTATAAATTTTACTGCAGTTGTGTGTAATAATTTTCTGTTGTTGAAACCGAGACACTACAATCTCATCAAACTGAGAATCACGAGAAAACTGTGTTCATCTTATTATATTAATTGACTTTTGCGATCTCTCGAATGCGGACTTTTTTCCCCTTGATTAATTTACATAAAAATACGTCTATGGTATTATACTGACGTGTAAAAATAAATTTAAAAGAACAATTAAACCTTCTAATGCCTTCTCCCTCGTCATAAAAGAACAAGAAAATAATTCGACATGTTTAGTCTCATTTCTTCTATATCCTGTAAAACCTGCTCATTATTATAAATGCTCTCACCGAGTTTCTAGCGAGGTTCCACGAGTGGACATTAATCATTGATAAATAATCAATACGAAAAGCAACATTATAAATGAAAAATGTAAGGTCACTTGATGAATCATAATCATAACTATAAAAAGGCTTTAAAAAATACAGGTTTTTCTGAGATGAATACCCCAATAACTAGAAGCATCATTAGCATAAAAAACTATTAATTTTTACCCATATTGTGTACGCAAAATATTATAAACGAAACCATTTCTACTTAGCATACAATGAAATATCTAAATACGAAAGGTATGTAACAAATAGGCATGGTTCTCTCAATTACATCTACTGTAATGTCACTGTGCGACACCAGTGACGTCCCATCACAGAACCCACTACAGTATCACAAAGCCGAGCATATTCTTCCGCTCGCTCCCAATTAAGGAGCATAGCTCCCCTTCCGATGCAGGAGGGGAGAAGTATAAGAAGGAAAACACTTTATGAATGAAGGACTGAGAAAGGAGATAGGTGACAGGTGCCACCTTTGCTAGGTATCCAGTCACTGCTCTGTCCATGTCATCATCATCATTATCTGTCTAATATCCTGTGTTGACTCTTGAAAAATTTACTTTTCTTATGGGCTGCCTGAAGGCACAGAGCCCATGTTGCACCAAACAGTGTAACAAGCTACCAGACTGTCAGATTATAAAAAGGTTTAAAGATCAGTCATAGGCGGCAGAGGGAAGGGACCTGGAAATGTCCTAGAGACCAACTATATCTACATGTGATCAGTGCCCAAGCCCCTTCTCCACCCTAGAAAGAACCAAGAAGGGCAAAGCAATAGCCTCTGATAACTCAGCAGGTAAAGCAATAGGCTGCCCTACCCCTATCCTTAGCTCACAAGGATAGTGAGGTGAACGCCGATGAAAACTTTTTTGAGCTGCAAGCAGGGCTCAAGCTTTCAACCCACAAACCGAATATTTTGAGTCAGAGACGGTATCCACTCGACTTGATATAACAGCTGTCATGAATGTGGAGCAGCTAAATATGATTTTTGGCCGGCATCATTCATTTGCTGGTACAAGCTTTAAATATGATATGAATATAATCTACGCCATTTCTTGAGAAAAAGGACTACCCATAACAAATTTCAATGTGTCCGACATAAACTAAAAAAACGCCGATCTCTGTTCATCTGTTTCCAAGTTTTGCTACGAAAAAGGCTACTAATGAAGGGAAAGCAAAGAGGATATCCTTTTCTGTCTCTATAAAATCCAAAAGGGTTGCAAACTACAGTCAATCTTGTAGTCAAGTAAAAATATTGTTCCTGAGGCAGGGTGGATTTTTAGACAACAATGGATAATTCAAAAGTTTTGGCAAAAAAAAAAAAAAAAAAACTTTGAGGAGATGAAGCTAGATATCAGAGCAAGAACTATTCATACATGAGAAGGTCAACTCTAAAATTAAACTACTGTATGTTGGTAGAACCAAGATAGTGTCTACTGTTCACTACTTTGGCACAGTAGTGATGACCACTGCTTTGCAACTCAGCAAGATGTTCAATATCAGCTTAACTGCAAGTTTAGTATCCTAAATAATATCTAATCAACCTCAAAAAAATTAGGCAGCCGAACTTGAACTGACAGAAGGTGCCAGCGCCGGAGAGACAAGCCAAGGATAATGGGGGGGGGGGGGGAGGGCTTTAACGTTATCCAGATGGTGTGCAGATTACAAGGGATGAAAATTGTATTGGATGAACTATCGGGTTAGGTATAGGGCAATGACTAAAACCTAAGTGTATTTCGTACATGAAAAAGAGCAAAGGTGGTATAAGGGTAAACCCTTTGCCAGCTATACTTAATTTAAGTTCGCAGTGTCGTATCATGGATGCCGAACCAAAAATACAAACTGACTGGAGTAAATGTTGTCCTTGTCAAGAAGCAACAGTGATGAAACTATTCCACAGGCCCTTCTACGGTTTGTTTGCAGGACTGAGTAAGATGTTGATATCAGGTCCCATCAATCCATGGTATTGTACTGTCAGATATTGCTGTTGTACAACTTTTACAACACAACTGCTACTCTGAGTAAACTGGAGGATAAAAAACCCACAGGCCTGCAAAACACCGTGAAACACATCTTCCATAAGCTTCATGGGAATGGAATTAGTATATCATAGGACAGTGTTGGAAATATCAGGACTGTTAGGTGAGAGTGTAGTAAAGCAATATGTAGAAGACGATGTGCCTACCTATTTTGAGAAAGGTACTTGTAACACCAGCATTAGATAATAAAGATCACAGTCCAACAGCTGCCCATGTAAAAAGACAGAAATAGACTGTACTGCACTCTGTACTTGCTCTTGTCGTCCATCTTTAGGAATTAAAAAAAAAAAATGATGTTCAACAACAATAGGAGAAAAAGACGTTCGTGTACTTATAATCATAATTCTCAAGTTTGGACACAGTTAATAATGAGTAAATATATATTTCATTTTTGTACATATTTATTTAACTATATCTGTGTACAAGCGGCAATAAATATTCATAGAAATCAAGTTATTTGGAGGGAATTTCGGGTGACTAGCGCTTTTTTCTTAAAATCCATCCCACAATGAGTATTTCTGCAAAATCTAATGCTTGTGTCAAGAAATGAATGAACATATGACTTATCTGAACAACTATTGCCCTACATCAGGGAACAGCAAAGAAAGACGTTCTACTAGACTCCCAGGAAGGACTGTGAGGAAGTTGGTTATTTGCAATAATTAGTTAATGTCAAGGACACAGCGCCAATGCAATCCAGTACTGTGGGGAGAACTAGATAAAAGGCACAAATACACAAATCTTCAGACACGTCGATGTATAAATTATATTACACATTTAATCAACATCGTTAGTTATCATGATTTCAGTCCATGACGGTGTTATATAATTGTAAACTAATTAAATAATTAATGTTATATATATACAATGGATACAAAATGAAGTTCAACAAAACACCAAGCAAATATCCTAAATTACATTATACCTCGGGATGTAATCTACAGTAGACTGTGAGTAATCATACATCCTTAGTACTTAATATTACCGCTATCTATTTGATGACAGTAACTAATAGTATAGATCAAATAATATAGCTGAATAACATGATCATAAAATTTATCTTCATAAATTCATTCGAACTACTTTTAATGAGAGAATGTACGGTTAATCTCAAATAGTTGAGTTCTGTTGGATGACCGTCTGCTGCCCTTTACTAGTTCAGACCCCATTAAACAAGACCAATATAGTTCACATCATGTCCTGCTTGTTCCATTCTATTCATTCACAGTAAAAATACTGACAACTTTTAAAAATTACTCGGTTTGGTTTTATGTGTAAATTGTTGTTAATATCAAATTGTCAGCCGACTAAAAATAACCAAAACAAAATATCATATCATTCTGCATGTAATCATTGACTAATGACTAATATATCTGTATAATTGGGAATATCGCATGTAACTTAGAAATTGGGCAAGAAATATATGACGATCAAAGCAGTGTTAGTAGAAAGTACATTTCATGTCCTAAAGTACAGTATAACACAAATAGGAAAATAATTTTGGCAAGGAAGTAATTTTCCACTATAAGATGAGGCCATAAAATAAAGTGAACGCAGCTATTCCCTCGTTCACCTTTAATGAATATTTCATATAACTACGAACTTTGTCCGATTCAATACAATTAGTCCATAATGTAGAATACATGTTTGAACGTGTGAATACTAACCATACATGCAGATACCAAGAGGTTGGAAGAAGGCAGGATGAAGCAGTGCGTTTGACATGACTTGACCATGTGGTGAAAATACACAAAAGAATGTATAATTCGAAGGAGTAAAGAGGAAAGAGACGAACAATGGTGGAGTGTTAGTTTTGAAAGGGAAGGTTTTTATCTTCCACGTAGCAAGATTGTAATTTGTTTGCAGTATACTGTAGTTACGAATGGTGCAGCGTATGTATGTGTGATGGTGGTGGATGGGGGGGGGGGGGAGGGGGCTTCAAAAAGTTACTCATGTGCCCTCCGAATAGGTACATGAAGTAGCTTATGTTGTATCAAGTTCTCCTCTGGAATGGAGGCCCATCGTGGATTTCCCAGTTAAAAGGATGAAAGTTGCAGCAACTCTCTCTCTCTCTCTCTCTCTCTCTCTCTCTCTCTCTCTCTCTCTCTCTATCTCTCTCTCTCTCTCTCTCTCTCTCTCTCTGTTAAGCCCAAATCTATCATGGAAATGGCTTATACGCGCGCGCGCACATACACACACATATATATAATTTATATATATGTATATATAAATACATATATATATATATATATATATATATACATATATATATATATATGTATATATATATATATATATATATATATATATATATATATATATATATATATATATACAGAGAGAGAGAGAGAGAGAGAGAGAGAGAGAGAGAGAGAGAGAGAGAGAGAGAGAGAGAGAGAGTAAATAACATACATCAAAAAAGAAAACACGTCTTACCTTCCATCATGAAACAAAGATTGGTCTTGAGACAAAACTTCCGATTTCCTTTTCCCTTAGTTGCTCCAGACACAGGTGATAGCACAAGACAGGTGAGTTTCGCCTAAGACTAATATGACACCAATAATATAATTTCGGCAGAGATGGATCTTTCCACTTTCTTCTCTTAAAATCGCTTAACTTTATATGTTACTGAAGAGACTCAACATGCACACCTAATTATTATCGGTTTCTCACTGACTCTGAAGAAACAGAACATTCATGCATCATTTCCTGAAGAAGAAAAAAAGGCTCTTGCCATCAAAATATCGCAGAGATTTCATATCAATTCACATCCTAAGCTATCTTACAAGAAAAATCTACTATTCCTTAAGCACTAAATCAAGCTTTTAAGGAGCTCATCTTGAAATACAAACATTATCTAAAACACAATTATATATTCTTATATTTTCTCAATAGTTTTCTTTAAAAAAATGTCATATCGGAAGACTTCTATTATTACATGTTCGTTCATTAGATTGTCTGGTCATATTAGCCTGACTTTTACAAATTCCCAGTTTTCTTTCACCTGTCATTAATGAGAGAATGAAAGTAAAGGAAACAGATATTTTTGTCAGCGTGGCAATATTACGAGTTTCACCGACCACGATCAACCAAAGTTCAACCTTTATGTTACTTGACTGGACAATACTTTAAGCACCCATAGTAGAGGCAAGGTTTGTGCTTCTAAAATGACGTGGCATAAGGGCGAGATGGAAAGAAAACACTTGGGGTTTTGGTAGTTCTCTAACGATGCATGATTACGAATAACAATAAATGAAATCTATACCCCCAATTTAACACACATCATCACAGGACGAAGTGCGAGTTACCACTAAAACCGATGTAGATCCATTCAACAGGTTCTCTTGCGACACAGGTGCAGCCATTAATGATGAATCACACCTGATGCATAAACTCAAAAAAAAAAAAAAAGATGAGGACGTATAAATCCCAATTTTCCTCTACACGTCCATTCCCCTGATCCATTAAATGTTCAAGGAGCTTATGATTGATGACATGTATGAAATTTACCGGTGGTCACCAATGCAAGTACTGACCAGACAAAAGTTGCCCATAAGCGCTTCATTCCCAATTTGCATCAACCCACTAAAACTAATCTTAATTCATACAGAGCACTACATACGCTCATTGGTCGTCAAAAATTAATGCAGTACTGAAATGGAAATGGAAGGAACTTTAACGTTAAAATCCGTCGTTTTAAAATTTAAAGAAAATGATTAACAAAAAGGAAATGAAAAAAAAAACAATAATAACACTATGAAAAAAAAGTGAAAGCCAGCCAGAGATAAGCAATCTGTTTCAAACTGGGCATTTGTGTTGTGATCCAAGAAATCAATCAACTGAGGAAGCATGAACTTTACTATGGATTTTTATTCATGACTAATACTCTCATAGGCGTTAACATTCTTCTTATAGCACCGAAGAAAATGATCCAAGAACATATTTTCAGGTAGAGAATATGTCGTATAGGACTATAGGGCAACTCACACCTATTGGTCGCAGGCAATTTACTAGAAGTGTAAATATGCACAGATATAATTAATAAACGAAGCCTATCAATATTACCGACAGCTGTTCAAACCTCGACAGCTCAACTTTTTGGCCATATTATGGAGCAGAATAAAGTTAATGTGCTTTGTGAATGCTCAACCGAAATTCGTAGCCCATGGAAGAAAAAGTATGTATATATACACACGTGTATATATATACATATATATATATATATATATATATATATATATATATATATATATATATATATATGTACTTTATACATATAAAGTATATATATATATATATATATATATATGTATATATATACATACATACATAAGTATACTGTATATACACACGTGCATATATATATATATATATATATATATATATATATACATATATAGTATATATATATATATATATATATATACCTGTATATATATATATATATATACATACATACATACATACACACATATATATATGCACGTGTGTATATACAGTATACATATGTATGTATGTATATATGTATATGTATATATATCTATATATATACATATATAAAACGTGTGTATATATCATATATGTATGCATTATATGCACATATAAACATTCTTATACATATATGTATGATACATACATACATTCATATATACACATACATTATATAAATACATACATATATAAATATATATATATATATATATATATATACATATATATATATATATATATATATATGTGTGTATATATGTATGTATGTATGAATATATATATACATATATATATATATATATATACATATATATATATATATACACACATATATATACACATATATATACACACATATATACACGCATATATATATATATATATATATATATATATATATATATACATATACATACATACATATACCCACACATATATATATATACATATATATATATATATATATATATATATATATATATATATATATATACACAATATATATATATATGTGTGTGTGTGTGTAAATATGTATGTATATATATAAATAAATATATATATATATATATATATATATATATATATATAACAATGGAACGAAGCCACCGTGACCTCCATGAGTTATCCGTGAATCAGTTTATCCTGGTTCAAACTAGACTTAAATGCTCTCAAAACAAGTGATGAGAGCCCCTTATAAATACCACCCACTCGTCATGGAACAAAGGAGAGAGAGAGAGAGAGAGAGAGAGAGAGAGAGAGAGAGAGAGAGAGAGAGAGAGAGAGAGAGAGAGATTCATATTTTGCTTAGATGAGACCTTAGGAAGGCTCCTCTTCGGGTCTTGTGCCAAGGCGCCAAGGCAGGTGACAGCTCCAAGCCAGGCACTAACTGGCGCAAATGACAATCCTCAGCCATGCTATTAAAGCCATTAGCTGACAGTCTATGAAGGTTAACTGCAGTATTTGTTATTCAACCTTGATGCATTAATGAGGGTAAACCCAAGTGCCCGCATGCCCTATTTACGCATATATTTGTGTAGCTCCAGAGAAATTAAAGAAGCTACGAAGTTCAATATCAATCCTTTAACAACAAGATTACTGATGGAGTTCATGAGGTAATAATTTCTGCTATATACACACTCACATTCTGCCCGTAACATATCTAGAGGAAAACAAATATATTATTTGAACTCTTGCTATTCATTTTGTATTATGATCCTGTGCACTTAGGCTAACTCACTGTAACCAGAATCAACAAAGGGAAGTGTGAAAGTACACACCACTTACTTAGTAATGACAGATTGTAACCTAAGCACACGGGCTTAATTTCTTTGCTTGGCTGAAAAAAAAAAAATTGATTGCATGACATCTTCAATAACATCAAAATAGGGCACCTTCCTCATAAATACTTAAAGTGGATTCTGACACACCTTAAGCATTACATTTTGAGCTCAATACTTTTACATTACTCTAATTTAATGTAGCACTGCTACTGCGTCGTGCTGTGTACCCATTCGCTTTCCACAATGAAAATACAGAACTAGAAACCTCGAAATCCTATGAGATGATTGGGCACAAGAACTGGACGTTTCGTCATTCCAAGAAGAAACAAGGATTTGAAACCCCATTATGAAATGACACAAATACCGAAGTTTTGAGGTGAATATGAAAAATCTAAAAGCTTCCCAAATGGGCCACAACTTGTGTTTCAATCTATCTACAGAATCTTTTCATATACTTAAAGTGTACGCGAATCCGAAAAGGTTCCAAGTGGTTTTGATGAAACTAGATGGGTCGACCCCCTTTCGCCATCACAGAACTTCATCACTTTTCTTCTGTGCTTGTTTTCTTGTACTTTATCTCGCTCCACCAGTAGACATATTCCATACCACGTATATCCAACCATGACACAGTTGGTCAGAGAAAGAAAACTCGATCTACTTCAGAAAGAAGAGAAGCAGTGGCCAGACCAGGGGGAGGGGATGTTATCTTGAAAGCATGAGAGGCAAAAGATACTCAATCTCAATATGGGAGAAAAGGAAGAGGCAACACCACTTTCGACTACACGACCAATAAAAGATTTGGGTTTTGACTCCCTTCTCTTCTTTTCTCGGTCACAGCAAAAACGGTCGCATTTGGCATTAGGTAATAAAGGGCATGCAGAAAATATATTTTTCACCATTCTTTTTATGATCTACAACTAATCATAAATTTGATAATTTACAAATAAAACGCCGCAATTAAAGATAATCACCTAATTAATGCCCATACAACCCGTAGACCAAATCACCGCCAAGGTCACTCTTCAGCGTCAATATGAAAAGGAAAAATCACTCTACAGTAATCTAAGATTCAATTCAAAAGCTTACACTCCCCATCATCTATAATGAGTGCGATATTTTCCAAGCCCATTAATTTCAAAATTTAATTGGCATTAGAAGCACGCATATGAATGACTATACTAAACTTTGCTAAGCTCTTTTTAATTAATCTTGAGACAACCTGTTAACTCTCTCTCTCTCTCTCTCTCTCTCTCTCTCTCTCTCTCTCTCTCTCTCTCTCTCTCTCTCTCTCTCTCTCACACACACACACAAACACACACATACAAATAAACATAAAAATAAGCAGTGAAAAAACAAAACCTCCTCTCAACTTTGTTGACAAAAAACAACAGAAACCGAAAACTTGCAACAACTGCAATAAAAAAAACAATGGAAAGATAATCCCTGTAAAAAGACTTTCTTACACAATGCCAATCCTTTTGAACAAATTTACATTCATCTTGACATTTTTTACTGTGTTTAGAAAACAATCTTCGGAGGAATGAACAGATTTTGATGAAATCTGACGAAAGCTTTCAAAAGGACAAGAATTATAGATGGATACTGAAGAGGATTAGATTACTTCACATCGAAAAGTTGGCACATAATTATAATCCCTTTAATGGCAACTAGGTAATCCTATAATCAGACGGACATACATGTAAAAAATAGTACCATAATAATAATAATAATAATAATAATAATAATAATAATAATAATATAAATAATAATAATAATAATAATAATAATAATAATAATAATAATAACATAGTCTCAAAACGTAGATCTCAGGTCATCTACGCTACAGAAAATCTCGACAGAAAAGAATAACCAACCCTATTATAGTAGTTGTCTGTAATTGTTCTTGTGAATATGGTGCAATCTAACAATAAATTAATCAAATGAATCATACACAAACACAAACATTATATATATATATATATATATATATATATATATATATATATATATATATATATATATATATATATACACACATACACTTATGTGTGTATGTATGTATGTATTCAAAGTGTTTCTCCAGAACATAAGACCGAAATTAAAAGAAGGATAAGCATGGGATGGACAGCTTTTGGTAAACAAAATGAGATCAAGAAAGGTAAAATGCCACGTTCTCTAAAAAGAAAAGTATTAAATCAAATGATCCTATCAGTATTAACTAAAACATCGAAGATTTGGAGCCCATACTAAAGCCTTAGAACATAAGCTAGTTACAACCCAGTCAGCTATGGAAAGAATAATGATAGGAATAATACTTAAAGGCAGAAAAAGAGCAACATGGATACGAGAGCAAACAAAATCAGAGGATATTCTAACAACATGTAAGAAAAAGAAATGAACATGGGCAGGACATATACTGTAATGAGAATGACAGTTAATAGATGTACATTAGGAATAACAAAATGGGTCCCTAGAGATTGCAAAAGAAGCAGGGGAAAGAGGAGAAGGCGATGGATTGACGAACTACGAAAATTTGTGGGCATAGGCTGGCATAGAAATATCATAAACAGACGTGAGTGGAAGGACATGTAATTATTATTATTATTATTAATATTATTATTATTACTAGCTAAGCTACAACCCTAGTTGAAAAAGCAAGATGCTATAAGCCCAAGGGCTCCAACAGGGAAAAATAGCCCAGTGAGGAAAGTAAATAAGGAAATAAATAAATAATATAAGTAAAAAAAATAAATAAAATATTTTAAAAACATTAACAACATTAAAACAGATATTTCATATATATAAACTATAAAAGGACTTATGTAAGCCTGTTCAACATGAAAACATTTGCTGCGAGTTTGAACTTTCGAAGTTCTACTGTCTGAGGCTTTTGCCCTGCAGTGGACATGTTACGGCCGATGATGATATATTCAAATGAAAATGTTTCCGAAGAATCAGTATAACTCTCCTTGCATTACCTACCACATCACAATAAGGTCAATAGAATTATCACTAAATTCACTCTTCTTTAACATCACAACAGTGAGAAAATAATAGATTTATATCTTAGTAACAAAAGTAAAACATAAGAATACATATCAACTAACGGAAAAAGGACAAAACACTTACTCGGCTGTACTAAAGAAACCACCATTGTCGAAAAGAGAAACTTAAGAAAATGAAGACTACAGACAAACACTAAGGAATAAACTAATATGCTTTAACCTAAAATCTCCAGAAGCTATACTGTAGGTGGTCTCTCTGTGTCTCTCGCCACGACGTCCGTGGCAGTAATGACGCGTAATGTATGACTGCAACCACTTTTATGTTGGGTGCAACAAATGGAACGCTCCCTCTGGACCCTGGGGGGCTCCCATAGGCAACTGCACACCCTTACAGTACTGTACCTGATTCGGGGGAAAGATTAACTCGGGGCGAGAGAGAGAGAGAGAGAGAGAGAGAGAGAGAGAGAGATTCTGGTTACAGCAAGGGGAATACCGGATACATCACTATGTAAGACGTCGCAAATACTGAAGTTTAGGCGAAATGTCCCAGTAATATACATTTTTTTTTTCAAAGCAAAAACAAAAGGGAAAGAAGAAACTTGAGAAACCTGGAAACTCATTTATAATCTTTAACAACACCAGAGTAATGTTTTTAAAGTGCTGTCAGTACATATAGAAACAAGACATCATCTTTGAAGTATATAAATAGAGTCCCACAAGGCAAAATTATAAATGTATATAAATAAATCTCCTTTGGCTGTTTTCCGATTAGACGCATCTCTTTAGTACGCAGCCAACGTCATTAGGCAACGGTTTTTACATAAAGTATCGGAAGAAGTGACGTGAAGAAGGCTGACAATGAAATGATAAGAGAAATTTGAAGAAATTTAAGATTAAAACCTATTAGATCGATTGATATATCCCATAATTACTCCTTTCGTTACACAACACCTGAAAGATACTATTAAAAAACAAAACTGTTCAAAGACATTTCCGGACATACAACGCTTAAGCTCTAAATAAAATCTTATGGGCTGATTTTCGCTGGCATTATTTCATAGCAAACTCAAGAAAGTTCTGTAATTTCCAAATTATCTTTTGGTAACAACATCGCTGGAAGCAGCGAACCTAAGTCTTTTATTCTTTAGATATTAGAGTGAATCCAAAAATACAAACATGGAGATGAATTGCCCTTCCCAGATGACAATGTCAACATAAATCCCCAAAATTCTATTATTTTGCTAATCTTGAATAAGTTCCCATAAAATGAATCTAAACTAAAAACGTGTGAATTTTACTCTCTACTCCATAACTGGCTTTCAGAGTAAAATGTATACATGAATGGACCCATAATAATACTAGATTCATAATCCTTTTAATGAAGCCTCTATTGAGCAGCCACTCTCTGAGGCCATAAAATGTATTCTGAAAACTAATATAATTCATTTTTCTGATATCCTATATAATGGCCTCAAGCAATACTGAGCATTATTGGTAAAACCTGAACCTTTCAATTAAAATGCAAAAATGGATGACTTTATGACGAAAGCTAACATAAACTATACTGCAAATACTAAGCAAAATTAATAAATGGGTAATTCACCTAGAAAATACACCTATACAGGGTTTACATATGCAGGGTATGAGAACGCCTCTAATAATATGATGGCAAATCAAAGTGAAACAAAATATCAAAACTGGCTAACGACAATTACGGATGCAAATCCAACAAAAAATTTAGAAAAAATAAGAAGCTTAAAAAAAAGACTATAAAATTGCCTCATGGTATATTGATACAACGACTAGGATTTCATTTACGAAGACTTAATCCATTAGTTAGTGAGGAAAATGTTGTAAGTGTGTATATATATATATATATATATATATATATATATATATATATATATATATATATATGTGTGTGTGTGTGTGTGTGTGTGATCAAAGCACTCAGAAGAATATTGGGAGTTAAATGGCAGGTCAGGATGAGAAATTAATCTATAGGGGAAATTACTCGTGTGCCATATGTGGATGAGATCATTGTGAGGGGTAGATGGAGATGGTTTGGGCAAGCTCTTCGCCCTTCCCAAGAGATTAGTTTTCCAAAATTTGAACTGAGCTCCACAAAGCACTAGACGAGTTTGAAGACCCAGGCCTATAAGGCTGAGGACTATGAAAAGTGAAGTAGATGATGGATGGAAAGATATTGATTTAAAAGCTGAACAGAGAAACGAATGGCGAAATATAACCGAGTCCCTTTGGGTCAATTGGCGTAGGAGATGATATATATATATATATATATATATATATATATATATATATATATATATATATATATATATATACACAGTATATATATACAGTATATATATACAGTATATATATATATATATATATATATATATATATATATATATATATATATATATATATATATATATATATATATATATATATATAGAAAACAGCACTAATTAGGAAGCATACTTCCGCTGAAACCCTTCAATACTGAAGACACTAATTCTTTCCAAGAAAATAGTTCTCGTCATAAAAAAAGACTATAATGTTTATCATTACTTTATAAGGGTGGGATAATTTAAGTAAAAAAATCTAATTCCATTAGAAAGGCACATACCGTCGATCCTATATGATTACGCTCCTCCAAAAATCTACGTCACCAATGAAGCACATATCTCCGCCAATCCCAAATCGTCAGAACATGTAATTGCTTTCTATCGCAGAAGTCAGGGTATAAGTCTGATTGAAGTATCCCGAGAACAGAGGAACATATGTCGATGAACTTATATTAAAAATATGTGGGGTAAATCTCCAAAATCCTTGTAATGCACATGCAGCAAGCAACGTACATGCATATGAAGAAGGATGCCGTATTGTTTTATTCGACATTACAACCTTATTGAACTCCACGTAAAAAAATTTTTTAATGTGACAGGCTAATTTAAAATCTACTATCATTCCATTGTATGTTATCTATTTCTTATGCCAATGTCAACTTTATGGACAAAAACTGTTGATTGTAAACACGCAATTGCCACTATTATGTGGCCTCTTTAGAGTATAAAATACCTGTATTGTCAGTAAATAAAGTTTGTTGTTCAGTTACTCTCCTTGTATCAACTGCTCCTCTGCTGTCGTCACATTGGTGAACTTCGGAGTTCCTCGAACACCCAGCCAGCTCTCTACTTCATCTCCATATCCTCCAATGATGCCCACCACTGACAGCGAATCATTTGTCCCACCCTTCACCAGCCAAGAAACGTTTGCTTTGTTTCAGCCCACCAAGATTCAGTTCCACATCAAGGGTGTGACCCGCTCCAGCACCCAAGCTGACTACGTCCTTGCTGTAATTCCCAACGCCACTTTCCCAGAAATCTCCAACTGGCTTTGCCTCGTTCCCTCTTATGGACATGACCCCATTGATGTTCGACGGGTAGCCGAAAAGGGATCTGCTATCCTTATCCACAGTTACGAGATGCTGTCACTGTCATTTGGGGCGCCAGGTACCGATGAAATTTTCTTGTTGCCAACGTTACACCATCTCTCACTGGTGGGGATTTCCTCACCCATTTCCACCACCTGGTAGATGCTGCACATCGACGCTTAGTCAACTCCAGCTCTTACTCATCCGTACCTTTATCACCTATTCAACCAACCTCGTTCTCCACATTAGAGCACCCACGGACACCTACGACCACCTCCTCACTTTAGATCCATACATCTACCTTAGATGTCAGTGATTCATGTCAAGCATGGCCTCTATTACCATATCAAGACAACAGAGACCCCAGTGTTTGCAATATTCAGACATTTGGCACCTGATAAACACACATTTGCCAAAATAGAAGAAATGGGACTTTGTCAAAAGGATTCAAGCCCATGGTCGCTGCCCCTGCACATTGTCCTGAAGAAGGGTGGATCCTTATGCCACCTACACATCGTCCTTGACCACATAAAGAAGAATGGCCTTGTAATCAGGAATGACATATGTATCTTTGATGCCAAAGAAGTGGCATTCTTGGCTCATCACATCACTTCAGTGGGAGTTCACCCCCTCCCTGAGAAGGTATCAGCAGTACAGAAATTCTCCATGCCCTCAACTGTCAAAGTACTACTGCAAGGGTTCTTGTGTTTAGTGAACTACTATTTTAGGTTCTTGCCAGCCATTGCCGCCACTCTCAGCTCCCTCTACAATTCCCTAAAGGGAGAGCCAAAAAAACTGAAGTGGGACTCACTTCAGGACGAGCCTTATTCAACGCAAATAAAGTCCTAGCAATTGCCAAATGCACCCCTCCTACTCTTCACCGATGACACTGACATCGCTGTCAAGGCAGCAATTAAACAAATAATCAACGGATCACCCTGTCCATAGGCCTTCTTCGATAGAAAACTTTCCATAGTGGAATCTAGCTACTCTACCATCAACCCCAAACGACTGGTCGTGTTTTGCCTGTCTGTCTCGCCTGCCATTTCTTAAAGGGTATGTCCTTCATCATTTGCATGGACCACATGCCCTTGATGCATGCCTTCCCTCTACAGTCCGATGCCTGGTCCACCCTTCAGCGCCAACATCTCTTTACCAATTCTCAATACAGTTGTACCCTTCAACATACTCCTGGTAAACTGAATCCTATTGCCGATGACCTTTCCAGAAATACGCTGGCCACCATACAGCTGAGATTGGATTACAAAGCTTTGGCAGAAGCCAAATAAAAGAGCCCGAGTACCAAACCTGCAGAATGTCCTGCAAGTTTCTCTGTTGGGAAAACGTCGCCCTCAATAACTCCAACGCCACCCTCCTCTGTAAAATTAGTGGCCATGCCCGTGGTTACCTGCCCCCATGTGCTGACAGGTATTTAAATTAATTCAAGGTCTCTCACACCCCTCGCACCAGTCAACTGCATGGCTACTGAAGTCTAAAGTTCATATGAACTGGCATAACTAAAAATGCAAAGGATTGGGTCCATGTCTCTAGTTCATGCCAAACTTCAAAAGTGCATCAATGCTCGGATTCAATGGTGTAGGTACTTTTCATCAACTCCAGTGTCTTTATGCCCACATTCACGTTGATGTGGTTGTCCCCTACCAACTTCACAAGGACACCACTACTTTATCATATTCATCAATCGTTCCACTCACTGCCCTGAAGCCATCCCCATACAACAGCCGCCTCATGCACAGCTGCCTTACTTTCTGGATGGATGGCAGGATTTTGCATCCTATAGCATGTCACTCCCAACACGGGTGACACTTTTAACTCCCATTGTGAACATCCTTAGGCCATCTTCTTGATACTACCCAACATCAGACTACTGCCTAAAACCACGCAGACAAGGAATGGTGGAACATTTGCATTGTACCCTTATAGCAGCTGCAACAACTCCAGTTGGTTTCCACAATGGCTCCTTGTCGGACTGAGCACCACTTCCAAGGACACCATTGATGTCTCACTGGGAGAAATGGTATGTCCCTGCGGAATTTTTCTGCCACCACATCCAAAGATCCCCAGCGTCCACATCACATTGCGGGGAAATTTACCTCCTGCCGTCAAGCTTGCAAGCTCCCATCAAAGCAGCACATCCTGAAAGACCTACATACCACAATACTCATCTTCCTGCACAACGATGCTTGTCAGCCACTGCTTATACCCCAAGATACGGGCCCATTCATTGTCATCCATCATACTCAGAATGCTTTCCTCCTCAAAGTTTCTGGTAAAGAAGATTAGATCACTATTGACTGCCTTAAACCTGCTTATCTCCTGAAAGAAAACCTGCCAAGAGTACAGGACATCTCTCTAGGGCAAGTTACCCTTTTTCAAATGCAAGTCTGCTTCAGGGGGAGCCATGTAATGCCCGTGCAGCAAACAACACATACAAAACAAGGATAGCCTATAAACGTTTTCTTCGATATTACACCAGTTATTGGACTCAAGGTATAATTGCGTTAAATTCAATAAGCTAATTTAATTTTGTTATCATTTTATTGTTATGTTATCTACATTTTGTGTCAATCTTATCCTCATCGACAAAAACCGATGATTGTAAACACGGTACTATTACCCTTATGTGGCAATACAAGCGTTGTCAGTAAATAGTTAGTTATTGGGTTGTTGTCCTCTCTCATGCCTCTCGTCAGATCTTCCTCAATGTTTATCAAGTGTTGTTAATCAGAAGGGAGTCACGAAAGTTTCCGCATCATCCTTTTAACAAACAGACAGTCAGAGAATGTAATCTCGTTGGCACTTGAAACGATGCGCAACTCTCAACATCAACCAGTGCGTGGGCTATGGCACTTATCGCCAGTTGTATACAATACATAGGCCTTAAATTTATTGGATATAACCACAATTAAAATAAAAAAAAAACGTGATTACGTGACTATAAAGCGGATGATGGAGTTTTTCTTTATTCATACCTTTTGTTGTTCATTTACTAGTTTCTCTTCTTTTTTTTTTTTCTTAGCTTTTCCATTTGGCAGAACCTTCCTTTGTGAGTTAATGACCTTTCAGGCATTTTACCTTTTCGATATTTTACTTATTCATAATAATAATAATAATAATAATAATAATAATGATAATAATAATAATAATCATAATAATAATATTAACTGAAATGGTAACATCTTATGGGATAAAAGCGTATAATACTAACAATAGCAACAATAATAATAATATTAATAATAATAATATTTCGCTTATAAATAGTGAGATTATATACAAACAGACCATGATAGCATCAGATCTTGATAACAAGAAATAATAAACACACAATAGCAAAACTGAAGGAAATCCCACAAGGTGTATGTTATGAACTAACCACAGTTTTTGGTACATAGAAATAGAGCTAGTACATAATTCAACATTCATATATGAACACTAATTATTCGCTCTCAAGGACACGTATCCTTTGGCCTATTTTGGGCATCTTAAGAATATAACCTAACCATTAATTGAGAACTGTAAATAAAATTATTTGTCAGGAAATATATGTAGCGATACAACATAAGCTAAAATTTCTTTTCAAATTAAGGATCTCTGATTGAAATCCATAGAGAAGGACGTTGCTGCATCTCATCCCGTGTAGACCCTAGTGAAAGGAATGACCACGGGTATCATGAAATGGCTGGAGAAAGAGAAGCTTTTTGTACATCCATTACTGCAATTGGGCAAATACCTACGAGTGCCCATCACAAGCGGATCTTGAGGAAATGGAGCAGAGCGAGTAGAGGCATCTGCAACTCTGCTTACAGATGTAACGTGGGTGAAATGGACGGTAGGTTTACCAACAACTTTACTGGGACAGAACCTGTTGTCCGACGTGCAAATACTATGATTCACTGTTGTACTGGCAACCCAGTTACTGTGACTCATCATGCCGTGTTTTCATTCATATGCAAATACATTCCTACGGAACAAGGCTAAATACTGTCTGCTACTTACTGAGCAAACTTTGAAGTAAAATATGCGTTCTGTGAGAAACAAAGGTAGGCCTGACGAATACCAGGAAACAGTAAATTTATGAAGGAAGGGCATACTACTACGAGTCAATCACCAATTACCATATAAAAAATTACAAAGCAAAATAGGAGTTATATACTTTGTAGTAGTTGTTGTTGTTATTATTATTATTATTATTTTTATTATTATTATTATTATTAGTTAAGCTACAACACTAGTTGGAAAGAAGGATGCTATAAGAATCCAACAAGGAAAAATAGCCCAGTCAGGAAAGGAAATAAGGAAATAAATAAACTATAAGAGAAGTATTGATCAAATAACATATTTTAAGAACAGTAAAAGCAATAAAATATATCTTTCATTAAAGAAAATAAACTATAAAATTAGACTTATGCTAGCCTGTTCAACATAAAAACAATCGCTACAAGTTTGAACTTTTGAAATTATAAAGCGTGTAGAATGTAATAACTTCTAAAAATTATCATAAGAAATGTTAGAAAATAAGAAACTAACAGTTCGAATAGTTTTGTTTTTAAATATGTTAAAAATTCCACAATGCAGCTGACATAAAAAAAGAACAATGTTGACAACATTGAGCAAACCGATGATGCGACGATAGAGGAAAATTTATGATCACCGCCTTATTTTCTGACTTAAAGAGCATTTAGCATTTAAATTGTCTGCAAGCTTACAAAAAGAACGTTTGAGTTTTGAGGGTAACATCTACTAACGTCAAATATTTATAAGTTTATCTAAGCGATACATAAAAACAGGTACTCATTAATTCTTTAGTACTTTTAAATCTATTGATACAGCTAGCAAAAACTTAATTTTCTATCTAGGTACAATGAGTGATTGGATATTGAGCTTATCACTTTAATTCTGATTAAAAAGCAACGATCACCAGATCTGATAATAGTAGTAGGTAAATTGATATAAAAATCAATAGGTTTGACAAGTGATTTCCACAAATATTGAATAGATAATCTAAGCACACGGCTGCTTTAATGTATGACATTAGAAATTTTCTTAATAAAAAGTCTTTCAATCTCACATGTGTGTGTATATATACATACATATATATATATATATATATATATATATATATATATATATATATATATATATATATATAAGTGTGTGTGTGAGTGTGTGTGTGTGTGTGTGTCAGCAAATTTTCCGAGCTCGTCAATCCACCATCATTTCATTTCCCAGGTTTATTTATAATCTTAGGGGACCCATTCTGTGATTCATTTAATCCCTAGTCTTGGTAACATTTTGTGTAAAGTTCAGCGTGATTTGGTACCATGAAATCTCATTCTATCACTAAATAATTTGTTAGGCCACCTTCTGCTTTGTCTCTTTTCATGCCTTTTTATGCTTTCTTTCATTCTACTGCTACTTTCGGTACCGGCCCAGGCTTTTCATTATTTCATTTGGAAAAGTTATTTCTTATATCACTACTGCCTAGCATTGTCTAAAAAACCTCTGCCATTTTTATCACTCCATCTCTTTTGCTGATAATATTTCCATTTTCATCTGATGAAGAAAATATCTGTTGGCACCCTATTCCAAGTCTTCTTTTCATTAACTTGATGCTTCTTCCTTTCTTTAATGAGTCCTCAAATTTTGTCAGATTGTATTTACGAATTTCTTGTGTTTTTAATTTGTTTATTAATTTGCATAGTTCTGCTAATTCTATTTCATCTCACTTGGATTTTACCCTCATTTCATATGTTTTCTTTATTAGATTTTTGTTCGTGTTTTCTGGTAGTTTTCCTTGATCTTGGTTTGGAACTTTTCCACCGATCTCTTGTGCTGATTCTAGTACAAAATTTGTTAAATTACTGTTAATTCCTTTTTTTTTTTGCTTTCATTTCATCAAGTAGCTAGATGTACATATTTTGTATTGCTAAACTGAAATCTATCATGCTTTTCTCTTATTACAGGAGAGTTTATTTACTGGCTTAAAATTATTTTTTTTTCTTTCTTTCCTTAGATATAGCCAAGTTTTACTTTTCGCACTTTTATGGTGGCTTGACTTTAATTTGTTTAAGTGTTACATCTTTAACTAAATTAGCTTTTTCACTGAGAATAAAATCTATTTCGTTTTTCTTTTCTATATTTGGACTGCTCCATGCTCCAGGTCCATTTTCTATGTTAATTTTTTTAAAAGGTGATCATGATTATTAAATTGTTTTTCAGCAAATTTTATAAGCATATTTCCTATGATTTCTCTTTTCCCAACTCCTAATTCGCCTACAGCTGATTCCCTTCTCTTCTTTTGACCTACTTTACAGAGAAGTCACCCAAAACAAATGCAAATAGGGTCTCATGATCTTTTTTTAAAGATATCTCTAGATCTTCATAAAAAAAAATTCTTCCACTGTACTGGACGTTGTTGGTGCATAAGTTTGAATGATCACAATTTTATAATTTCTATTTAGTTTGATAATCAATCCTGGAATTCTATCACTGATGCTATATAATTCTTCTGTTATCTGCACGATTTGTAATAATAAGAAAACCCACTTCCATGTTCTATGATGTAAAATATATGACCTTTAAATTCTATATAAGATTCCCCAGTTCTTATAATTTCACTCAATGCTATCATATACCAATTTATATCTTTCAGCTCTTCTAATTTAGTAAAACACAAAGGTCCTCTTCCTTAGACAGGGTCCTGACATTGTACGTTGCGAGGGTCAGTTTCCAACGGCAGTCTTTTCTATTCCACACACAAACGAACAAACAAACACATATTGGTACATATACACTGTATATACATACACACACACACACACACACACATATATATATATATATATATATATATATATATATATATATATATATATATATATATATGTAGTTTTGCTAATTGGACGGCATTTTATGACCATTGCAGTATTATCAAGTCTATGAAGTACTTCTCTGTTTATGAGGTTCTCATCTTCATACCTTATCTCCATAGTTTAAAAACAAAATCAAATAACTTAATTATCAATTAAAAGCTTAAATAATTTTCTTCTATAAACTATAAATAAGATGAAATTAAAAATATGAACGCCGTTAAAAATTAAAAGATGAAATTGGAACTGAAAAACAAATGATAGGTATAATAAATCGTAAGTAAAAACATACTAGGCTCAGAAAATTGATCGACATTGGGAATAAATTTATAGCAAAGAATTAACATCGTTAATATGATTTTGGTTAAATTCATCAAGTAGGCCTACCGGTATTTTGTGATAGTCATTGTGTACAAATTGTACTTGGTTACAGAAAAATCGTCAAAAGAATAGGATTTTGTGATTGCTATGATCAGCTGTCAGAAGCCAAGAAATCGCATCTAAGGGTGTTTCTTCGTCAAAAAATTTCTGGGGGAGGACCCCAGACCCCCCCCCTCCTTGACTCCTCAAACATTAAACCCACCCCCCCCCCCCCCAAAAAAAAAAAGACGCTCCTAGGACCTTGTTATTATTGGAATCTCATTTCCCTCTGCAGCCTTGTCACGAGTACCGGTAAGCATACTGTTCTGATTTACAACAGTAATATTCGTGAGAAGACTCTTCTAAGAGAAATTGCTCTGATGTTAGTCCCCTTTTTTTTTTGATAATTGAGCTTTCGACCATCATTCACTAAGCTCCACGGTCTTAATTCTAATTTCCGTAAAGGCATTAGTGCCATCTTCTGGCAAGGTTGGCAGGACGTTTCAACACCCGTTAATACTGTAGAACGGAAACTGTTATGGATGTTGATATACATAAAGGTACTCAATACCTTTTACCTTCCTTTTAATCTGCATAATTTCTCATAATACTGTTTTCTTGGTGTGGAAGTAATCATGTGCTGAAATACACATCTGCCTAATTATTTGAACGTTTTCTACTACATTAGTATCATTTCAATTATCATCAGCACATTCCCTTCCGTGCAAACATGTTAAGAATGTTTATTTGTGGCCCTTTTAGATTGCTTTACACGAATAAGTACACATTGCGAATAACAGAATTCTCATGATGGAAGATAGTGATTCCAACAGATAGTCCTCTTTCAAGGCATGTCAGGCCAAATGTGGAGAGTTTGAAAGGCGTAGTTAACTTATTTACTTGGATTAGAAACCATAAGTTTGACCAATCTTAAATTGGGTAATTTTCTTTACTTTTATGTTAGTGGAATTGAAAAAGAGTGAGTTTTTCGATGTTAGATTTGTTTTGTATAAATAAACAACCACTACATAAAACATTCTGTCGGTACCAGATTACTTCAGTTGTAAATAATAAGCATTACCTAATCACATAAAATTATCATATCATCGAGGCCTGCAAACAAATTGGTACTCATTTCTTTCTCTCTCTCGCTTTCTGTTTTATTATTATTATTATTATTATTATTATTATTATTATTATTATTATTATTATTATTATTATTATTATTATTATAATTTTTATTATTATTATAATTTCTTTTAATCAAAGTCTCCAGAACTAGTGGTATATATTGTGGGATTCCAGCATGCATTCCGCTTCCGTAGGAATCCATCACTTTCTTCACTATAGACTATGTGTTCTTTGAAGTAGCACGCTCTTTTGCACAAGTCCTGGTGCTACATCGCCTCATACTTTCTCAAGCTTCTTTTTCAGTGACTTTCTCAGTGGGTCCTGAACTTAGTCAGTGTCCCTAGTGTGCTTATGATTCTTAAGTCTTGGTCTTTTTCTATTTTTCCTCTTCCTTTATATTTAACTCTTGAGTGGTAAAAAAAATTTAATATTTCTGGTATCTGAACATTATAATGATTTCTGTTTTATGGGTTATGAATGTCAAATATTAAATATTTAAAAATAACTTTGTGCATATATGTCGCCTTGAAAAAATTTAGTTTAATTTATATACGGAATTATCATATATTTAATGGTCAAGTTAACATGTACTTTCCATGAAATACAATAATGAAATGTATATTAGTTTCCCTAACCTCTTGCACATTAGACAGGAGGACGTGGTGTTTCTGATGCTTTTATAAATGATAGAAGATCATAATACCATAGAGATGGTTCATACAACTCATCAGTTCCTGTGTCAGATTTCTTGGAGGCTTCAACCTTTTTTCGTTCTTTTCCAAATACAGTGCGCATAATGTTGAGTTGATTTAGATACCATGTCTTTATTTGCTCCTGGACACTTTTCTTAAAATTTTTCCATCAGAACTTCGTAAGCCTTGTTTTTAGCGTTTCTATCTGAATACATTTTGCTTTTTACATTCCATAGGCATGGATGACACTTATAAATCTCAATAAATTCGCTACCAAAAAAAAAAACCTTGTCCACCCAAATCTCAGACATTAGGTTTCTGATATAGAGACTGACCAGGTTGACTCACCCAGCCACAAACAAGCAGTTCCAGTCGGGGCAAATTACATCTGTCTGAAAAATGATCTCCTTTAGATCTGAACGAACAATCGATTCTATCAATTAGACCATACAATTAGATTGGAGGATTAATATGAACACTCACACAACGATAGGTTGAAACTCCGCCCTCTTAGATCCAATCTCACAGATTCAGTCGCTAGTGAATGGGCAGCCTTACATGAGTATGATATATCAGGGACAGGCTGCTCAGTCTTCACCACTAATGAAATCAAGGCAAGATTAGATGACCCAACGGGAGAGCCAACCATACTTGTTATAACGCCAGGGGAGTCGGTGTATACGATATCCAAGCAGTTACCAGACATGTGAGTGGCTTCACTTTTGATTTTCTCACAGCCTAATTCAGAGGTCAAGTCCAAAGCTACTAAGACATGTCGATCAGTAGCATATTGACTCAATCTTCTGTGCTGATCAGTCCTTTTCCTTCTTCACTATATGATATATAGAGCCAGTCAATATTTGCTCTAAAGTGCAGGGCTTGGTGCATGTTCATTACCTTTCTAGTTTTTCTATCCATGTTGCATAGCTCGGACTTTTTCTGTTCCACTATTCCAGCACCGTGCCTGATTACTAGCACTGACCGCGTGTTTATGGCTTTTACCACGTTTTTGGCTTTTACCACGTTTTCAGAGCTAAGCTTTGACTTCATTATATCTTTTGATTCTTTGCATATATTCTTTTTTCATCTATTTGTTAATTTATTGATTTTTTTTTAATGATTCTTCTTCAATTACCCAAGGTTTTTATGGCCTGCTTAATATATATCCTTGATGACATTTCTCTGGTAACCTTAACCCTTCCATCCTTATTACTTTCTCATTTCTCTATGTTAACTAGAGCACAGTTTTTTACTCTAAACTCCATCCTGATGTCTACTGTCGAAATTCTTACTACCGCTAGAGAGTTATGGGGTCCTTTGACTGGCCACACAGTACTACATTGGATCCTTCTCTCTGGTTAAAGTTCATTTTCCCCTTGCCTACACACACAAACCGAATAGTCTGGCCTATTCTTTACATATTCTCCTATGTCCACATACACCTGACAACACTGAGATTACCCAACAATTCTTCTTCATCCAAGGGGTTACTACACTGTAATTGTTCAGTGGCCACTTTCCTCTTGGTAAGGGTAGAAGGGACTCTTTAGCTATGGTAAGCAGCTCTTCTAGGAGAAGGACACTCCAAAATCAAACCATTGTTCTCTCGTCTTGGGTAGTGCCATAGCCTCTGTACCATGGTCTTTCACTGTCTTGGATTAGTTCTCTTGCATAAGGGTACACTTGGGCACACTATTCTTTTTCTCTTCCTCTTGTTTCGTTAAAGTTTTTATAGTTTATATAGGAGATATTTATTTCATTCTTAAAATATTCTTCCTTGTTTCCTTTCCTCACTGGGTCATTTTCCCTATTGGAGCCTCTGGGCTTACAGCATTCTTCTTTTCCAACTAGGGTCGTTGCTTAGCAATTAATAACAATAATAATAATATGGATTAGCATGTCTATTTGCTTTGCATCTTTAAAGGACACCTTGATGTCATTCATGAATATTAGGTTGTTTATTCTGCTTCCTCATTTTTTCAGTTGGTACCCAACTTCGATCTTTTCCAAGATATGGTCATGGGAATCATAGCTACTATGAATAGTGGGGATAGGGAGTCCCCATGGAAGATTCCTCTCCGGATGTTAACCTCTACAAACTATTTTCAGAACATGTAAGTATAGATTTCCAGTTCTGCATTGCATTCTTGAGGAAGTTGATAGTGTTGTCCTACGCACCATATATCTTAAAGCATTCTATCAGCCATTATTATTATCATCATCATCATCATCATTATCATTATCATTATCATTATCATTATTATTATTATTATTATTATTATTATTAATCCCAACCACAGGTCTACATTCAAGAGATGGAGTTGATGCAAAGAGAGTTACATGATCTCCTATATGCAACAAGCTTGTTTTTAAAGCCCAGCCACCTATCATGTGTGCATATGAAAAGTAATGGACCGAAACACTACCCAGAGGAACACCAGATATTATACTTTTTTGTCGCTCTTTGCAATCTATTACGTAAAAATTCAATAATGACGCCAAGAAAAGACCTACCTACCATCTGTTCAAGTTTGAAAACAAGGGCTTCAAGCTGAACATGGTTAGGGAGCAGCAAAATCAAGACACCCTTCTCGGTAAGTCTACTCTAATTATGCTGAGTTATGACATAGTCAAGAACTGCTATCCATGGTGGTCACGCAATTGGGGACTTCAGCAAGATTATAACGTCCAAATGAAGAATTAAGCAGACTGGTAAGATACCATGCTTCATATAGTCGTTATTAGGGTGGAACCACTAACCTCAAGAGTAAATAAGGAAAGCTAAACTGTGGGTTCTGCCAAGACAAATTTAGAATTTCTTTTGCATGCCAAGACATCAACAACAACCCCTGTTGTAAGTAAAAGAAAAAGTATCAAAGTCTTTAAATAAGCTTTCCTTAGCTTACATGTTGCACACATTGCCCAAAAGTGACCGAGTAGTATCTGCAAAATATATTCAATCTGATGTCCAGGAGCAACATTATAAAACTAATACTCTGCATGGAAGAAAGATCCCACACTCCCAGAGACAGATAGAGTAGCAAGGGAAGCTGCAGTTGAATTGCTTCCAAGAGTATACGACGGCCTCCATAAAGATTCCTTGCAGGTATAGTTATTTTTTTTTTATTTGGCCGCAACACCGGGATACCTTAGACGGAAATACGATTAGGGAAATAGCAAGTGTTATTTTTCTTTCGAGATATAATATGATGCTCCATAAGTGGGAGATTACATTTTGTTGGCTGCGCATTGGGCCCACTCGTTTGACACAAGTTTTTAATGACGGCCCATCATCAGCCATATTGCGATGGCTGTTTGGTACCCTATGGATATTTGTTTGAGGCTCGAGGTAGGGATGGCTGGTTCGTCCTTCCCAATATACTTGGGCAGGATGTGCCCTACAGTACTAGTGGCATTTTTAGATTTACTTCAGAAATAGGTCTTCTGAAAGTTATTTAACTTTTATACAGACCTGTTTGCTTTTAAGGTTTTAAATTGAATTTCATTTTATAATTTATTTATAACAAATGATATCGGCGTCAATGACCTTCGATGTCAGGATGCCAGAAAACACAAAATCAATCAATCAATTAATCCCATCATAAATCTGAGCTCATTTTTATAGTACAGAAAGAGCAAACATTCACAAACTTGGGATTTTACAAAATAATGCTTCGCATTAATTTCTTTATTTTCCTTCAGGCCTTAATTTCCCAACAAGTTAGTATATACGACTTGTTGAATATACCATTCATGTCATGAATACACAATACACGGCTACCATGCGTCCTAAATCATTTAATCTCTTCAGGGGGATATTTGTCCCTCCAAGAAACCCTCTTCATTATGACTGATAAACAATCCTAATAAATCATCCATGTGAAAGATGATCAACTCACACATGCTTGGATTCGACACAAAGTAAATTTTTTTTAGGTAGTAGGTTGGCCTATGACACCAACCACCCGTTGAGATACTACCGCTAGAGAGTTATGGGGTCCTTTGACTGGCCAAAGAGTACTACAATGGATCTTTCTCTCTGGTTACGGTTCACTTTCCCTCTGCCTACATATACATCGAATAGTCTGGCCTATTCGTTACAGATTCTCCTCTGTCCTCATACACCTGACAACACTGAGATTACCAAACAATTTTTCTTCACCCAAGGGGTTAACTACTGCACTGTAATTGTTCAGTGGATACTTTCCTCTTGGTAAGGGTAGAAGAGACTCTTTAGCTATGGTAAGCAGCTCTTCTAGGAGAAGGACACTCCCAAATCAAACCAGTGTTCTCTAGTCTTGGGTAGTCCCATAGTCTCTGTACCATGGTCTTCCACTATATTGGGTTAGAGTTCTCTTGCTTGAGGGTACACTTGGGCTCACTATTCTATCTAATTTCTCTCCGTCTTGTTTTGTTAAAGTTTTTATAATCTATAAAGAAAATATTTATTCTAGTGTTGTTATTGTTCTTAGAATATTTTATTTTCCTTGTTTCCTTTCCTCACTGGACTATTTTCCTTGTTGTTGCCCCTGGGCTTATAGCATCCTACTTTTCCAACAAGGATTGTAGCTTA
>NC_090726.1:130972660-130975160 GCF_036898095.1 Palaemon carinicauda | reverse complement strand
TTATCATTATAATTATTATTATTATTACTATTATTACCTACGCCAACAAAGCTGAAAAGAAGTTATGTTTTCACCGCTGTTTGTGCGTGTGTGTGTTTGTTTGTTTGTGAACAGCTTCCTGGCCACATTTTTAATCGTAGATTATTGAAACTTGCAGGGGTTAACTTTTATATTAAAGGCTAGAAATAATTGAATTTTGAAGGCCAAGATCAAAGGTCAAGGTCACGGTCAAGCAAAATGTCCAATTCGCGTAATCAGCCATAAATTCGGACATCATTGTCACAGAGACTTCAAACATGGTTTATATTTGAGTGTATGAAAATCCATGCCAATTGATACATGTTGAGGTCGAAGGTTAAGGTCAAAGTGGAACAAAATGTCAAGAAATAAGCTGCCGTGGCGGAGGTCTGCGCATTACTGAGTTCCCCTCTAGTTATTATTATTACTTGCTAAGCTACAAACCCTAGTTGGAAAAGCAGGACGCTATAAGCCCAAGGGCACCAACAAGGAAAATAGCTCAGAGAGGAAAGGAATTAAGGAAATATACAAAAGAAGTTTAAGAATAATATTAAAATATTTTTTTTCATATATAAAATATGAAAACTTCAAAATAACAAGAGGAAGAAAAATAAGCTAGAACAGTGTGCAGAAAACCTTACCCCAAGGCAGTGGAAGACCATGGTATAAAGGCTATGGCACTACCATAAGACTAAAGAACAATGGTTTGATTTTGGAATGTCCTTCTCCTAGAAGAACTGCTTACCATAGCTGAAGAGTCTCTTCTACCCTTACCCAAAAGGAAAGTAGTCATTGAACAATTACATTTCAGTAGTTAACCCCTTGAGCGAAGAAGAATTGTTTGGTAATTTCAGTGTTGTTGGGGGGATGAGGATAAAGGAGAAAGTGGAAAGAATAGGCCAAACTATTCGATTATGTGTAGGCAAATAAAAAATTAACCGTAACCAGAGAGAGGGCTCCAGTGTAATACTGTCCGGCCAGTCAAAGGACCCAATAACTCTCTAGTGGTAGTATCATAACGGGTGGCTGGTGCCTTGGCCAACCTACTACCTATTAATGAGCATGATGTTTTCTACCATATGTGCACTCCTGGTTCGTTGAAATATTGAAGATTCTTTGAATGAAGATGATAGAAAAAAATGGAAACCGAGTTCTGCAAGATTTAATACAGAAGAGATACACAGGAGGATAAGAATATTATCAAGGGGATCAGAGTGTTATAAGGGGATTCAGCCACGCGGAATGAATGGTAAACAACAGGTTAGTAAGAAGAATGTATAATTCAGAGTTACTATGATGTGGGAGAGAGAAAAACCTATATAGGAATGGATACATGGTAGTGAAGATGGGTTGGAATATAAGGACGGTAACATTCACGAAGACCAATGGTGTGAACATGATAAGGGTGAATGGTGCCATGTGTGTGACACGGTTTGATGCACTTCTCATAACCTTTCTTGGTGGGTGTATAAAACGGTTAATCCTATTGGATTTTCTTTGGAACCAGTTCACGTTAGGGGAAATGATTTAATGTTGATTATAATATATATATATATATATATATATATATATATATATATATATATATATATATATATATCACTTAACAATTACATTAGTTATGATGTTAAACTTGGCACGTTACATTTATGAAGAGGTTGTTGATTATAACTTTAAGAAATGTCAATACGCTTGTTTGCTTCCTATAAAAGCAATTTCCCAGGATATCCAGACTACCACTAGGAGCATCTCCAATCAATACTTCCCTAGTTTCCAACAAACAGGAAACTAATTGAAACAGTCTTCACGAAAAGGAACACTTCCTTTATAACATGCTCACGGGCAGCAGGTTATCCTGATTTAAAAAGAACTCTTATGTTTCTTGTGTTGTGCTATTCCTGGGTTGTGTGTTAGTAAAATGTATTGATGGTCAACATTGGTGTTTCCTTCATTCATCCGTCTTCATGTAATATATATATATATATATATATATATATATATAAATATATATATATATATATATATATATATATATATATATATATATATATATATATATATATATATATACACTTTTCCTAAATCTGCTATGGATGCCTTCCCACGGAAACATAAGAATCCTACATCGATATTGGCAAATACACTACAGTGACGTCAATAAAGCCAATAACAACAGCATACATGGGTACAGCCTCCAGCATGACAATGGTGCTGCCGTATGTATGGGATTACGAAGTGGCATAAGGATGGCTGAGCTGAAACGATCCTTGGATTCATAACACGTAATGGGAGTACGTCACGGTACACGGGATACTATCCCGAACTTTGATCAAAGATGATGGCTCAAGGCATAAAAACAAGATGGTAATAGGGCATGAATAATAAGTAGGCTATATGAGGAATAAGCTATAGCCATTACTAGGAAACAATCAACAGCTACGTTTATTACCTTCTAGATATAAACATAAAACAATTAAAACTG
>NC_090726.1:130955160-130965160 GCF_036898095.1 Palaemon carinicauda | reverse complement strand
CCATTGTTCTCTAGTCTTGGGTAGTGTCATAGCCTCTATACCATGGTCTTCCACTGTTTTGGGTTAGAGTTCTCTTGCTTGAAGGTACACTCGGCACACTATTCTATCCTATTTCTCTTCCTCTTGTTTTGTTAGAGTTTGTATAATTTATATATAGGAGATATTTATTTCAATGTTGTTACTCTTCTTAAGATATTCTATTTTTCCTTTTTTCCTTTCCTCACTGGGATATTTTCCCTGTTGGAGCACCTGGGCTTATAGCATTCTGCTTTTCAAACTAGGGTTGTAGCTTAGCAAGTAATAATAATAATAATATAGCTGTGAGTACCTACTGTGTACTGCTAAACTAAACTCATAGCCAGACACGTGTGTGAAAATGCTGACCGTTCTATCTGGATAGTGAGGGTGAGTTACGAAATTTACATTGATTATTGTATTTTGACCATTAGAATTATTATACGGACTAGATAAAGGCTGGCGGTAAATGGATATCACCTCTGAATCCATCTGTTAATTTCCTGCTTTACGCATCAAAACCACATCTTCAGGCAAACTTTTGAATTATTTGACACATTTCTTTTATCTTAGACATAGCGTGGTAACAAAAGTTATCATGACTGGTGACCTGCCTAATCTGATACAGATGATGTCCCAGCTAGATCGTTTACAGTGCAATTCATTACTGTAGTTCACTTGGAACGTGAGGGAAATAACATAGGTTCTTTTCGTCAGGCAAGTTAGTTCCATCTTTAATCATCCGGTCACCATGAGAGCAAGTTTCTCTTCGGGTATGTGTTGCAATCAAGTGCTTTTCCTCCGTTCATGATACACTTAACCGATTTTTTTCTATCCCATATCTATGACTGTTACTTTTTAACATACGATACCATCGTTAAAAACTGTTACTGAAAAACAAAATTTATATTCATTGGGACATGAAAACCTCCGATTAACTGCAATATAGTTCAGGTCAAAGATGCAATTGTGCAACTGCAAATAAACCGCTCTTCAGCAATGATGCAACATGTATAGTATACGAATAACAGGTCTACGGGCCAAAACTGGTGCCATATTCTGCTCCGTGGTATGAGGAATAAATTAATAAACGTGATTAAACATGATTTCATGATGTCTTCGAATCAAATTGACACTGTAGTCGCGTTCTTGTGGGAGAAGACTGGTTCCTCTATATTTTTCATGTGTGTTTCCATGTGAACATTAGGACACCTGTTAGGTCCTCAGTCTGACCCAAGATTTCCACTAGGTAATGAAACTTTCATTAAACAAAATTCAATCCTAGTTTTGGACTGCTATGGAAGATCTTTCAAAACTTTGCCACATATTTACTTTGCTATTGAATGAAATTGAACTTCTTTCACCAAAATATGTTTTACGCAAAGATCACTGAAAACGGTCTCAGGAATTTATGGAGCCGACAAAAGTGAAATGTTTACCAACAATCGGCAAACAACTCAGAGAAATGACAAATTTTCAAAAGGACAGCTACTAGAAAAAAAGAAAGTCATTATATTACAAAGATGTAATATGTTCATCAACGAAAAATCTTTATAATTACAACGTAGTTATTATGCAAAATTGGCACCCTCAATAAATCTCGGTGGCACTCAACATACAGTAGATCCACGGTGAATCCATTCTTCCTAAGTTTATATTCCCCGTGCATCGTTCCTCCTCATCAACATGAACTACAGATACACCTAACCTGCATAATCCCTACGATACATTCACAGGGAAAAACAAAAACTATCCTCTGTCCAATTACATCAGAAAACTGCCCTAATCTGGAATTATGTCCTTCTAATTGCTTAATCACACGATTCATCTACGAATGAAAATGACAATTTTGTGTTCATTTGCTCCCCGGGTATTTCTCTTTATCTGCCTTCAATGCTCGTAATGAGTGACATTGTTCGTTGGAGGCTTTTAGACTTTAATACTGTTGATATGTTAACTATCTTTATGCTATATGTTTGTGCGTTCATGTTTATTTCCCCATCAGATTAAATGGACAAGCAAATAACGGTTTTCCACTATCTGTCAAAAAAGTCCGCAAACAGAGCTTCATATTCGTGATCATCTACCTTTTTTCTGAGTTAGGTAAATGAAATACAAATTAATTTTCTTAACTGAAAATTATTTTCATCTCTTTGAGTTTTTATAATCATGCGATTGCAAGTAAATGGCACACTGATGGTGATTTTTTTTTTATGCAATAAACAAAATTCAGCGATTACAATTTTTTGTAGGATCGGTGAAGATGAGTGGAATAATAAGTTTCCTCCCTTTTAATGCCAAGCTTTGGAATTCTTTTACTGCTTATGTTTTCCTAACTTGTAGTACCTTTGTTTAATAGTCTAAAGGTTAATAGATTCTTTTCAGGTTAAGATACAAATTTCTTCATCCCTTTTCCCTTCATTATTTTTTTGGGAGCCTAGGTTAAAAAAGAACAATAGTTACCCATTCGATTGGCATTTGCTTAATAAAATCTACTTTCTAACTCACTCAAATTTTTCCGTAAAATATTATGGGAAAGAATTCATCTTTGTTTCCAGTTTGGTTTCGATTAGGCTGTCAAGGTTAGGGGCAGTTTTTATTTCTTTATTCATTTTTATTCTATATAATTAGGTAATGTTCTAAATCAAGAAACTTTTCTATTATTTCTAACGCCCATCTTCCAACTCTTATTCATATTCTCTTATCCATTTAGTTTCTTCCAGAAAATGATTCAAAACTACAATCCTCGCCTTATTTGTGGTTAGACAGATAACGATGACCTTCTATTGATATTGCAGACGTTAGCTTTTATCGGACTGCCAACTTAGATGAACTTGAAACTGCCTCAATTTCATTTCTAATTTATAAAACCCGGAGTTTCCTTATGTACAGTATTTCAGTGATAATGTCATCATATGTAATTCGGAATTCACTGACAATTTCTTTATGAAAATACACCAACATTGACAACAATGATGACCCACACACCCATAACAAGCGTATGAGGTTTAGAATATTTCTTTGCAAAGATTATATGGAGAATTTAGTTGTTTACTGTGAAATGATGTAGAAACTAACAAAAAGTACAAATGATATATTATTATGAAACAAAAGTGGAAGAAGCAAACATTTAAAGAAAAAGCTTAGTATCGCTTGTAGTAGCCTCTTCGTACAACCTAAAATCATGAGGACCAGTTATTAAAGAAGACCAGAAAACAGACATGAATGACATTAAGCAATAATTGATGCGTCAACTGACGTCATGACTTCTAATAACTCCTATGTTAACACGTGACGAAATAATGATTTAAACTAATATATATGATGGATATCATAAACAGGTTTTATACCATTATATGATGAAATCATAATTTTCGGATTCTCCATCGATACAGTCCGTGCCAGCTTTTTTTCTTACATAATCTACTCTAAATGGCGCTGCCTATACTTAAAGTTGTTTATTTTTTAGAATGTGTAACATCTCTTATTGATAACAGAATATATCATGATAATATACTGGAAGATTTCAAATGGGAATGTGGTGTTTAAAGTGAAGAAATCCATATTGTGACATTATCTGTAACTAATTACCAATTGAAACCCAAATGCAACACATAACCTTAGCTTCCTTATGTCTACAGAACACTATCAAAAATTACTGCATAATATTCCTTCACTGTTGACAAAATTGGTGATAACAATATTTCAGATAAAATTGTTTGCTAACCAAGGTTCTTCGAATTTTTGACTAACGATAATCTTACATTCGAATGTGAGATCAAGTAGTACCCTAAAGAATGATAGGACAGCAAAAAGAACTATAAAAAAAAGATTAAAGCCTCAGTAACAAGCTAAAAATTTAAATGTTTACGAGATAATTGTTGAGGTACATTAGTCAGTCCTTTTAAACAATTTTATATATATATATATATATATATATATATATATATATATATATATATATATATATATGTGTGTGTGTGTGTGTGTGTGTATATATATATATATATATATATATATATATATATATATATATATATATATATATATATCTTACTAAGCTAGTCTGCACGAGAGTAGAATACTTTATACACATATTTCATTTGTGTATTCAAGAGATATATATCCAGCTCGTAAGGTGGGTCTCACTCATGTAGCATTAGGTAAATTTATGTAAATTACATAAGACTGCTGTCATTCCTTTGGTTGTATTTTATTTCAGTTCCGTAAATGAAAAGTTACGTTATTTTAAAGAATTAAATTTTTATTTCATGTAGTTTTGTTACGAAGTCTTATATAAACTTATTAAAAGGTATGGTGTATGACAAACACTAGGGATTACATCATGTTTCCCCGTGGTTGGAAGTTGCAGGAAGGTTCTCGTCTAGTAATTCTTTTTTTTTTCTTTTTTTAATGTTAAAAGATGAGGTGGGAGGAGTTAGCTGAGAGAGTTACCTCACCAAGTGACAATAGTACCCTACTTCAAAATGCCAAGTTGGCAATCTTGACGCCACTAGAACACAGCGCCCACGCTAAGCGAATGCTTTACTAGAAGTTTCTTGAATAAATTAAGTTGATATATAAGAGCATAGCAATGCATAGAGTCAGGAGAGATCCAGCCTGACCCTCCAAAAGAGCCATTGTCCGACCGTCCTCTCACCAGCATCTATCCAACCACTTTGCATCTCCTCTACAATGTGCAGTGTTTCCTCTCCAACGTACATAGTGTTTCCTCTCAAACATGCATAATATTTTTTCTCTCAAATGTGAATAGTGTTTGTTCAAACATTGGAATTTCTGTGGTTTAAGTTATAAGAAGTGCCATGTATATGTGAGTACAGGTATATTATAAAAATTAATTGGTTTTTGTGACTGGCCCTATGAGATTAGGTTAAACAGTGAAGTGTATTTATTTTTGCTTAACCGTTCGGTAATCTTGTGTGAGCCTAAGGACATAAGAGTAACAGTTAAGTATATGTAAGCGTAAATTTCATTTATTTTCTGTAGTGTTAGTGTCAACTTTTTCCATTAATTGTCAAATTGAATAGTTTTATAAATAAATTTTTCGTGAAACAAGTGATTGTATATTTTCTGTATGAAGTATGATTTTGTCTTAGTTTAAGATTTAGTAGAGATTTAAATTTCGAGTGATTTATTTTTTGGATTACTGCTAAATTGCACTTTTTACAGAATATATTCATTTTTGTAAAGTGTATATTATTTTGATCACCAATAATTATTTCAGAATTTTGATCGCATCCACTAAGAACCGAAGTAGGAGGCTAATTTTAGAATAGTTCCCATTGAAAGTAAAGTAATCACCTAGTTTTGTTTTGAGTGTAACGTAAAGAGACCTTTAGATATTCAGTGTTCATATATATTATCGTCTGGGAGTTGCGTATTATTCTCAGAGCTCGGGGATTATCTAATGGTACCAAATTATATAATATAAAGTAGGTGAGTTTTGGAGCTCGGGAATTTACGTAATTTGCTAGTAGTAATAATATATATATATATATATATATATATATATATATATATATATATATATATATGCATATATATACACATACATATATATATCTATATATATATATGTATATATATGCATATATATACACACATACATATATATATATATATATATATATATATATATATATACATATATATATATCCAGACATTTGCTCTTTATTATAGAGGGAATATATATACATACATACATACACACAAACACACACACATATATATATACATAGTCATACACTTGTCCTTTATTATACAGGGTATATATATATATATATATATATATATATATATATGTATATATATATATATATATATGTATATATATATAATTATGTATATATATGTATATATATGCATATATATATGTGTGTGTGTGTGCGTGCGTGTGTCAATGCGTGTGTTTAAGTAAAGACGAATTATGAAGTGTGTAGTGGAATTTTTCAATTTTACACAATGCTGCATATGAAATAACTAATGCAAAACAGATATCATGTGAAAACCAGATACTTAACTATTCCAAATTAAAAACGTACAACTACGAATATCACAAAGCTCTGCAGTTATATTGTCATAACTTTATCACTTTTATACTATTCCTCACTATGTGACTTATATTCTTGAGCATCTGTAACTTTTTCAACCCTTAAGCTTATCTTTTTTTTCTTAATAATGCAGAAGCCGACAGCACAGTTCATTTAATGTCTTGTCTAGGGAGATATTTAGGGGAAAATGAGGGGAAAAACGAACAAAATCTCTTAAAAGGGCGAGTGATTTGATTCTTAAGGGATGGGTGATTGACCTGATTATGGTAAATGCAAGCTGAGAACATAATGATGAAGCTTCGCGTTAGAAGAAGATAAACAGTTACTAATCTATGCTGGCCAAATATGGCTTATTTGAGGAGAAAATAATAAAAGCAGTGACCTCTGTGGGTTAAAGGATAACCGGAAGTGACTGATTTTCCTTAAAGTTCCATTGGAAAAGAAGACCATCTTGCTGTGAAGACAAAAGGACTCTAGAGGAGAAGTAAATGTAGTCAGAGATCAGATGAGTAGCCTTTCATCTTCTCTCGTTGGAAAAGCAAATGACATAAATTTAGAAATGAACTTGTGAAATATAATCTAAACACCTAACATTTTAGCCATTTGAACTCTCTCACAGATGAGTTAGAGGAGACATAGATACATTTTCATCATGAATATTCCAAGAGCTGGCGTAAATAGGAGGCAGAAAAGGAGGTGGGGGTTACCAAGATGTAAGTAAAAAACTTGAGGGCAATTCCTTATGAAGTTAGAATATACGACATAAATAAGGAGGAATGACTGGAGAGCAGATGAGGCTGACAAAGCTATGATTTCAGAAAGTGACTGGAGAGAATATTTACACAGTAAAGAAGATGAGGCTGACAAAGCTATGATTTCAGGAAGTGACTGGAGAGAATATTTACACAGTAAAGAAGATGAGGCTGACAAAGCTATGATTTCAGAAAGTGACTGGAGAGAATATTTACACAGTAAAGAAGATGAGGCTGACAAAGCTATGATTTCAGAAAGTGACTGGAGAGAATATTTACACAGTAAAGAAGATGAGGCTGACAAAGCTATGATTTCAGGAAGTGACAGGAGAGAATATTTACACAGTAAAGAAGATGAGGCTGACAAAGCTATGATTTCAGAAAGTGACTGGAGAGAATATTTACACAGTAAAGAAGATGAGGCTGACAAAGCTATGATTTCAGAAAGTGACTGGAGAGAATATTTACACAGTAAAGAAGATGAGGCTGACAAAGCTATGATTTCAGGAAGTGACAGGAGAGAATATTTACACAGTAAAGAAGATGAGGCTGACAAAGCTATGATTTCAAGAAGTGACTATAGAGATTTAGACAGTAGAGAAGATGAGGTTGACCAGGCTATGATTTGAGGAAGTGACTGGATAGAATATTTAGACAGTAAAGTAGATGAGGCTGACAGAACTATGAATTCAGGAAGCGACTGGAAAGGATATTTAGACAGTAAAGCAGATGAGGCTGACAAAGCTCTGAATTAAAAAACAGGCTGGAGAGAATATTTAGACAGTAAAGCAGATGACGCTGACAAAACTATGAATGCAGGAAGTGGCTGGAGAGAATATTTAGACAGTAAAGCAGATGACGCTGACAAAACTATGAATGCAGGAAGTGACTGGAGAGCATATTTAGACAGAAAAGCAGATGAGGCTGACAAAACTAAGAATTCAGGAAGTGACTGGAGAGAATATTTAGACAGTAAAGCAGATGACGCTGACAAAACTATGAATTCATATAGCGACTGGAGAGAATATTTAGACAGTAAAGCAGATGACGCTGACAAAACTATGAATGCAGGAAGTGACTGGAGAGAATATTTAGACAGTAAAGCAGATGAGGCTGACAAAGCTATGAATTCATATAGCGACTGGAGAGAATATTTAGACAGTAAAGCAGATGAGGCTGACAAAACTATGAATGCAGGAAGTGACTGGAGAGAATATTTAGACAGTAAAGCAGATGAGGCTGACAAAGCTATGAATTCATATAGCGACTGGAGAGAATATTTAGTCAGTAAAGCAGATGACGCTGACAAAACTATGAATTCAGGAAGTGACTGGAGAGAATATTTAGACAGTAAAGCAGATGAGGCTGACAAAGCTATGAATTCATGGAGTGGCTATGGTGTAAGAATCGCTCATAGAATTTCTAATGAAGTTTCGGGCGGGGCAAAGAATAAGAAGCATATACCCATCAAAAAGCGAGATGGATCTGTTATAACAACAGAAGACGAAGAAACACAACGTTGGATCGAACATTTTAGTGAGGTTATGGATAGGAGATACGAAGGGAATAATTGATGTGCCTATGAATGAATTCAGTGTGTTTAATGTCGAAGGTAGTAGGTTGACCAGGGCACCAGCCGCCCGTTGAGATACTACCGCTAGAAAGTTTCCTTTGACTGGCCAGACAGTACTATATTGGATCCTTCTCTCTGGTTACGGTTATTTCCCTTTGCCTATACAAACACCGAATAGTCTGGCCTATTCTTTACAGATTCTCCCCTGTCCTCATATGCCTGACAACACTGAGATTACCAAACAATTCTTCTTTGCCCGAGGGGTTAACTACGGCAATGTAATTGTTCAGTGGCTACTTTCCTCTTGGTAAGGGTAGAAGAGACTCTTTAGCTATGGTAAGCAGCTCCTTTAGGAGAAGGACACTCCAAAATCAAACCATTGTTCTCTAGTCTTGGGTAGTGCTATAGCCTCTGTACCATGGTCTTCCACTGTCTTGGGTTAGAGTTCTCTTGCTTGAAAGTACACTCGAGCACACTTTTCTATCTAGTTTCTCTTCGTCTTATGTTGAAGTTTTTATTGTTTATATAGGAAATATTTATTTTTGTATTGTTACTATTCCTAAAATATTTTATTTTTCCTTGTTTCCTTTCCTCACCTGGCTATTTTCCCTGCTGGGGCCCCTGGGCTTATAGCATCCTGGTTTTCCAACTAGGGTTATAACTTAGCATTTAATAATAATAATAATAATAATAATAATAATAATAATAATAATAATAAAAGCGATGGAAAGCCTCTGGATGCGATGGAATAATTGTCGAGATGATATTGGCCGAAAATGAAGTGAATCCCAGAATACTTACAAGATTATTTTGTAGAATGTGGCATGAAGAGGCAAAACCTGATGAATGGGAGTTGGGAGTGTTGGAAAAAATGGCAAAAAAGGAGACCTGGCTGATTGCAATAATTACAGAGGCATAACACTTACGTCAGTTGATATGAAAATATATACTATGCATATTCTAAAGAGATTGGAGAGAAGGATTGATGAAAAGCTGAGAGATGAACAAGCAAGATTTCAAAATGGTAGAAGCTGCACTGATCAAATTCTCATTTTGAAACATGCTGTACAGCAATGCATAGAATATAAAAATCCCCTTGTGTTGCCATTTATGGACTATGAAAATGCCTTTGATAGTGAGCACCAGCCAATTTTGTGGAGAGTCCTGTGTTATTATGGAATTCCTCTTAAATATGTAAATTTGATTAAGTCTGTTCATAAGCATAGCAAGTGCAAAGTTAATGTCACGGGAGTCTTATCAAGTGAATTCCCTGTGAATAGCAGAGTACTCCAAGGTAATACGTTGTCACCTATGTTGTTTATCCTCCTCATGGATTTTGTAATGTGCAGAACAGTCGGAGATGGTGGACTGGATTGGTGATAGGAAATTAGCAGACCTAGAGTATGCTAATGATGCTGTCCTTGTTAGCAGAACACCACATGATTTGCAATACTTGCTTACCAGAATGCATGAAATATCACAGGAGGTTGGGCTCAAGATAAATAGTTGGAAGACAGATATGATAAGTAGGGAATATGCAATGGAAGATGAAATATCACTGAAGAAGAAAGGATTAAAGAGAAGGAAT
>NC_090726.1:130902660-130952660 GCF_036898095.1 Palaemon carinicauda | reverse complement strand
AAAAAAAAAAAAAAAAAAAAAAAAAAACACGGTAGAGTTCACCCAACAGTTTATGGTCTTTTGCCCAACAAGAAACGCACCACACACGTGAAAATGTTCGAGTTACTGAAAGAAATTTAACCCAGTTCAATCGTCGGCGATTTTGAACAAGCTGCGAAAAGAGCTATAAATGGAACATTCCTTGATGTTCAAATAAAAATCTAGATTGACTGGGGTTCACTAGTTGGTATAACCATGATGCCATTTTCGGGTTACCCGAGAACGTTGAATGGAGAAGACTACACAAGTTATAATGCTTAGGCAGCCGACCGTCGACTGAAATACGAACTTAGCACGCACCATCCCACCATATGGAAATTAATAGATGGCCAGTGTGAAGTATAGAAAGGCAGAGGTGCATATTATGAAAAGTTACAGGCCGACCATGAATCACCATAAAAACTGAAAAGAAATAATGATATGCAGACAGAAGAATACCTGAAACCCCTCTTCAATTTGAAAACATGGATGTGGTCAAGTACTTGAGAAGCCTTGCTCATAATTATCAAATGAACTAAATAAAGCTACATTATGGTTTTTAGTTTCTAAGTGTATGTTTTTGCGTTTCTATGAGCATTTTTTTTTACTTTTCAATTAAAGTTTTAAAGTTTTGAATGATTATGAATTTATAAACCAAATTATTTCTACTTTTCAATAAAAGAGACTGTCCTCTGTCGCCTTAGAATTGGGCACACGTTTGACTCATGAGTTCCTGATGACTGGCATGAGTCAGACATTTTGTGATGATTGTTTGGTTCCTCTGACTGCGAGGCATTTACTTATTGAATGTCCCAGTCTTGTTGGTATCAGGGAACCAAATCCCTGTCTGAAGCTCGAAGTGAGGATGGCAGGTATATCCTCACCAAGATTCTTGGATGGGACATTTTTTATGATGCTAGTGACATCTTTAAATTCATATTAGAAGCTGGTCTTCTTACTCGTTTTTAAATGCATTAGATTTTAAAATTTTCATTGTTAAGTTATTTATTAATTTGTTGTATTTCAAGTTTTTTTATCTTATTTATTAATTGTTAATTAAGCATTACTAAATCGGCATCAATTACCATTGATGTTATAAGGCTAGATAATTACAAATCATTCATTCATTCAATAAATGATAAAAGGTCTTGATTGATTATGAATTTATAAAAAAAAAAAAAAAATATTCCCAATGTTTGCTTGGTGCCAAATCAGGTGTCCCCCAAACGGTCGTGCCCAATAATCCCATTCCATCAATCTATTACCAGCGAGTTTCCAAATAAAAGCTATCAATTGTGTAACCTGGTGGGTCGGGAAGTCGTGGATACTAGCTGGTAAGAGGCTCATGTCTCGCCAGGTAAATCCTCAATTGCAGTTAGCAGTTAGGGTCCGACTTCTTTTGAGCTTCTGGTGGCATGGTGGTTGAAAGCATCCTGGCCTTTCATTTGAAAGGGCTATGGTTCGATCCCAATATGAAATACAAATTTATTGGTGCCGTTATAGTATGTGGCCTACCTTTCGAGTGTGGCCTACGGAATTTTGTCTCTGATATAGTATGTGGCCTACCTTTCGAGTGTGGCCTACGGAATTTTGTCTCTGATATAGTATGTGGCCTACATACTGTTATTACGAATATTGATCATGTAAGTACACATGGATTTCAGTATTTAACTATGTAGTTAATGTTAATGTTGTGTAAGGGGGGGGGTCCGGGGGGGCGCAGCCCCCCTGGGTAAGGACACGGCTTTTAGCATAGGTTAGGTGGGTTTTTTAAGTTAGCTTCTCCCGTCGTACTCGTAAGTAAGGACACGGCTTTTAGCATAGGTTAGGTGGGTTTTTTAAGTTAGCTTCTCCCGTCATACTCGTAGGCAAGGAAACTGTTCTTTTAAAATTGTATTGTTAGATATTAAACAATTGTGAAAAATAATTGATTTCATTACATATATATACAAACTCTTCCTAAGGTAGGACACATTCCAACCGGCTTAGGTAGGACACATTCAAACCGGGTAGGCCACATACTATAACAGATCCAAAAAGGTAGGCCACATACTATAACGGCACCAATTTATTTCTATTTGAACACGATATTGTGTTAATTTTCATCCATATATATATATATATATATATATATATATATATATAATCATTACTTGCTAAGCTACAATCTTAGTTGGAAAAGCAGGATGCTATAAGCTCAGCGGCCCCAACAGGGAAAATAGCCCAGTGAGGAAAAGAAATAAGGAAAAATAAATTTGTTTAAGAAAAGTAACATTAAAATAAATATTTCTTATATCAACTATAAAAACTTTAACAAAACAAGAGGAAGGGAAACTAAATAGAATAGTGTGCCCTAGTGCACCCTCAAGCAAAAGAACTCTAACCCAAGACAGCGGAAGATCACGGTACAGAGGCTACGGCACTACCCAAGACTAGAGAACAACAGTTCGATTCCGGAGTGTTCCTCTCCTCGAAGAGCCGAAGAGCCGCCCACCATAGCCGAAGAGTCCCTTCCACCCCCACCAAGAAGAAAGCAGCCACTGAACAATTACAGTGCAGTAATTAACCATTAGGGTGAAGAAGAATTGTTTGGTAATCTCAGTGTTGTCAGGTGTATGAGGACAGAGGAGAATCTGTAAAGAATATGCCAGACTATTCGGTGTATGTGTAGGCTAGGGGAAAGTGAACCATAACCAGAGAGAAGGATCCAATGTAGTACTGTCTGGCAAGTCAAAGGACCCCATAACTCTCCAGCGATAGTATCTCAACAGGTGGCTGGTGCCCTGGCCAACCTACTACCTATATAAATATATATATATATATATATATATATATATATATATATATATATATATATATATATATATATATAATCCTCAACATTCAGTAAACATTCAAAATATTCCGCCAACCTTTTCCTTGCCTCCTCTCCTTTTAACAACCTTCCATTTCCATCTTTCACTGTTTCTTCACATCTTGAGCCAGCCTTCCTTACTCTCTTCACTTCTTTCCAAAACTTCTACATATTCTTTTTATATGAACGACCCAATCCCCACCTCAGATCAGCTTCCCTCTTTGCCTCACTTACCTTGCCCTTTACTTCCACATTTTTCTCTCTATATTTTTCATACTTCTCTACACTATTATTCTGCAGCCATTCTTCAAAAGCCCTCTTTATCTCTTCCACTTTTACCTGCACTCCTTCATTCCACCATTCACTGCCCTTCCTCATGCTGCCTCCAACAAACTTCTTGCCACACACATCACTTGGAATCCCAACAAAATTTTCTTTTACTAACTTCCACTCTTCCTCTAAATTACCAGGGAGGCAGCTATAACTGCTATTGCAGGCGTTGAGGTGCCAGTGATGGGAGATGAGAATGAGAGATTACAAGAGAGGAAGTGAGGAGAGCACTAGAATGAAACGAGAGTAGGAAAAGCATCTGGTATGGATGGTGTGAGAGATGAGATGTTGAAGGAAGGGGTTGTGACTGTACATGAATGGTTGGTGAGATTGTTTAATATGTGTTTTGTGTAGACAATGGTACCAGTAGATTGGGTTTGTGCATGTATTGTACCACTATATAAGGGTAAGGGAGAGGTGCATGAGTGTTGTAATTCAAGGGGTATTAGTTTATTGAGTGTAGTTGGAAAAGTGTATGGTAGAGTACTGATTAATAAGATTAAGGATAAAACAAAGAATGCAATCTTGGAAGTACAGGGTGGTTTTAGAAGAGGTAGGGGTTGTATGAATCAGAGTTTTACAGTTAGGCAGATATGCGAGAAATATTTAGCAAAAGGTAAGGAGGTGTATGATGCGTTTATGGATCTGGAGAAAGCGTATGATAGAGTTGATAGGGAAGTAATGTGGAATGTTATGAGGTTATATGAAGTTGGTGGAAGGTTGTTGCAAGCAGTGAAAAGTTTCTACTGTACAGTGGTAGTAAAGCATGTGTTAGGATAGGAAATGAAGTGAGCGATTGGTTTCCGGTGAGAGTGGGGCTGAGACAGGGATGTGTGATGTCGCCGTGGTTGTTTAACTTGTATGTTGATAAAGTGGTGAGAGAGGTGAATGCTCGAGTGCTTGGACAGGGATTGAAACTGGTAGACAAGAATGACCATGAATGGGAGGTAAATCAGTTGTTGTTTGCGGATGATACTGTACTGGTTGCAGACGCGGAAGAGAAGCTTGGCCGATTATTAACAGAATTTTGAAGGGTGTGTGAGAGAAGGAAGTTGAGAGTTAATGTGGGTAAGAGTAAGGTTATGAGATGTACGAGAAGGGAAGGTGGTGCGAGGTTGAATGTCATGTTGAATGGAGAGTTACTTGAGGAGGTGTATCAGTTTAAGTACTTGGGGTCTGTTGTTGCAGCAAATGGTGGAGTGGAAGCAGATGTACGTAAGAGAGTGAATGAAGGATGCAAAGTGTTGGGGGGCAGTTAAGGGAGTAGTAAAAAATAAAGGGTTGGGCATGAATGTAAAGAGAGTTCTGTATGAGAAAGTTATTGTACCAACTGTGATGTATGGATCGGAGTTGTGGGGAATGAAAGTGACGGAGAGACAGAAATTGAATGTGTTTGAGATGAAGTGTCTAAGGAGTATGGCTGGTGTATCTCAAGTAGATAGGGTTAGAAACGAAGTAGTGAGGGTGAGATCAGGTGTAAGAAATTAGTTATCAGGTATAGTGGATATGAATGTGTTGAGGTGGTTTGGCCATGTTGAGAGAATGGAAAATGGGTATCTGCTAAAGAAGGTGATGAATGCAAGAGTTGATGGGAGAAGTACAAGAGGTAGGCCAAGGTTTGGGTGGATGGATGGAGTGAAGAAAGCTCGGGGTGATAGGAGGATAGATGTGAGAGAGGCAAGAGAACGTGTTAGAAATAGGAATGATTGGCAAGCGATTGTGACGCAGTTCCGGTAGGCCCTGGTGCTTCCACCGGTGCCTTAGATGACTGTGGAGGTAGCAGCAGTAGGGGATTCAGCGTTATGAAGCTTCATCTGTAGTGGATAACGGAGGAGGGTGGGCTGTGGCACCCTAGCAGTACCAGCCGAACTCAGTTGAGTCCCTTGTCAGGCTGGGAGGAATGTAGAGAGGAGAGGTCCCCTGTTTTGTTTCATTTGTTTGATGTCGGCTACCCCCCAAAAATTGGGGGAAGTGCCTTGGTATATGTATATGTATGTATGTATATATATATATATGTATATGTATGTATGTATGTATATATATATATATATATATATATATATATATATATATATATATATATATATATAATGCATGTATGTATACACATATATTTAGGGAGCCGGAATATTCCAAAAGCCATAAACCAGACAACCAGAAGCCAGAATCCCGTCTCCAGGTTGCCGACATAACCAAGATGCAGAGAACCATAATCCCAGCAACTTTTTTTCTTTCTAACGGCCACGGTCCAGCAGTCAGTCATATAGATTTTATCTAAATAAGCACCAATGGCGCACTGACGTCACAGGGCTTTGCTATGGTCGACTTTGACTATTACCTTGATCCTATCCATGGCCAAAACCCAAGTATTTCAATATCTTCTTCGAAGGTTAGATGAGTGACAGAGATAGAGACAAATATCATCTTTTTCAATGCCCTTTTGGGAGAGAGAGAGAGAGAGAGAGAGAGAGAGAGAGAGAGAGAGAGAGAGAGAGAGAGAGAGAGAGAGAGAGAGAGAGAGAGGGGTTATCTTTTTATTTTAGCGCATATTTAGAGAAGGAAAAGTAAAAATAAATCCCGATGGGGAAATAATAATTTTGTTTTCTTAAAATATTACAATTTCCAATTTCAATTAATTTATTAACGTACATTTTTTACACCAAAAGGGGCTAGTTAGCATGCTAACTAACCCACTCAACTACTTGCATCAGAGTTTCTTATTACAAGTTAGTCAAGGCATGAACCTAATTCAATTGCCAAATAACAAGCTTTAAACATACATAGAAATTTAATCCTTATCATTTTAATAATAATAATAATAATAATAATAATAATAATAATAATAATAATAATAATAATAATAAAAATTGTGACAACAGCAAAACAACGACTGTAATCAATAGATGTATAATTAAAAAGTAGGTTCAAAACAAAGTGATGTTGTGTAAGTAAAAGTGTGAAATTGTTGTTGTAAAAAAAATGCTGAAAAATCACGAAATTTACTATATTATCAAAGAGATAAATTTTGTGCCATTCCAAACAGATAATCTAATAGATTTTGATTTCTACGTTCACTCATCAGCTCAGCGATGCGTTTTTCATGCATAAGTTTTTTTTCTTTTTTGTTTATGAAATTTTACCCCACGATGAGCATTTTCAATTTGATTGTTGACTTGCTGCTGCTCCCTTTCGTAACTCTTCGATTATGCCATAAAGTCCAATATGAGCTCTTTCAATAATGTTTTCCCACCTCCTATACCACGCTTCTACTTGATCATGCATGCGTGGAATTCCTAATTGCATGGAGTCATGTACTGACCACATAACAGGAGGAAATAGAGGTGGGGCACGGATGACCCCGCCATTACGCAAACGCTTTCTTACTCGTCCAAGCACGTAATTATTTTCAAACCCCATAACAATATCCTCAGCTTCTTCTGGCAAATGCGATTTTAAAGCTCCGAAAGGTTCCAGAATTTCATTCGATGGCAGAAATGCCAGGGCGAATAATTGTCGAATCCTTAAACTAAAGTTTTCCTCATTGCTGTAGCGAATAGATAATCCAGTTGCCTGAATTCTTCGCCATATACGCTGACCTATATGAAAAATACAAAGTTTGTTGTTGACGTTAGGGAATTCACTTTTAGAAGGTTGGATTGCACCCCATTCCAAATCTGATACTATAATTTGTGGGTTCAGTTCAATTCCATTTTCATCAGCGACGTCAATGAAATCTTGAAATAAACGTTTATACATGACTTCACTCTTTCTAGTCATTAAAACATACACCAGTGGAAAGACCCTACAATTTCCTTGCCCCACAGGTGCATGAATTGAGTACAGCTGGTAAAATAATGTAGGAACGTTCTTAATAGTACCATCCATGTTCCAGTATGGAGCCACTGATAACCTCTTCGAATTTGCGATTGTAGTGAATACCAAAAGTCGGTCATTCAATACTGTTGAATCTCTTACCAAAAATAAATCGCCAGTTAATGAAAGTTTTAGTTCTGGGGGGATGTTGATTTCTTCCAATGACCTTGGTTCCGTTGGACGTTCATTGTGCCTCATCCACTCTATAGTCTTTCTCAGCGCATTTTTGGAGTGGAGATATGGTACAATATCTTCAGGAGCAGAGGTAGTTAGTACTCGACTCAGTAATCTGACACGGTCAATCTCTCTTTGATTTCTCTTACATTTTCACCTTATGTACAAATTTTGCAACACTAGTCTAGTAGCACTTGCACAAGGAGAGTGATTGTGTTCAAGAAATTTTACTAATGAATGCTTTCCATCTACAAGTTTAGTCAAGTGCTCTGCCTTTGCAGTTATTAGATTTACGAAGCTCGCAGCACCAGTAATAAGAATCATCATTTCTGTTTTTATCCTTCACCATCAAATATCCACAAACACTGATTCTATCTCTTCCTTTTTCAGAAAAAATCGTTTCACATTATTCTTACATTTCTATGGCAAGTCTAGAACTAAAATAAACTTCAAAATTATATCCGGATTCAAACTGTTCTCAAAAGCTAACTTGTTGTCAGACACCTCTTCGCTTGGTACAGCATCAACTGCGACTGAAAATAATGATGGTAAAGGTTCAAAGGTGGGGCTATATACAGTATATACAGTATATGAAGTGAGGAGACTACAGCTTTTGAGGGAGGAGTTAAAAAATCCAGGATTAAAAGATTAGCCGGATAAACTAAAACCAGAAAATCCAAACTTTTCCCATATCTCTCGATGGTCAAAATTTATCAATCAGTACCAGTGACTTTGCCCACAATGTGCCTTTTAAAAATTCTTTTATATCCAGCTACTTATTTAAATTTAGGGTTGTGGCGAGGGGAGGTACCAAAACGCACGCTACTATATGTATGGAAATCTTCGTATACGTTCAGTACTATAAAGAAAAACCTAAATCGAGTGGCAGTCAAAGAGTGATCTCTTCCCTAATGTAACGTGAGATTTCTAAATGTTTAGGAAGATTCGCACGGAAGATGGTCTGTCTTTCTTACATTTTTGAGCTTCTTAATGAGCCCTTTTTATAAGTCCCGATCTCTTTTCTGTTAATCCCATATTAACCCAAGGAGGTTTAATACCTAGAGATGCCACTGGTCACTTTCCCTATACAAATCCACGAAGCCACTTGGAGAGCGGACACCCCTGCCGTGTAGGGCAGAAAGGTCCAAATCTTTTGCCTGCCTCGTGACCGTCATAGCCTTACCTTTAAAAATCTTGATTTTATCATCTTTTCATCATAAGAAAATTAAAATTCTATATAAAAAAATATATTTTTACAAAACATTTTACTAATACAATTTAAAAAAAAAAAAAAAAAAAAAAAAAAAACAAGTGCAAATTCATTCAAGAACGAAGACAATAGAAATACACAACTATGGTAGGGGAGGACAGAATCTTATCCTATTAAACTGCTACAAACAATTTTATAATAGATATAAAAAGATGGACAGTGAATTATTATAAAGTGTTTGTTTAATTATCCATGGGATGGTTTTCTGTCTTTATGGTTATAAAATTTGCAAAAGGTATAGTGTACAGAATACTTACCGATGAAATGTAACCAATGTATTCAAGGATTTGCTGAATCCTTGAATGCATCCAAATGCAGAACACGAAATAGGCTTCCGTTAAGCAATAAAATTTTAGCTTATGTCCTCCTGAAACGATTATTCCATCTGAACTGAGCTACCAGTGACATCTACACTTCATTAAACATCAAGAGGTACTGTGCTTTGGTAGGTCATGCCGCACCGCGGCCGGCTTCACAAATGAACCTTCTTGTATTAACCTCTTTTCTAAAATCCGACTTATCTGGGATCATCAAGAAACTGAAAACTTAGGGATCGTTTTATGAAACAGTTCACTGATAATTTTTAATCTCGTGAACAATAACATGAAAAAACCCCAAATACGAATCGACCACTTATTCTAGATGATGGTTTAAATAAGATCTGATTGAGACCTTGATAACACAGTTGCTTTCTCTTAGGGCAAAAATCAGCAAAAACGTTTGGAATATCAACAAAAGCTACGTTACTTGTTAATCCATAGAAGGTCGTAAAGTTTAACGACTTTACCGTTGTCCAGATGTTTTAGTATATAAACCACCAATGTAAGTACAGTAAAAGCAAACAGCGTGTTCTGTAACTTGCTTTATTATTTTTATTATTATTATTATTATTATTATTATTATTATTATTACTATTACTTGCTAAGCTACAACCCTAGTTGAAAAAGCAGGATGCTATAAGCCCAGGATTCCAACAGGGATATAGCCCAGTGAGGAAATGAAACAAGGAAAAATTAAATATTTTAAGAACAATAACATTAAAATAAAATATTTCCTATGGAAACTATAAAACCTTTAACAAAACAAGAAGAGAAATTAGATAGAATAGTGTGCCGAGTGTAGCCCCAAGCAAAAGAACTCTAGCCCAAGATAGTGGAAGACCATGGCACAGAGGCTATGACACTACCCAAGACTAGAGAACAATGGTTTGATTTTGGAGTGTCCTTCTCCTAGAAGAGCTGCTTACCATAGCTAAAAGAGTCTCTTCTACCCTTACCAAGAGGAAAGTAGCCGCCACTGAACAATTACAGCGTAGTAGTTAACCCCTTGGGTGAAGAAGAATTGTTTGGCAATCTCAGTGTTGTCAGGTGTATGAGGACAGAGGAGTATCTGTAAAGAATAGGCCAGACTATTCGGTGTATGTGTAGGCAAAGGGAAAGTGAACCGTAACCAGAGAGAAAGATCTAATGTAGTACTGTCTGGCCAGTCAAAGGACCCCGTAACTCTCTAGCGGTAGTATCTCAACGGGTAGCTGGTGTTTTAACTATATTCAGAGATCATGATTAATATATTTAGTTAGCATCGTACATTAATGAACAAATAACCCTTACCAGTGATGATATATATATATATATATATATATATATATATATATATATATATATATATATATATATATATATACTTGGAATAGACTTTATATCTAATAATCAAATTTGCATTTTGGGGGGGAAGAGATACAATAACCGTAAAAGCAGGAGGGTACATTTTGCCAATAGAAAGTCATGAGGCAGTAAGTGCGTGTGTTAGCTCGGAGAGACATTTAAATAAGGTATGAGCCAAGGTATATAGAGTGACCCTTTTCTATATACCTTTGTATGAGCCAAGGTATATAGAGTAGAGTCATTTGTGGAGGGTTGCGGCTTATCCCCCCAAGAACCGCGTCGCCTGGAGGTCATGTCAGGGCGAGATGTCATTCAGCTACCGTTTCATTCAAATGTCGATCACAGGTCACTTCAATCATCTCTGCAGTGATTTAGTTTGACATTCTTCGAATAAAACCATAGTTTTGATTATTTATATAATCTAGATTATTATTTAAATAATGCCAACTGCGCCGTATTTGGTTGTTATTCAAATAGTAGAAAAAAAAGGAGGTATCCTTTTTCCGATTCCCTCGTGATGAGGAAACAAGAAGGAAATGGGTTCATCGTTGTAAGAGAAAGGACAACTTTAACCCTACGACTCATCGCATATGCAGTAACCATTTTGAAGAAAATGCATATAAGAGAGACCTGCAACAGGAACTTCTTGGATCACGAGCCCCAACAATGAAATACAGACGTCTGAAGAGCAATGCCTCATTCACAAGGTTGGTAATCTTTCTTTTTCAATTTTTCAGTATTACTTGAAAAACCTATTTACTTTTTTTTTTTAATTAGTCACACTATTTACACTCATAACAGCTGCTATCTGTGTTTATATATGGGGGTTTGAGTGTACATATATAGTAAATAGAAAGACACTATAAAGGGAAAACTTGGCATATTCCATACCTCAGTCACGATCATATTAATACAAAGTCTTATGACAACTGATGCATATGTATATATATATATATATATATATATATATATATATATATATATATATATATATATATATATATATGTGTGTGTGTGTGTGTGTGTGTGTGTCTGTGTGTGTGTGTGTGTCTGTGTGTGTGTGTGTGTGTGTGTGTGTGTGTGTGTGTGTGTGTGTGTAAGAGAAAGAGAGATATTAAAATGTTTTTCTTTCTACATTTCAGATGATAGTGTATCTGGTACATCTCGAATGAAAAGGATAAAAGAGAAAAATCGGAAACGCTTAATTGCAGAAATGTTATCAGGTTGTGAAAATGAGCTTGATGATTATAACAATGTTTCCTGTGGAGAATACTATCCTCAAAGTGAAGAAAGGGTTCATACAACAACACTAGAAGAGTTGCAGAGTCAATTAAACAGCGTTACTCTAGAAAGAAATGATCTCCTTACAAAGAAAGAGCAGTTAGTGAGAAACAATTTTCTTGATTCAGGTTTTGAATTACAAAATAGAAATTTTGTTTTAAGTGGATGTGTTAGGGAAATTGTCAACCGAAGTAAACGTGATTTGAAACCCACATATCGTTTAACAGAGAAACACATAAATGTAACAGGTACACAACGTATGAATGTGAGGAAAGCAGTGCAGCTTCTTTCGGAAACAACATCTAAAGCTTTAGATTTTTATGGAAGTCAGGGACTTTTGAAGAGCATATACTGGGAAAGTACAAGGGACTTTATAAAGCTTGCCGACTCCTGGTTGGATGTGTTCAATTGAAGGGTACCTTATGACAGAAAACAATCTAGACATGCCTATTGGATGCAACTGTCGGAACAGAATAAAATCCTTGACAATATGAAGTGTACAGCTGAAACGATGCGAGTTTTGAAAAGCAATAAGATTTATCAGTTCCAAAAGGGGCTTATTGTGTCATGTAATTCCTTGCCAAGGTTGCATATGTTGAAAAGTAAATATGATGTATCATACATAATTACCTCCAGACTTAACCAAGATGGACTCGAAAACATGTTTGGCTGTCTTAGACAAATGGGTGCAACTTATGATCATCCTACGCCAGTTGAAGTCAAACACAGAATAAGGTCATATTTACTTGGCAAAGGAAACTCTATAACTGGAAAAAATGGTAACTCGATGAAGGAGTGCGATTCTTCAAATATGTCGGAAGGAATGTTCAGTCAAGAGAAAAGTTATGAAAATAATGATTCAAATGAAACTGATCTTGAAAGAGAGCTTATGATTTCTGCAATGGTGTTTGCCTCTACTGAAGATGAGAAGATGCCAGAAGAAGATTCAGAAAACTTTGAAAATGAACTTTATGAAAGAACTTTAGAGAATGTTGCAGACGAAGAGGGCCTTCGATATGCTAGAGGTTATGTGGCATCTAAATTTCCAGATTATCAGTTCTTAGGATGTAAACTTAAAAAAGTGAAAGGTACCTGGATTAGTGCAGTAGAGCGACATGATGATAAATTAACGGAACCAAGTGCTGATTTTTTTGAAAAATTAAAGGTAATGAAAAAAATGTTTCAAACATACAATGGAGAAAATACGAGACCAGGCAATGGAGTATTATACGACTTGGCACGCCATATTGAAAATTGTGTATCCTTGCCTTTTAAAGTAATAATGTTTTTTGTTAGATGTCGGATGTTTTTTAGGATGAGAGTTCTGAATGCCCAAATTATATCAAGTAGGCAAAAAAAGAAAAAGATTCATAAATTAACTAAATAATGCCATAGATTTTTTTTTTTACTAAATATTTCTCATTTCTATTATGAAACCAGATACCATTATGTTATCTATGTATATTTATGTTAGTTTATCAAATAATGTATTGTAAAATTGTAAATAAGTCTGTAAATAAATACCAGGTCAAATGTTAATTGAATATTTTTCAAGTCCTATCAAGCATATTAATTTATGGTTTCTATCATATATTAGAGATCCAAAATTACCAATCCACGATTTTGTATGTGCATTACAGTGACCTATATGAATTCAAAAGAACACAAAAGGTATACAAGATAACAGAGTGAAAAGGACATCACACACACTTACAGACAGGTCTAATCCCATCGAAAGGTACTTAAGTTCAGTTGTTCCCAAGGTTGTACTTGCCTTGACCGCTCCCATCCTGACCTCCAGGAGCGTCACGGAAATACCCCACAACTACCCCCGCGACTAAAGTGACTGTACCTCTCTCCCTTATTCTATATACCAGGGGTTCTCAACCTTCTTGGCCCATGCACCCCTTTCACCATTTGTAATGGTGTCATTCCCCCCCCCCCCCCCCCCACCCCTTACACACACACCTGCCGTCTTATCCAAGATTGTCTGTCTCAAAAAGTACTGTAAATAATATTCAAATATTACTAAAAATCCTTTTATTTTCTTTCAAAAAATATTATACATTTACAGCTTTACATGACACTATTTTTATAATGGAATGTTACAAATTATATGCAAATTGAAAATATCGATGGATATATAAAAATTGAATAGAAGTAAAATAATTTTTTTTTTTTATAAATTTATAAGAACTACTTAACAGGCCAAACTAAACCTAATGCAATAAACAAAAATTTCGATAGGGTAACAAGATATTATAAATCTGTAATTATTTTCTTCAGAAGATTACAGTTAAACGATTGACGAAACCTGTGATTGTTTTTTCTTAGCCAGTTCTGGGATACGCGGATGAGTGCTTGAAAGGGCACTATGCAGGTCATTTTCTACCTGTAATCTACTGCGCTGCTTTATTTTAATTTGTAACAGAGTTGAAAAGCCAGACTCACAAAGATATGTGGATACAAACGGAAGCAATACACGGATAGCCATTTCTGCCACTTTTGGGTAGGAATCGCACATCAGAGGACAAAATTCTGTTAATGATTTCTCATCGAACATATCTCTTACACCCGATCAGATTTTAAATGCAAAATCTCATCTTGACAATCCTCAGGAACTTTTTCAACTGACAGTTTGAATGGATTTCTGACTAAATCCGATTCATCATCACTAGGTTCGGGAAAATATCGTTTGAATTCATTTTCCCGTGCTGTCAAATGCTGAAAAATTTAATTTTTTTCAAATTGTGGAAGCACCTTGTCTTTACTACAAACATCAAGAATGGATGACAAAACTAACATTGCAACATTTTCTGCATTTACCCTTCTCTTCCAATTTTCAAGCTTGGTTATGAAAGCTCTCAAGGCATCTATGAATTTTATAATGTTTGTATTCCTTCCTTGCATCTGAAGATTCAGTTTATTCAGTTGCTCAAATATATCAACCACATAGGCAAGACGCATGATCCATTCCTCATCACTTAGCCAGGAAGGAAATTCTGTTTTACCTTGCACTTCAAAAAACAATTTGAGCTCATCTCTAAACTCAAATACTCGCCCAGTTACATTTCCTCTTGACAGCCAACGAACATTTGTGTGAAAAAGAAGCGAATGATAGGTTGCAACAGAAGTCGTGAGTTGAGTGCCCCTCCTTTGAGGAAATTTACAATTTTAATTGTTTGATCCAAAACCTTCTCTAGCGAAGCGGGAAGTGTTTTTGAGGCTAGTGCCTGACAATGGATCATACAATGAATGCCTTTCACTTTTGGAGCTCTTCACACATACTTGGAATCCTGATTTTGTCCCTAACATAGCTGGTGCTCCATCTGTACAACACCCACTGATATTATCCCACGAAATATTTTCTTATTCAAAAAAAAAGATGAAACCTTCTCCAAAATATCAGAGGCGTTGGTAGTTAGTTCAAGAGGACAAAAGAGAAACTCCTCTTTAAATGAACCTGAGTGAACATACCTTGCAAACACCATCAACTGGGAACATGATGCCACATCAGTTGAATTGAAAATAAGCCAAATGTTGAAGACTTGATTTCCTGCAAAACTTGATCCTTGATGTCAGTGGCCATATCACTTATGCTCCTTTGAACAGTACTGTTTGATAATGGAACCTGTGCAATTTTTTTCTTCATTTCATTTCCCAACACAATTTCCACCATTTTGAGAGCGGAAGGCTTGATCAATTTTCCAAATTGTATGGTTTTTTTTTTCTGCTTTGATATTTGAAGTGATTTTATGGTTTTTCTCTTTAAAATCTTCTGTTGAAACAAGCCTTATCTTTTGCAAGCATTCCCATGGCGTTCAAAAAAGTTTTTGTTCTTGTCCATGTGATGAGGATGAACATTTTGCAAATGTTACCTCATCTTTGCTGGTTTCATAGAATCATTTGTGAAAGCTTTACTACAAATAAAACATTGGGGCCTTTCTTCTCCATTGATGATGATGATGATGTGAACCATATTCAATATATGAATGATCGTACTTTCTTTTTTTTGATACTCATAATGGGCTCCGAATTCAGTAAATAAAAACAAGAAAAGGTAAAACTATTAATTGGTTATTTTTTACATACAAAATGTGATATATTTATCCATTGTTTATTTAATCAGCAACATGACTGACATTAAGAAGTAAATAATGACAGTGAAGCACAAAAAGAATGTGTAGAATGCACAAATATTGGAGATTATGGTCCATGTTAATATCACAAAAACTAGACTAAAGAAGCAGTCACCATTTTGAGTGCAAGACCAAAAAAAGAAAAAAAAACAGAGGCGCTAATAAAGAAAAAATGGTAAAAGGGGAATTTTGGCTTTTGGGATTTTGGTACTCTTCTGAAAATATATAGAATATAAAAAAAATAAAAAATAAATAAAAAAAATATATAAAAATCTTTAAAGATAAAAAAACTGCCCTGATAAATATAAAATTTAATTTGATAAAAAATTATATAGTTTATATTATTTTGTTGGGTTTTTAACTCTAAATAATTATATATATATATATATATATATATATATATATATATATATATATATATATTCATATATATATATATATATATATACATATATATATATATATATATATATATATACATATATATATATATATATATATATATATATATATATATATATATATATATATATACATATATATATATATATATATATATATATATATTCCAAAATCCCCATTTACCGAAAAAATAACATTTGAAATGATAATAAAAACTAAAAACAAAACACGGACACATGCATGCATAGTCAGTGGAAGAAACAAAATTATTGTACTTAGTCTTGAAGATACAATCTTGGAAATAAGGTTCATTCAGACACATACTGATGACAATTCAAGTCTGAAATTGGTATTAGCTTCTCAGTTATGTATAGTCCAGGAGTTCCCAACCTTGGGGTTGCCAAGTTATTTTCTTGGGGCCTACTTAATTCCCTAGAGATCTGTCTCTTCCTCAGTACCTTTTACAATCCTAGGATTAACTTGGGTGGTCACTTGTTTAATCCCTGGCCAGCATAGGATATAATCCCAGCCCACTTGACAGGCCAGATACGCCAAAGCTTACAATTGCTCTCCTCACCCATAAACTAACTTTGGTCACAATTCACCCCCTGAAAACCCAAAATTCACCCCTGGGGGTGAATTTCACCCCCATTGAGAACCTCTGCTATATACCTTTGTATGAGCTATACCTGAGAGAGGTGAAGTGTTGTCCCCCCAGTCCCTTACGAGCATATCTGTGACCCCGTGTCGCCCTCTTGCGGAAGGAACCAAGGTAGTTGTTAAACCCCATGACAATTAATTGGGCCCATATGATATTAGAGGGTTTGAGAGAAATTAAAGAGAACAAAGCTGATATAACGATTGTTAATTTGTCAAATAAAAGAATTTGTTTAGGAAGTGATTCTGTGTGTGAATTAGAGTTATGTGAAATTGCTTATAATGGGATGTTGGGAGCCACAACTCTAGCCCGCACAGACGAACGCACTCAGAATTTGATTATGCAAGCGAGAAAATTATGTCCCTCAGAATATCAACCTGTAGTTAGTGACATTGTCAATAATTATTCCGATGCAATTGCAATTGGAGATGAGCCACCCAGGAGGATTGATCGATTTCCCTTTAGCATTGAAACTGGGCAGGCCGAGCCGATCAGGTCAAGGCCTTACAACATACCCATTCATTTCCAGGGAGAGATAGAAAGGGAAATTAATTAATTAAGGGAACAAGGGATAATCGAGGAGAGCGAATCTCCCTGGGCTTCTCCAATTGTAGCTGCTAGGAAAAGGGATGGCTCGGTAAGATTGTGTGTTGATTATAGGAAATTGAATGCAATCACTAAGGATAATGCATTCCCTTTGCCCTCAATTGAAGAATTGCTTGTGAAAGTACGGGATAGCAAATATTTTACAACTGTTGATTTAAAATCTGGATACCATCAAATACCCATTCAGGATAGCTAACGATCAATTATTTCAGTTTAATTTTCTTCCTTTCGGTGTTAAAAATGCTTCAAGTCATTTTTCTAGAGTAATGATGGCGATTTTGTTGCCCTTAATTGGCCATAATGTTCTTGTTTATTTAGATGATATCATAATTACAGGGAAAACGGCCGAAGAACATAATAATAATAATCGTAAAGTTTTAGAAACATTGCGACGTAATGGTGTGAAAATAAATTTGTCAAAGTGCAATTTTTCAGTAAACAGGACGAATTTTTAGGTCACATAGTAGCCCCAGAAGGTATCCAACCCTGCCCCAGTAAAGTAGCGACTATTAGAGATTTCCCCAGGCCCCGTACCCCTAAGGAAGTAGCTGGGTTCCTTGGGCTCGCTGGGTATTACCTTAAATTCATAAGAGGGTTTGGAGAGATAGCGACACCCTTAGATGCTTTAAAGAAACAAAAAGTAATAAATTAGGGAGAGGAAGAAGAAAGGGCCTTTAACCATTTGAAAGCTGCCTTAACTAGCAATGAATTACTCGCATATCCTAGATTTGATCGCCCGTTTTTAGTGACAACAGATGCGAGAAGCATAGCTATTGGTGGCGTAGTGTCTCAACAAGATGATAAAGGCAGAGAGAGACCCATTTGTTTTGCTTCCCGGGTGTTAAAAGGGGCAGAAAAGAATTATAGTACATTCGATCGAGAGGCTTTGGATATTCTTTGGGTTCTAGAGAGGCATCGGTTCTTTTTATTAGGTCAGTCAATTGAGTTGGAAAGCGATCCTCGCCCCTTACGTGATTTGTATTATAAAAGTGATTCGACCTCTCGTCAAGCGAGATGGATTGAGAGACTGTTAGAATTTGATATAAAGGGTTTTCACCACATAGCAGGTAAGTCTAACAAGGTAGCTGATGCTCTCTCTAGAAGTGCAGTAATAGGAGTAACAACTAGGGCACAAAAGAGGAACAAAGAACGTAACCAAAATAGTGAAGACCCCCATCATAATAGAGAAAATAGAGAACGGGATGAGAGTTCTCGCGATGCACATACAGTAGACGGGAGAGAGAAAGAGAGTCGACTCGGGAGAGAGGGAGAGTCGACTCGGGAGAGAGAGAGAGATAGAGAGAGAGAGCCGACCCGGGAGAGAGAGAGATGAATATATGTGGATGACCGAGGACATGGCCATGGGAGTCTAGAATGAATGCCCCGATGATGCAGGTTTGATTGACTTGGGAGGTTGGGACATAAAAGAAGTCCGAGAGGGACAGAAAAAAGAGGAATGGATGGAAAGAGTGCGAGCAGTGATTAAAGGGGAATCGGAGAGTTATCCGTCATTTCTGAATGTGCCTCGTGAGTAATTTTTTATTGAAAATGATGTCTTATATTGTGTTTACGAGAAGAGGGGAGGGGAATTTTGTGCACAGGTAGTTCTTCCTCCCTCTTTAATTAAAGGAGCCATCCACATTGTACATGCAAGTCCGTATGCAGGGCATTTAGGGATTGACAGAACATTAAGGAGAGCACGTGAATGCTTCTTTTGGTTAGGAATGAAAAAAATCTATAGAGAATTATATAAAGAACATAAAAACACTGTACCGGAAGCCAGAAAGTGGCCGGTTGTACCCATTAAATCTTATAGAGTGCATATGGATGTAGTAGGACCATTTCCTACTGGGTTAACACAACATAAGTATATACGTGCATTTGTGGATGCATTTACTCGGTACACTCATACTTACGCAATGTTGGATAAATCTACAAATTCATTAGCCCAGGTGCTGTGCTCTCTCATTACCAGGTTTGGTTGCCCAAAAATTTTGATATGTGATAATGGTCTTGAGTTTAAAAATAAGGTGGTGAAATCGGTCATGGACTTGATGAAAATTGAACACTTTTCAGTGACCGCATGTAGGCCTTCAGCAAATGGCTTAGTAGAGTCGCATAATAGGGAAGTAGTGCGAATTTTTCATTACTTAATGGCTGATGACCCTCTTCATTGGCACGCCATGCTTCCTACAGCTTAGCTACCTTTGAATATTGCATATAATGCTTCACACATTGCATATAATGCTTCGATCAGGGACACGCCTTTCTTTTTAGTGTATGGACATTTCTTCTTTCGACGTGTTTTAAATAAACGTGATGATAACAATGTCCTGTGTTGATGCTAAATTTATACGTAAAATGTTGTGGTAATTTTGCTGAGTGTGGAAATACCTATAGCATTGTTGAGTGAACCTAAATACAATCAGAAGTTAAATAGGTCAAGTGAGATCCGTCAGGCAGATGCTGTATTATTCATGTATTTATATGATTCCTGGTTGCTGGGGCCAGGGGGGTTCCCGAATGGCAAGTGGCTGCGGGATTAAAGTTCAGCCTTGAGGATAGGCAGTGTTAGAGAATGTGTAGATGTGAATACCTTATACTCAATGTTATAAGAGAAAGGCGGGAAGATGAATGATTTTCTCGGGAAAACAGCTAGTGACCACCGGTTGTAAGGTGCAAGTGTTGTAGTGATTTAAATAAATGGTGAAACGGGGGTAGTGAGATGTGTTGCGAAATTGTGCCGTAAACCCGGACAAGTAAAATCGAGGGATGAAAGAATATCTATTCCTACCCCTGTCCAGCCCAGGAAGCCCGTATTGCCCGCAACCAGAGGGAGGTTATTGATGAGGTTATATAGACCTGTTGTTATGGTATTTTTTTTTTCACTTTGGGTATTGTGTTTTGGTTGCAGAGGTCTAAAGAAGAAATAAGTGGAATTATTTATATTGTTTTGTGCACATTATTACATGCAATATTTCATTTTTTTATTTTTCTGGTGGAAGATGAGTTTTTTTTTTTTTTTTTGGGGGGGGGGGGGTGATTTCTATATAAATATTTTATGTTGCATCTCTTTTTCGTACATGCACTGCCTATTCCGGGTTGGAGTGTCCTCCATATATCATTGACTAGTGAGGGCGAGTGCGCACCTCCTCCCGGAGTGAGGAACTGGGGGGGGGGGGAGTAATGTCCTAATTCGTGTATGTAGATGTCTTATATATTAAGGTAAATGAACTCAATATTCATGAGTATTCCACAAAAACCTGTGTCTGCATGTTTTGCAATGGCTGCATTTTGATAACGAAGGCAGTAGTTAGTTGCCGATGAGCACTCGAGTTGATAAGTCCCTCACCTGAGAGGGTAGATTGTGCAATCTGTACTTACGAACAAATCTTTTATAATAAATGAAGAAAACCCATATGCCGACGTCTCATTATCCGTCTGCACGGGTCATATGAATATACTGTATATATATTATATATATTATATATATATATATTATATATATATATATATATATATATATATATATATATATATGTGTGTGTGTGTGTGTGTGTGTGTGTATTTTACTGGCCACTAGAGTGAATAAGTTTTGGTAATGGTGAATTTTCCTTTTGTTGTTTATTTTCTAACATAGTAATAGTGAGTGTACCTGCAGGTACTTTTGAGCTGTTGCTTTGATGAGAAAGACTAAATTGTTTTGCAATGGATCGCTGTCAAACATTTGTTCTCTAAGTTTTGAAAACATTTCCTTTGTCCGTGTAATATTGCTTAACACCATACAGACTACATTTTTAACGCTTTTCTGTCTAAGCTAATGTCAGAGTTTTCATAGAATGATATTAATTTTTGAAACCAAATCTCACATTCCTGGCTGATTTCTACAAAATCCTCATACGAATGAATAAATATCCTTTATTTTTCAATTTGGTTAAACTTGGTGATACATTATTATCATTGGCAGTCACACAATCTAAGCAGGCTTCACAACGCGTGGATATCTTCAATATATGAACAACGAACCCTGCAATGTATTTACAATACTACTAGAACAAAGTGATAGTGATAGGACGTAGGAATGTAAGTGTAGTCCTCGTTGATATCATATTCATCTAAACTGCTATCTAATATTAACCTGTTCTTTGGAGAAGACACATTTATAACATCAATCGAGTTACGCAAATGAGCAACATAACCTGAAGAAACGAGTATGGCTACAAACTCATAGAGGTAAGCAATTACCGAGAAGGACATCCTGAATATCATTTTTAACTAAAATTTTCTTGTAAGCATCAGAAAACTGCACGGAAGTAGGGTTATTATTACAGCCCCCTTAATCTTACTTTACCCTCGTCAAAAATCATTCAATATAGTCTAAGCTCATTTTACATGACCGTAAAATTTTCATTTTTAGCCAGAAACTCCAACTAATTGGTCATTGCAATTTATTAAGCTTCGAATAATAGCTATATAGCTTAGAAACCAGTTCTTTGATTTGAATTCAAAAGCTTTCCATCAGAAAGTTATAAAAGCCATACCCTATCGATTCCTTCATGGCAATCCTGCCGTTGTCCTTCATGTTGTCAAATCTCCTTCTCTTGAGTGTTTAACTTTAAAGGCCTACCGGGATTATCGCGCCTACCGTCCTACCGGACTTCACGCGTACTTCTTATTGCGTTAATTCATCTACATAAGTTTGTAAATTACAAGATGACAGAATTTTATACACACACACACACACACATACATATATATATATATATATATATATATATATATATATATATATATATATATATATATATATATATATATAATCGTCTCCTCATACGCCTATTGACGCAAAGGGCCTCGGTTAAGATTTCGCCACTCGTCTCTATCTTGAGCTTTTAATTCAATACTTCTCCATTCATCATCTCCAACTTCGCGCTTTATTGTCTTCAGCCATGTAGGCCTCGGTCTTCCAACTCTTCTAGTGCCTTGTGGAGCCCAGATCAACGTTTGGTGAACTAATCTCTCTTGGGGAGTCCAAAGAGATTGGCCAAACCATATCCATCTACCACTCATCATGATCTCATCCACATATAGCACTCGAATAATATCTCTTATAGTTTCATTTCTAATCCTGTCCTGCCATTCAACTCCCAATATCCTTCTGAGGGCTTTGTTCTCAAATCTACTAAATCTATTGGAGATTTTTTCATGGTCATAGTATGACTCATGTTCAATAGAGTTACACCGATCTCACTAAACTGATATATAGTCTGATTTTTATCTACAATTTTAGGCGATTTGAATTCCAAATTTTACTTGACCTAGCCATTGTCTGATTTGCTCTTTTCAATCGTTCACTAAACTCTAATTCCAAAGACCCAGTATTGGAGATCATAATTCCAAAATACTTAAATGTATCTATCTCATTAATCCTTTCTCCTTCCAATGATACTTCATCTTCCATTGCGTACTCTGTTCTTCTCATATTTGTCTTTCTTCTATTTATCTTGATCCCACCCTCCTGTGATATTTCTTGCATTCTGGTAAGCATCTGTGTGTGTGTGTGTGTTTGTGTGTGGGTGTAAATATCAACCAGAATGGTATTTAATACCGAATTCTACCTTGGGAATATACATCCACTGGAAATCATTTATGAAAATAGCTTCTGGCTGAGAGTCAGGGGTTCGAATTTCTGGCCAGCCAGAAGCTTTTATCATAAATGAATTCAAGTGGATATATATACTATTGACATATGAAAGGAATTGTGTATATTATGTAGATAGATAAAGAGAGAACGTTTCATAAATATATATATATATATATATATATATATATATATATATATATATATATATATATAAGTTCAAGAAATGGTATTATCGATAGCTTTTTTATCTATCTTCTATGCATAGGGTCGGTCGTTTCTTCCCATTAAAAGTATTTATCATCAAAATAGAAAATACCTTTGCTTGTACTGTATGTCATAACCGATGAGAAATGTCTATTTTTGTTTTATATTCTTCATAAGGGTCTGTCAAAACAAATAGATTATTATTTGGGTCACGTATGCCATTTTGATAATAATTAAGAACAAACCAGTTCAAGGTGTGTACTTGGCCCAATCTTATTCTTTATCTATACTATTGGTCTATCGAAAACACTACAAAGGCATGGTGTGAAGTTCAAACTATTTGCGGATGACACACAATTTTCCTTCTCCATAAATGATATAGACGATACCACTGAAACTCTAAACCGAATCCTTGACAGTATTAGAGAATGGATGACATTTAAACAACTAAATTAAATGAGAACAAAACTGGGTTCATGGTGGTGGGTAAGAGAAACAGCGTGAGAAGCTTATATTGGTTGATATTCAAATGAACATAAATAATGACTCAGTGCCGATATCTAGTAGAGTTCGTGATCTAGGTGTATTTCTTGACTGTAACCTGTCTCAACGCCCAAATAAATGATGTAGTAAAAACTGCTGGTTATCATTTAAGAAATGTTGCTTTTATAAAAGAGCACCTGGATAAAAATTCTGTAAAGAAACTTGTGATAAACTGTGTAATTACCAGGATTAACTACTGCAACTCTATCTACTACAATTTACCAAAAGCACAACTTAAGAAATTACAAAACATAATAAACAGAGGAGCAAGACAGATAAAAGGAGAAAGGATTACCCATATTCTAATTGATTTACAAAACAAAGATATTAAGGGTCACTTTCACAACCTTGTGTCTCTCCCACGGTAAAAATAGTAATGAACCTCATGCCTTTTTATTTCACCTATGTTTTACGAGCCTTAACTAGCATCAACAACCCAAATAATTCAACATTAAAACATGATAAGAAAATTCTGTTTAAATTTCATTCTGTATAAGAAAAGTACATATGCTAACAAAAGAGAAAGTACAGCTTTTAACATTATTATTATTATGAAACGGCTTTTTATTAGTTTTGCATATTTTCTCTTTTGACTTCTCTCAAAAGCGAAGTTTTCGTTTAGGACTCTCGTCCTAAAAAAAAAAAAAAAAAAAAAAAAAAAAAAAAAAAAAAAGAGGCTAATAGGCAATTAATTTAATTGGGTAAATTCGCATAGTAATGTATGTAAGAAATTAAAGTTTTGGTAACTTCTTTGCCAGGTTTCCGTGACTTCTCTCCATGGTATCAAATAGAAAGATCTGCTTCCATACACGGAATAATTGTAACCATTGACTCGGTCTCTCGTAGGATTGAAACGACTGACCAGGTGAAGAGTGTATTAATCAGGTGTAGGAGAATTCCTTTGTTCTTTATTCTAGTCCAGTCAAATATAGACTGATGAATTCTAATACCTACGGGTTATCTGATACCGCGTGTCAGTCTAATCCTATTTTTGCCTGAGATTGGTTGACATCTAAATCTTAACCTTATAATCTTTTTAGTTACTTTCTATTCACGTAGCTTTAGGTCTCAGTATACTGAGATCATTTACTATCACTTTTAAATTTGAAATATAGTACTCTTCCTCCATAATAAGCTCTCTCTCTCTCTCTCTCTCTCTCTCTCTCTCTCTCTCTCTCTCTCTCTCTCTCTCTCTCTCTCTCTCTCTCTCTCTCTCAACTGAAGTGTTTTTGGCATTGTACTATAGCTATGCATTATATGATCCAGTTACACAAACACTCTGTCCGGCTCAGATCGACCTGGGATCCTAAATCTTCCAAGGTTTCAATTTGCTTTCCATTGACCACCTGGCATTAAAATAGCTGAAAAGGAAACTTTATCTGGGATAATAACCACCCAGAATCGCCCCACCTCTAAGATCTTAATCCATTTTCTGTTCCAAGGACTTCTCCATGTAAAACGACCCAAGGTTTGGGTCGACTATAAGAATACAAATTGTAGTCATTATGGTCGTCAGGATTTTGGGTATTTCGGTAACCTGGCGTGTGACTGTCTGGAGGATGGCTCTCAGGATTGTGATCCAAATTTGGATATCAAATCGCTTGAAAATACATTAAAAAAGAATCAGGCTATATATTAGGTTAGTGAGATCAGTGTTACTCTATGGAGATGAGTCGTGGTATAACAATAAAACAATATCAAACAGATTTGGAAAATTTGAGAACATAGTCCTCAGAAGAATATTGGGAGTTAAATGGCAGGACATAATTAGAAATGAAACTATAAGAGAGATTACTCGAGTGCCATATGTGGATGAGGTCATGGTGAAGGCGACCTTAGATGTCAGGATGCTAGAAAACTTAAAATCAACCAATCGATCACGGTGAGGGGTAGATAGATGAAGATGGTTTGGGCATGCCCTTCGCAATCCCCCAGAGAGATTAGTCCACCAAACACTCAACTGGGCTACACAAGGTATTAAAAGAGTTGGAAGATCTAGGCCTAAATGGCTGAGAATTATGAAGCGCGAAGTAGATGATGACGAATGGAAAAATATTGATTTAAAGGCTCAAGCTATAGACGACTGGCGAAATCTAACCGAGGTCCCTTGCGTATAAATGATGATGATGATGATGATGATGATGATATATATATATATATATATATATATATATATATATATATATATATATATATATATATATATATATATATATATATATGTATATATAATATATATATATATATATATATATATATATATATATATATATATATATCTCGTATATAGACACTACTTATGCACAAACAAATCTCAGGAAAAAGGAAAACATTGTGTGAATCCTGACTACTTTTGTTTTTTGACCTCTTCAAAAGGACTGATTTATTAAGAGAAATTTCAAAAATGTACGCGCCACAGTGAGACTACGAACATACATCCATACAGATATTTAAAGAATCATACATCTGGAAAACATGGCACCTGGAGGACCTAAGCTCCCAGGTGTTTTCGTGGATAGAGCATTAGCCAGATGTGGTGCTTAAAGGAGCATGTCAGGTGTTTCTTCTTTTAGGCCTTCAGACAATTAATTACAATTTATTCATATTAACATGGTATGCATTCATCTTGAACGTTTCTTTAAAAACTTATCCATGTATATACAAAAACACATGAATGCATATATACCTACACATGTGTACATGCATCTATAAGATGAATTCGTACTCATATACAACCTTGCACACAGGTGCATACATGCATGTAAACATTCAAGCATAGATGCACATATAACCTTGTCCATATATTTGCATATATTTTACATATCAATGCATATATTGTATAAAAAAAAAACCACACAAGTAACAGCAAAGCATGTATTACTATATATTTACAATTACACATCCATGTGGATGATTGTATAGAACAGAAAAATTAATATCGCACTGACATCTACAATATGAGGTACATAATTCTTAAGCTAGAAATCAGATGTCACTGAAGTCAGGTCAGCTTAATAAAATTTAAATATACGATGCATACAGAACTCTATGCATATAAATTACATCAAAGATTTCTTTTATAAAACTGAACTCTATGATGTTTTATTCTAATAGGTTATTAGAATTAATTAATTTCTTTGCATATGGCGGCTAATTAAAAGTGTGATTTTGATCCTAACATAGACAAACATTACATTATTATCTTGAGCATATCTTACAATTTAAATGCTGGTTAAATCTTTTTTCAAGAGCTTTGCTTAATTAGCCAATCTAAAAATGTTCACATGAATTACAAGGTATATGATACACACATCCTTTGGTACAGTTAGGAAACTCTTTATAAGAGGTGTTTTCATTTTGCTACTGCTCTTAAATGACACATTAACACTGAATTAACAATTGGGGAATATCTTTAAAAGTACCACTACAGTGTATAAAACAGCACAGATAAGATTTTGTATAATAATTTCCTCTATTGTTATTACCGAAGGTCTTTTTTGTTTTTCCTATATGTATCATTAATACAATTTCAGAGTACTTTCACTTTTTGCCTATAGCCCTAATCTTCTTTTATCATCTTTTATCATTAATGTATTCAGACCAGCAAACTCGTAATGCTCTTAAAAACACAGAAGTGAATACAGATTTCTTAACTGTATCACTTTTATTTCAATAAAAATGTACATATGGACAGTATTGGTTGCTTTTTTTTCCATACACAAAACTTAAATACATCGTTAAATCTGTTTACACGGCAATCCAAAACGAGTAAGCTATAATTATTCTCCAACTCCATCGTAAAATCTAGTGACTGTACCAGGCCATTCATTCTATAAAAAGATGTTTATCTAAATTTTCGTTTTCTGGCAACATATATACGTCTTCGATATATCGCAACCATTTTACATTTTCAGGTATAATGCTACATAACACTCTGATTTTTTAAAATTTCATAAATGTAATATTGGAGATGCGGGGTTTCCCGTGGCCATATGTGAATAAATTTCCCATGAAATTCAAATTTACAATCTTTTAAACGTAGTTTAATCAATTCTAATACAATGTTGTAAGAATATCGTAAATTCAATTATCTATTCTCTACAGTATCAGATAAAAGTTCTAATACGTCATCAATGGGTATTTTAGTAAATAGTGGTACATTTAGAATCAAAAGAACGCAGACACTCAAGGGAAATCTTTTGTCAGATGTCTCCAGTGTTCCCATGAAAAAACAGACAAGGTGTTGCTCTTCTTACTACTACTATGAAACGGGTGGAGCATTCTCCAACATTAAAGAATCAAAGACAGTAAAGGGCTGTCTCTGTTAGCAAAAACACGCATAAGTTACAAATCGAGTTGCCACATCTCAATTCTTCATTATCCTTTGATGTCTAAACTATCCACTGCAAATACAAAACACTCACATACACAAAAATACCCACACATAGCCTACACACACACACACACACACACACACACACACACACACACACACACACACACACATATATATATATATATATATATATATATATATATATATATATATATATATATACACATACATACATTTCAATTACTACTTTTCGTAAGTGGGGCCAAGTAGACACTCTCCAGGGAATCTGGGTGGGTGGGGGAGTCTCCTCTTCACCACCCTTACCCGGCAGCGAATTCTTTTTTTCCTAAACAGGAGTGCATATTGGGCGGGGGTTCATGCGCAGAAAACAGATATAAAGTGTAACTCCTTCATTACAGTTGCGTTAAGATTCGATGGGTAACTACCTCATTAAAGTTATGATCAGTAACTGCGTTCATAGAGAACAGAAATGTTTATAGGCAGCTTAATGATATTGATAATAATATTCTCACATTAGAATATACAAAAGCACCATATGGATATTTTGTCTGGTTTCACAAAAAGAGCGTAGTACAGTATGTTTATCCCTTTGATATCTTTGAAGAGAAGTAGGTATAGGTTGTGCAAAGACACACAAATGCAAATACTAATCGAATGGAAAACATCGCAAGGTAAGAAGGGTAAGATCATCACAAACGAATACATAACAATAATGACATTGCATTGCAGTAATAAACATCTTTTTTTAAGAAAAAAAAAAATGTAAAATTTTCTCAGGTAACTAACATAAATCTGTTATCGAATGAAATATGCAACGTAACTAATATATATATATATATATATATATATATATATATATATATATATATATATATATATATATATATATACATATATATATATATATATATATATATATATATATATATATATATAGTACATATGTGCACGTGTATATATATACACACATATATATATATATATATATATATATATATATATATATATATATATATATATATATATATATATATATAGTACATATGTGCGCGTGTATATATATACATACATATATATATATATATAGTACATATGTGCGCGTGTATATATATCCATACATATATATATATATATATATATATATGTATGTATATATATAAATATATATATATATATATATATGTATATATATGTATATATATACATATATATATATATATATATATATATATATATATATATATTCATTTATATATGTGTGTTTGTGTTTGTGTGTGTGTACATGTAAATACAGTATATGCATGTATAAACACATAGACGCATACATATATATATATATATATATATATATATATATATATATATATATACACACATACATACATACATATATATACAAACATATACCAAGGCACTTCCCCCAATTTTGGGGGGTAGCCGACATCAAATAAAGAAAACAAAAAAGGGGACCTCTCCTCTCTACATTCCTCCCAGCCTGACAAGGGACTCAACCGAGTTCGGCCAGTACTGCTAGGGTGCCACAGCCCACCCTCCCCCGTTATCCACAACAGATGAAGCTTCATAACACTGAATCCCCTACTGCTGCTACCTCCGCGGTCATCTAAGGCACCGGAGGAAGCAGCAGGGCCTACCGGAACTGCGTCACAATCGCTCGCCATTCATTCCTATTTCTAGCACGCTTTCTTGCCTCTCTCACATCTATCCTATCACCGAGAGCTTTCTTCACTCCACCCATCCACCCAAACCTTGGCCTTCCTCTTGTACTTCTCCCATCGACTCTTGCATTCATCACCTTTAGCAGACAGCCATTTTCCATTCTCTCAACATGGCCAAACCACCTCAACACATTCATATCCACTCTACCTGCTAACTCATTTCTTACACCCGTTCTCACCCTCACTACTTCGTTCCTAACCCTATCTACTTGAGATACACCAGCCATACTCCTTAGACACTTCATCTCAAACACATTCAATTTCTGTCTCTCCGTCACTTTCATTCCCCACAACTCCGATCCATACATCACAGTTGGTACAATCACTTTCTCATACAGAACTCTCTTTACATTCATACCCAACCCTCTATTTTTTACTACTCCCTTAACTGCCCCCCAACACTTTGCACCTTTCATTCAGTCTCTGACGTACATCTGCTTCCACTCCACCATTTGCTGCAACAACAGACTCCCAAGTACTTGAACTGATCCATCTCCTCAAGTAACTCTCCATTCAACATGACATTCAACCTTGCACCACCTTCCATTCTCGTACATCTCATAACCTTACTCTTACCCACATTAACTCTCAACTTCCTTCTCTCACACACCCTTCCAAATTCTGTCACTAATCGGCCAAGCTTCTCTTCCGCATCTGCAACCAGTACAGTATCATCTGCAAACAACAACTGATTTACCTCCCATTCATGGTCATTCTCGTCTACCAGTTTAAATCCTCGTCCAAGTACTCGAGCATTCACCTCTCTCACCACTCCATCAACATACAAGTTAAACAACCACAGTAACATCACATATCCCTGTCTCAGCCCCACTCTCACCGGAAACCAATCGCTCACTTCATTTCCTATCCTATCACATGCTTTACTACCTTTGTAGAAACTTTTCAGTGCTTGCAACAACCCTCCACCAACTCCATAAAACCTCATCACATGCCACAATGCTTCCCTATCAACTCTATCATACGCATAAACGCAACATACACCTCCTTACCTTTTGCTAAATATTTCTCGCATATCTGCCTAACTGTAAAAATCTGATTCATACAACCCCTACCTCTTCTAAAACCACCCTGTACTTTTAAGATTGCATTCTCTGTTTTATCCTTAATACTATTATCAGCACTCTACCATACACTTTACCAACTACACTCAACAAACTAATACCCCTTGAATTACAACTCATGCACATCTCCTTTGCCCTTATACAGTGGTACAATGCATGCACAAACCCAATCTACTGGTACCATTGACAACACAAAACACATATTAAACAATCTCACCAACCATTCAAGTACAGTCACACCCCCTTCTTTCAACCTCTCAGCTCTCACACCATCCATACCAGATGCTTTTCCTACTCTCGTTTCATCTAGTGCTCTCTTCACTTCCTCTCTTGTCATATCTCTCTCATTCTCATCTCCCATCACTGGCACCTCAACACCTGCAACAGCAATTATATCTGCCTCCCTATTATCTTCAACATTCAGTAAACTCAAAATATTCCGCCCACCTTTTCCTTGCCTCCTCTCCTTTTAATAACCTTCCATTTCCATCTTCCACTGTCTCTTCAATTCTTGAGCCAGCCTTCCTTACTCTCTTCACTTCTTTCCAAAACTTCTTATCTTTTTCATATGAATGACCCAATCCCTGACCCCACCTCAGGTCAGCTGCCCCCTTTGCCTCACTTACCTTGCGCTTTACTTCCACATTTTTCTCTCTATATTTTTCATACTTCTCTACACTATTACCCTGCAGCCATTCTTCAAAAGCCCTCTTTTTCTCTTCCACTTTTATCTTCACTCCTTCACTCCACCATTCACTGCCCTTACTCATGCTGCCTCCAACAACCTTCTTGCCACACACATCACTTGCAATCCCAACAAAATTTTCTTTCACTAACTTCCACTCCTCCTCTAAATTACCAGTTTCTCTTAATTTCACTTCGTCATATGCCATTTATATATATATATATATATATATATATATATATATATATATATGTGTGTGTGTGTGTGTATATATATACATATATATATACATATATATATATATATATATATATATATATATATATATATATGCGTGCATGTATATATATGTGTATGTATATACAGCATATGTATGTATAAACACACTCACATGCTATGCATATGTGTCATTAAAAGCCAATATTTGCCCTTTAGTTCTTAAACTGAATGTTACTGATATACTTTGAATTTCAAAAGTTTGCTTTGTGTCAGCAACAATGTTCTTAGTTGATTCGTGCATCAATATTGTTAGCATCAAAAGATGTTTGTAGAATATTCGTATTCATTTATAAACTGGATTGATAGACATATGATCAAGGGAGATTGTGTGTAAATAAATAATGATTTTCTTTGGAAGTATGTGTGTCTATAGCTGTTCTGTAGTTTCCTCTTGTCTAATGTTATTTTGTGTTAGATTCCCAAGGGAACACTTGTCTGTGACATTTCAGAACCAAGAGGATTAATCTAGATTAAAACATCTATTTCTCAGCCAAATAGATATACATTCTACATTGCAAAATTCATATACACATTTTCAACATACTACAGCATGAAATTGCATAATTCACTCATGATCAAAATAAGGCAATAAATCATACACATCTAACTACCACTTGGAAGATTTATATTGCCCATTTTTTCGTTGTTAGTAACACACTGACTTTGAGAGTGAGGAGCATTTCTTGGTCTCTTCTTTGGGATCATTTGACTACTGTCTGATACTAACTTAAGGCTTTTGCAATTCACTGTCGTAAGTATCTTTGACCTTACGACCGGTTAGAAAGCATCTCCTGACCCCAAGGATAGATGAGCGACGACTAACTGCAACAGCAGGCTAAATCTTGCTTGCTGTTTCCTTTTTCCAACACAGTTTTCTTTTCTTTGCATTAGACAAAGCCATTGTTGCACCTGTGTACCTCTCAAAGGTTTTAATTTCTCTTGATCAGTCGAAATTACACTGTTTTATTGACGTACCCATAGCTGATGACATTTATTTTGGGCTCAAGCCATGTCGTCCTGATGGAAGTTCCTATAGGGTAGCTTCCTAGGGTATATTACAACTACGGCGATATTCCCAGAGAATTTACCTTAAGGTACCCAGAATTCTAACTCCTGGAGCGAATATCCCTAATGAAAGGGATATCGCAACATATCAGAGGACGTATTCTTGACACGCCACATGGCAATCTGCACCCCAAACAGAGATAACACATCGAGGGGTCAATTGGCAAGAAAACGAAAACGGAAAAGAAAAAGGGGGAGCCGCTCCCAAGGCTCCCTCTTCTCCAGTTTCGTAAGCGTGCCTGGCGCCAATCCTGGTGCCATCTGTATTCCTTTTTGCGTAGCTTAACAACTCGGTGTTTTTTCCTGTGTTTCTCGCAAATCTTGGATTTATTCAGCTTTTCATGGTTTCTCCAACTTCGTCGGCCTCTGATAAGTTGAGTACCATTTCTTTTATGTATAAATGTAGGCTCTTGGTAAATTTTAAAGTGATTAATAGTATTAATCTTTGTTACAAGAGCCGTTGCCTACCGGAGGCATCATGGACGCTGTCGCTCGCTAGGTATGAATTTTAGTTAGCCAGAGCGACATTCCCGGTTGTTTTGCTTTAATAAATTTTAGCTATTTACCGTTACATAGGATTTCCTTTCGTGCTTTAGTATTATTTTGGCGAAGTATTCGCCAACTCTGGCCTACGCTAGGCCATGTAGCCTAGTCGTTTGGTCCTAGTACTTCCTGCATGATTTTGGTTTTCCGAGTGTTTTAAAATTTTATTGAAGCTTTAGGCTGTTTTTTATACATTTAAGATTATGTTGAATATTTCCAAGATAGTATACGAGTGAGTTTCGGTGATTTAGGTAATCGATTCTCTTGGTGCCTAGGCTAAGTTGCTTATGGAGCCTTAGTATACTTTCTCATACTCCCCGGTTGCTTTCTTTTCTTTGGAGAAGGTATGCAATCCCTTTCCCTCTGTTTAAGCCTTGGGCTTATCCCTAAGTGGTTTATCTGAATTAACTTTCGATAAAACTATACTGGGGTGTTACTGTACCTCCCTGTTCCAGTAAGTCTGGTTTCAGAGAGGGACAGAACAACAGAGTTTTTAGTCTGAGTCTGTGTTTGTCTGGCTTGGGGTAGAATCTCCCTCGCTGGCCTGATACAGACATAGGAGGCTTAGCCTCCTTAGGTCACTACCGAAGGTTTCTGTACGAGATGATTCCTTCTTTTGTGATCTAGCAGACTAGTCCTTGTTGCTGTTCTCGGTGGGAGGATAAGATCCTTTCCCTGGGAGTAGCAACACCTTCCTTGCTTTGGTTCTTTGGGAGCTGGCAAGTATTGCTGGCCTCCCTCCTTGGATCTCCCATAGGCTAAGATGAGTTTTCTTGGCTGCGGGTGATCCTTCACTAAAGCAAGGTTGGTAGGACCCTCTTTTGTCCCTTCCCCCTCTATCTCCGTAATGGCCTAGCCATTACAGTACTGTACGTCATTCTACATCTGGACCTAGGATAGGTTAGGATGTGGAATTGACTCAGTCCCTTGCCGGCCGGCAGAGTCTGCCGGCCGGCAAGGGTCTACTGCTTTGAGTGCTGCCCGGACCTCCCTTGGTCCCTCATCCATGCCTGCCTGTAGAGCCAGACGGCATTGGTCAGGAAGCCTGAATTAGATTCTCCCCTTCCTTATATGCACTCTTTCGGATTGCCGGGCTTGGAGGTAGTTTACGCTCTTATCCCGGCATCCATTCTGTTTTCTTCTAGTGCTGTACCCGACCCGGCTGCCGGCCTATGAGGCCGGCAGCCGGGCAGTCGTAGTCCTCTGGTTCTTTTGCTGCTGGCTGGCATCGGTTGTTTACCTTTGCCGGCCGGCTAATGTCAGCCCTTGTCTGCCGGTCGCTAGGAGCAGTGGCCAGCAGCCGGGTGCTACCTTGTGTAGCCCACATTGGCTGTTGCCGGCCGGCAGTAACATTTGAACCAGCGTTCTGCCGCCTTATAGCTGTTAAGTAGTATACTTTAAAGCTAGTTATGGTGTGTGCCGGCCGGCACATTACCTTCTATACTGTACCAGTATTCTTCAGTATAACATATACTGTAGGAAGAAAACTATAGTATAAGTTTTGGTACAGCACTGTGTGTTCTAACACTTTTGTGTTGTCTTGCACAGCCCTTTGGTGTTGCCTTACAGATAAGAAAGTGAGTTCTTTCTTGTCTATTATCCGGGATTTTAAAATCATTGCTTAGGTGTGAGCTACACCTGTTTCCTCTGGAAACTTTTCATTGATTATTCTAAAAGAGATTAACCATACGATTTTATTATCTGGAAGGCTGCAACAATTGGTTGTGAAGGAAACACAAGTGTGTGTCTTTCCTTTCTGATTTGTTATGCTAAACTGTGCATATCCAGTGATACGTAGTTCACTTGATACTCATGGAAATTTCTTCTCTTTACAGGAGGACCCTCCGAAGTGCGGAAGTGTTTTCTGCAACGTCCGCAGTAAGAACCTCTGCGGACATGAGTTTTGTAGGAGGCACGCAGCATGTGCTGTCTCCAAGGGTGATCTCCAGTATTGGGACCCTCAGGTATGTACCGTGTGCACTAACCTGATTACTGAGGCCTTTGATTCCCCTAGGACGGCGGAATCAAGGGATATAGCAAGGGAGAAGCTTCGTACCTGGGTAAGGGGCTTCCAGAAGAACACCTCTGGACCTTATCTTCCAAGTGAGAAGATGAGGGCGCATCTTTTCCCTAGGGCATCAGCTGATGCAGTGATTCCCCAGCCTCAAGAGGAGATCCCCCAAGTTCAGATCCAGGTGGATGCTGAAGTCGCGGTCGCTTTGCAAGACATCCAGTTGGACGACAGGATGTCTGACGTGGACGAGCGTCTGGAGGAAGACCTCCTGGCAGGAGCCCAGGATGAAGTTCAAGCCCCAGACATTGTAGAGGAAGAGGTCAACGAGGTGTCGACTACTCCGGTTCAGATCCCGGAGCCTATTCCCTCAACATCGTCCGCTCTCCCAGTAGAGCTGGGACAGGCCCTCTCCTCCATTGTTGGAATGATCCAACAAATGCAGAAGGAGAATCAGGAGAAGGCGGCTGCAATGGAACTGCAGATGCAGAGGCTTGCAGCATCACATGGGCCCCAGAAAAGGCTCAATGTGAAAGACCTTCCCTTGTGCTCGGATGCTAACCCGTGGAGGTATGCTGAGCACATGCCGATGACGACTGGAAAGATCGTCATCTCGGATAAGTTGGGTTCAGTTCCCCTAGAGGAGGTGGAATTCTGGCCCAGCAAGGGGTCATATCCGGACTGTTATGTCCGGTTGAGGAAGGAACCAGCTTCAAAGGAGGAGACAGAGCCGAAGGAGGTCATAGTAATGGACCATGCTAAGGCTCAAGCTTTGCTTTCATCCTCGATGAAAGAGAGGGGCTTCACGAACTCAAAGGTAGCTGCATTGAGTAAGAAGCTCCCTTCCTTTGTGTCCTCTCCTGCTAGAGCCTTCCCCTTTTTACAGAAAGGGTTTGCGGCAGTACTAAAAGCAGTCGAGGCCGGCAAGCCTTGCCCCTCCCTGGAGGAGTGTAAACCCTTGTACCTGGCCCTGCCTATGGACCACAAAGACTGGAAGGACGTCCATCTTACCTTCTCAGTTGGGAAGTTGGAGGCTGATATTGCCGGACGTCAGTTCGGCGAGGACCTCCCTAAGCTGTCTGACTTTCTTTTGCAGAGAGAGCTCGAGACAAAAGAAAGACTGGCTGCCTCAATGTCTCTTCAGACTACTCTTGAGACAATGGCAAGTGACCCCAAGGTCCATGAAATGTTCATGGTAGTGGCCAAGACTCATCTGGCCACAGTGACGAAGGATCTTTATAGCTTCGTCAGGGCGAGGAGAGCTTGTAGGGAGTTCGTGTTCACCTCGGCTACGGTGAGGCACGAGCCAAGGAAACTAATCTCCTCCAACATTTGGGGCAAAGACCTTTACCCTACCGAATTGGTCAAAGAAGTTGTTGATAAGGCCGCCACGGAGAATAGAAACCTTCTCCAGAAGTGGGGCCTGGCTATCAAAAGAAAGTCTTCCCCGGATGAGGGTCCTCAACCAAAGAGGAAGACTATGAGGACTAGGCTACCGTCTCGGCCAGCCAAGCCTCTTAAACAGCAACAGCAACTGCAATTGCCATTGCCTTCAGTGCCCCAGATGGTGGCACAAACCCCGACCACATTCCAGTGGGTACCCCAGGCCGTGTCGACACAGTCCACGGCATTCACCCCAACGTTCGAAGGGCAGTCTACTTCCTTTCGAGCATAGCCTAGAGGAGCAGCCAGAGGCTCGTCTAGGCGCCCCTCAAGGGGAAGGGGATTCAGGGGTGGTCGCGGTCAGGGAGGCAAGACCTCAGGACGGCAGTCCAAGTGAGATGATGCCGGTAGGAGGGAGACTTCAGAATTTTCGGGATCGTTGGACCTTCGATCCCTGGGCCCACAGCCTACTCAAGAACGGACTGGGCTGGAGCTGGTACAGCACTCCACCCCCGTGCCCTCGGTTTTTCCAACACTCCACCCCCGTTCTGGAGGAGTACGTTCAAGAACTGTTGGAGAAAAAAGTGATCCGAAGGGTGAAGTCCATCAAATTCCAAGGGAGGCTGTTTTGTGTTCCCAAGAAAGACTCGGAAAAGCTCAGAGTCATTCTGGACTTGTCGCCACTCAACAAGTTCATAGTGAATTGCAAGTTCAAGATGCTAACACTGCAACACATAAGGACCTTACTGCCCAAGAGGGCATATTCCGTCTCCATAGACTTGTCAGACGCCTATTGGCACGTTCCAATCAACCGTCGACTCTCCCCCTACCTAGGGTTCAAGCTACAACGAAGACTATACGCCTTCAGAGCCATGCCATTCGGGCTAAATATAGCCCCAAGGATTTTCACGAAGCTTGCGAGCGCAGCTCTCAAACAATTACGCCTAAAGGGAATTCAGGTAGTAGCCTACCTGGACGACTGGCTGGTGTGGGCAGCATCCGAGACAGAATGCTTGCAAGCTTCCAGTCAAGTGATCCAGTTCCTAGAGTATCTAGGCTTCAAGATCAACAGAAAAAAGTCTCGACTTTCTCCATTTCAAAAGTTCCAGTGGCTGGGAATCCACTGGGACCTAATGTCACACCGTTTCTCCATCCCGGCGAAGAAAAGGAAGGAGATAGCAGGTTCTGTCAAGAGACTTCTAGATTCCGAAAGGATATCAAGACGCGAACAGGAGAGGGTACTGGGCTCTCTCCAGTTTGCTTCGGTGACAGACCCAGTGCTAAGAGCACAGCTAAAGGATGCAACCGGAGTTTGGAGAAGTTATGCATCAAACGCGCGGAGATCTGAGAAGACCAGTTCCGCTTCGGCTACGTACTCTTCTCAGGCCTTGGTCCCAAGCCAGACATCTAAAGAAGTCGGTTCTTCTTCAGCCACCTCCCCCGTCGGTGACGATTCACTCAGACGCCTCGAAGGAGGGATGGGGAGGTCACTCTCATCGGAAAAATGTCCAGGGGACTTGGTCCAAGCTATTCAAGACCTTTCACATAAACTTTCTAGAAGCTATGGCAGTGCTCCTTACCTTAAAGAAAGTCTCCCCGCGTCACTCGATCCACATAAGGTTGGTGATGGACAGCGAGGTAGTTGTGAGATGCTTGAATCGACAAGGATCGAGGTCACCACCTCTCAACCAGGTGATGTTGGCCATCTTCCGATTGGCGGAAAAGAAGAAGTGGTACCTGTCGGCAGTTCACCTTCAAGGAGTCCGCAATGTGACAGCGGACGCTCTATCCAGGTTCACACCGATAGAGTCGGAATGGTCCTTAGACGCAGGATCATTCTCCTTCATTCTGAATCAAGTCCCAGAACTGCAGATAGACCTCTTTACGACGAAAGACAACAAGAAGTTGCCCCTGTACGTGTCCCCGTACGAGGACTCCTTAGCGGAAGCAATGGACGCGATGTCCCTCGACTGGAACAGATGGTCCAGGATTTATCTGCTCCCTCCTCACAACCTTCTGTTGAGGGTCCTCAACAAACTGAGATCCTTCAAGGGGGTAGCGGCAATAGTGGCCCACAAGTGGCCGAACAGCGTGTGGTTCCCCCTGGCATTGGAACTACGGCTGAAGTTTGTACCGCTACCAGATCCAGTTCTGACCCAGCGAGTCCAGAAGTCGACTGTCTGCGCTTCATTACAGAAAACCCGGACCCTGCAGCTCATGATTTTCTCTCCCTAGCGGTGAGAAAGCGTTTCGGGATTTCGAAAGCCAGCATAGACTTCCTAGAGGAATATAAGTTCAAATCTACTAGAAGGAAATATGAGTCATCTTGGAGAAAATGGGTGGCCTTTGTCAAGGCGAAGAATCCGCAGGAGATCTCGACAGACTTCTGCTTATCTTTCTTCATCCACCTCCATGGTCAAGGGTTGGCAGCTAACACGATTTCGGCGTGTAAGTCTGCTTTGACAAGACCCATTCTATATGCCTTCCAGGTCGACCTCGGTAACGAGATCTTTAATAAAGTTCCGAAAGCCTGTGCTAGGCTCAGACCTTCAGCACCTCCAAAGCCCATTTCATGGTCTTTAGACAAAGTTCTTCATTTCGCTTCTCTGTTGAGCAATGAGGAGTGTGCGTTAAAGGATTTGACACAAAAAGTTATTTTTCTATTTGCACTCACGTCCGGGGCCAGGGTTAGTGAGATTGTAGCCCTCTAGAGAGAGGCAGGTCGTGTTCAGTTCCTGGATGGGGGAGAACTGAACCTGTTTCCGGATCCTACGTTTCTCGCCAAGAATGAGTTACCCACCAACAGGTGGGGTCCCTGGAGAATCTGCCCTCTGAAAGAAGATGCATCTCTATGTCCAGTAGAATGCCTAAAGGTCTATCTTCATAGAACTTCAGACTTCAAGGGTGGTCAACTATTCAGGGGAGAAACATCAGGCTCAAATTTATCTCTGAATCAACTCAGAGCCAAATCACATATTTTATTCGCAGAGCGGATCCTGACAGTACACCCGCAGGTCACGATCTGAGGAAAGTTGCCTCATCCTTAAATTTCTTTAATTGTATGGATTTTGAACATCTCCGTTCATACACTGGCTGGAAGTCTTCCAGAGTGTTCTTTCGCCACTATGCGAAGCAAGTAGAGGAACTAAAGAGATCTGTGGTAGCAGTGGGTCGCGTCGTTAACCCTACTGTTTAACTCTGCGAGGAACAGTGGTTTTAATTGGGACGATTAATTCCAGGGTGAGTGTGTAGTTACATACTGTACTACAAACTAAGTGAGGGCACTGAGTTGCCCACGTAGACTGTTCCATTTCCAAAGGTGAACCTAGCATAAGTGCAGACATGTGTGCTGAGCGTTTCTAACGCTAATGTGATTGATTTGTAATACAGACTTTTATGACTTTGATACCTCGGTATCTTAAAAGTGGCAATAATGTTTTTTCTTTCAGATAAACAAGTTCTGTTTACTATCATACTTATGCTTAAAGTTTTGGGTTATCCTCTTCTTATATATATGAATATATAATTGTTGTTAACCTATCTATTTATTGTCTGTCAATAAACTTGTTCTTGAGAACCTTGCGTCTCCTTCACCTGTGTCAATTTATTGGTATAATTGAGCATTCATTCTATGTACTTTATCTGGGATAATTCTAATAGAATTGTTCCTTTATGCAAGCTATGTTGCACTGGTTTATGCTTTCCCTTAACGGGAGGACTCCGTCCCAGAAGGGGACGGTGGCGGTTTTACAAGTTTCCTCCTATGCGGATATAAACCTTTGTCCAATACAAGTATTGTGCGGAGAACTGGTCGATATTTCATATTGACGCATTGGTTCTTTACAAACTATGCTTTACTTAATATAGGGTGAGACCACTTTATTAGCTTGCCTGGTATTCATACATAGGTATATGTACTCTTCGAGACTTTTCCAGAGTCTAGTAGGACTCTTCCCTGTAGGGGGCAGGAAGCTCTAACATGGTTTATGGTTAGTTGAAAAGATGTATAACGGTAACATCTTAGGTCTCTAGGTCTAGTCGACCGGGAAAAATTACCTCCGGGGGGTACGGCACGTTCTGAGAATCCACAGATACAGTAATGCTCTGGTATACTTCCATCAGGACGACATGGCTTGAGCCCAAAAAACGGATTTTGAGCGAAGCGAAAAATCTATTTTTGGGTGAGATGGCCATGTCGTCCTGATGGACCCGCCCTTCCCTTTCTATGAAAGGGCTGTAGGACCCCTCCCTACATACAGTATCTGTAGCACCTCGTGTATCGCTACAAGGAATACAGATGGCGCCAGGATTGGCGCCAGGCACGCTTACGAAACTGGAGAAGAGGGAGCCTTGGGAGCGGCTCCCCCTTTTTCTTTCCCGTTTTCGTTTTCTTGCCAATTGATCCCTCGATGTGTTATCTCTGTTTGGGGTGCAGATTGCCATGTGGCGTGTCAAGAATACGTCCTCTGATATGTCGCGATATCCCTTTCATTAGGGATATTCGCTCCAGGAGTTAGAATTCTGGGTACCTTAAGGTAAATTCTCTGGGAATATCGCCGTAGTTGTAATATACCCTAGGAAGCTACCCTATAGGAACTTCCATCAGGACGACATGGCCATCTCACCCGAAAATAGATTTTTCGCTTCGCTCAAAATCTGTTTTATTATTATTATTATTATTATTATTATTATCATTATTATTATTATTAGCTAAGCTAGAACCATAGTTGGAAAAGCACGATGCTAAAACCCAATGGCTCCGACAAGGAAAATAGCCAAGTGAGGAAAGGAAATAGATAAACTACAAGACAAGTAATAAACAATTAAAAATAAAACATTTTTAGGACAGTATCAACATTGAAATAAATCTTCCATATATGAAATATAGAATAGTGTGCACGAATGTACCCTCAAGCAAGAGAACTCTAACCCAAGACAGTCGAAGACCAAGTTATAGAGGTTATGGAACTATCCCATGACTAGAAAACAATGGTTTCATTTTGGTGTGTTCTTCTCCTAGAAGAGCTGCTTTCCATAGCTAAAGAGTCTCTTCTACCCTTACGAAGAGGAAAGTAGCCACTGAACAATTACAGTGCGGTAGTTAAACCCTTGAACGAGGAACGATTGTTTGGTAATCTCAATGTTCAAAGGTGTATAAGGACAGATGAGAATGTGGAAAAAATAGATCGGACTATTCGTAGAATGTGTAACTAAAGGAAAAAATAGCCGTGACTAGATCGAGGGATCCAATACATTACTGTCCAGCCAGTCAAAGGACCCAATAACTGTAGTGGTAGTGTAAGAAATCAACACGTAAAATTGACAAACATTTAAAACGCTTATTCTTCAACATGGTTAAACATGTACAACAATGAAGGAATAGATATAAAAGTAATAAAGATGATTTGTGAAGAAAAGGATGAAGGCTACTTGAGCGAATCGAACTATGAAACTGTTAAGGACATTATTAACACAAGGAAAGTTTTGAAAATTAAGTTATTTCAGTAACTTTTACTTTTCATATGCAGATCATGATATATATATATATATATATATATATATATATATATATATATATATATGTATATATGTATATATATATATATATATATATATATATATATATATATATATATATATATGTGTGTGTGTGTGTGTGTGTGTGTATGTAATTATTATTATTATTATTATTATTATTATCATTATTATTATTATTATTATTATTATTATTATTATTATTATTATTATTAAGCTATCTATAAACATTTCAGTTCCTTATGAATGCAGTTACTGATCATAACTTTAATGAGATCTTGGGTGATTCTTACGTATTTCTCAGGGACTCCCTGTTCTCTCATACATCTCCACACCTCCTGACGTGGTACTCGATCGTATGCCTTCTCCGGGCCAATAAAGACCTCATGTAATCCTTTCTGTTTCTCCCGATGTTTTTCTATCGTCTGCCTCAAAGCAAATATTGTTTCTACAGTCCCTCTCCCAGGTATGAATCCAAATTAATCCTCACCAATTATTGTTTCATCTCTGAGTCTCTTCTCAACGATCTCCCATATCTTTATAGCATGATTGATTGATTGATTTAAAGTTTTCAGGCATCCTGATCTTCATAGTATGGCTTATCAACTTTATGCTTCTGTAGTTGCCACATTCCTGGATGTCTCCTTTCCCCATATAGATGGGGATGATTAGGCTTCCTCTCCCTTCCTCTGGCATCTCTTCCTGATTGAAGATCTTTTGCATCAGGTCCCACAAGATATCTACGCCTTCCTCTCCAAGACTCTTCCATACCTCTACTGGTATATTATCTGGTCCTGCAGCTTTACTATTTTTCATATTCTTTACTGCTTGTTCTACTTCTCTTCTAGTCACTCCTATGGTAACTGCCTCGTTTGGGAGTCCATCTTCAAATACTGTTCTTGGGTTCTCCACATTCAATAGTCCTTCAAAATGAGCTTCCCACCTATTTTTAATTTCATTCTCTTCTGCTAGAACTATACCATTGCTATCTTATATTTGCCTTATCTGCAGGCTAATGTTTCTTGACCGGATGCCTTTCCTGCCGCCAACCTTCCCCATATACCCGGCCTTGGGTCAGGCACCAAGTTGAGGCTGGCTTGCCCCCCTCAGTGGCTGAGTTGGCTGTTAAAACTCTGGATTGCTTTAATTGTTCTTAGCAACTGTTTCACATGTGTGAAAAGTACCAATGAGTATGATATGCCTTTTGTATTTTTTCTGGCTCACTCCAATTCAGAGGGAAGTTTTTCATGCAAACACCAAGATCAAATGTTGTAATTGTGTAATCTTGTCCTACTTCGGATGATGCTTCTTGACTGCGCCTCATTCTTGAATTGTTTTGAGGTCCGTAATTGCTGCACTAATTGTTGGATGATACCCAATAGTTGTGGTACAGTTTGGAGTGTTGCCAGTACTAGACACAGATGCCGATATAGCAGGAATAAACTGACTCTTGCAGTGCATATGACAAGCAATAATCTAGAAAAAAAAAATCAGAATCTTGTAAATCTATTGCTTTGATGCTGTAATTTTCAACACAGTTTAAGGGCTCCATGAGGGTTGGTTCTTCTGACCGTTTTCTGTGGTAGTATAGCGCAAACTCTTAAACTTGACTTTTCAATCTTCTCTGGTTTTTCTTCGGATGGGTATCAGGAATGGGCTCAAGCAAACGAGGGACTAATTTCAGGGCATCATCTTTACAGAATCTAAATTCTTGCATGTAGATTCCAACTGTGCTTTGAACTGATCCAGTTCCATAAACATCAGACACTAGCTGATCAATGTTGACCCAGTCGCCAAGAAACAATACTGATTACTGAAACACTTTCAATCATGTATTTGCTAGGACACTTTCCAATTCAAGAGAATAAGCATAGGACTCACAATGACCTATTTTGAGTAGGAGAGTAGTTAATTGTTTAGATTTGAAGAGATGGCGGAGTGTCATACATATTAGGATATACTTTTTCATCTTCCACTGTCCACCTATTGCTGCTTTACATATACCTTGACTAACTGATAGTACTAATATTCTTTATGGATCTGATAGGTCCCTCTTACCACTCATTAGTGTAAATACAGATTGTAGAACATAAGCACGAATTTCTCTGGTGGATAAGGAATGTCACTAGATTTGATAGGCCATAGAAGTGTCTTGGTTACTTTGAAAGCATTGAGTAATTTAGTATGAAGCTCAAAACTAACTTCTTTGATCAAGTAATTTTCTCCCAAATCATAAGCAGAAAGAACAATTGTTTTCAGTAACTCTAAAGATTTACAAAATATCAGCGTGTCTGTATATGGAGGTGATGAGAAATCGATTCTGTCTTTCGGGTCAGAACAGTGTTCGATCTTCAACCTGAGATTGACTAGTTATTTTACTTACATAGATTTTCATTATACACATTTCTAAATGACAAGGTTTTAAAAAACCAGTCCTTTAGAAACAACTTAATTTCTTATAAAATCGTAGATGCAAAAATGCTTTCTCTATACTTCGTTTCCTGTCTCATGCTTCCTCAGTTTCTGTGATGGTGTAACGCTGTTGACATATTCGTCTCACTAAAAACTGCTTGTGTCAGCACTCATGAAATTGGGGCTCCATGGAAAAAATATCTAGTCCTCTTATTTTGCATAGTAAATATTCATCATTTAGTTCAATTTCCTTTTCTTCAATATTCTTATACGCATCTGAGTGGAACTTCTACAAGCTATGTTTATTACCCGAGACCTTTACACCTTTAAAAGATATACAGTATTTACCAAATATCACTATATATCATATTTTTGTTGGCGACTTGTTCACTTACATTCAACCATTTGTTTTTATGCTTGACAATGTGCGGCGACCAATTCGAAAAAACTCGTCGGCAACTTTCTAGATGACCACGTAAATAAACAAATGAACAAACAAATAAGAAAAATAATTAATATTAACTTCCAACTAATGTACATATGAATGAATACTTTTAAATTTTCTACAAAAAAATAAAGGCAATTTATACTTTATAATAAGTTTGGAATTTGTAAAGAGAAAACTCATCACTTAATTATTTGGATTTATCAGTTTGAAACGGATATAAAAGTTTTGGTATCTATTTCAATATAACGTAAACTTTGGCTATAAGAAATGTCAACATAGGCTCAAATGAAAGTGTATATAACAAGGAAGTATTTATAATGTAATATGTAATTATAGATTAGTTTGTTTTTTTCTGAGAGGCCTTCGTTTGCAAAGAGAAATATATTAAAATCAAGATTTTTTTTGGTTTGTGTGTACATTTTGTATTACTTTCCAAATGCATATTATACTATTGCAATTTTCACTTTTTACATATGTTTCTTGATATATTGCAATAGTCCTTGGAAAATTTCATTAAAGTCTGAATATTTTTGGCCGCCCATATAAGGCTTAATGTTGAGCGTAGTGTGAAACGCCCCGTTTTGGCACCCTATGTGAGGATGGCCCCGAGTTGAGAGTGGACGCTATGTTCTTGGCATAGCCCAAGACATAGGTTATCAGGAAATGGGAGTAAAAAAACATCAGCAGAAAACATCTTGTAGGTGGTCCTTGTACCCGGCCTAAAAGGATTACTTAATATTCTAAACACCATGCACACTGAGTCAATTGAATAATGATGTCAGATACTTATATCAAGATTATGAACAATGAGTGTAATAAGCGTAAGATTTTTCTCCATCAGTTCACGATGAAAGTCAGATTCTGAAGTGCAAACATGTGAACAATTTTCAGAGTACTACCAACCCGAAGTGTTTAAAATAACTTCCCTAGAAATAATAGGTCTCTAAAAATTTGGAAAAAAACGTTCTCAAAATTTAATTCTCTTAACAATATTAGATGGGAGACTGATTGTTTCTTAATTTTTTTTAATATTGGTTTCATCCTATAACCAACATGAAATAACTTCACGTTGCTTCTGGTCTTCCTCTGGACATATACCGCATTAGAGAAATCAGGAGGCTAATATCACCCAATATCAAACCAAAGCAAGGTAAAATCCATAGAAACCGATATTTCTAAACTCACAATTGATAGAAAGGGGATTAGAAATACCCAGGGTAATCTATCTATCTAGGTGCCATGTCCTCGACGTGGGTTGTGAATTGACTCCACCAGGTTGTCTCTAGCTCTCTGTATAAATTGTCCAGCTGCTACATTCTCATTTACATCTCCCAGTAAGCTGTCCAAAAACCAGGGTATTAAGAATAGAAAAATAAACACAGGTAATGTAAGAAAGAAACGATACAAATAAACACGGAAAATGCTAAGCTAAAAGGGAAAAAAAATTGCTTACAACCTTGAAACTAAGTTCTTTGAAGCGCACCCACCCCTTGCCCCATTGGTACCTTATTCTAGATAGCTTTTGTGCATTTATTTACAAACTCAAAATTAGTTCTTATTTAAATATAATGCTGTTTTATTTGATGAAATCCTTGGTGTCTTCTTCCCGTCGTTTCACAAATGACACTATAAAGACATAGCGCAACAGCTTCTCGTAACTAGATAATATCTACTTATTAGAAATTAAGTTTGTAATTTTAACACTGACATGGATAACGCGGGGTCAAGCTTCCAACTAATCCTAAAGAGTTATCTGTAACATAACTGGTATGGAATGAACATTTTGGCTCACCACTCTTCTTTGACTCTCAATACTCTCTCCCTCTCTCGTCCCTTCTCACTCTCACCACCCTTAGACTCTTTCACCCCTTCTGACTTCCTCGCCAACCTCTCTCTCTCTCTCTCTCTCTCTCTCTCTCTCTCTCTCTCTCTCTCTCTCTCTCTCTCTCGCCATAAAAAATGATAAAAGTTAGCGTCGAGTTTATATCCCCCATTTAAGTAAAACTCAATTTCAAACTAAATATCCTCTTGAGAAACATTACAAGTTCCATTCTCAAGAGACATGACGTTCGTGAAATGATCTTTATCTCACTAAGAGTTAGAATTGCTGAAAGATAAACAGGCACGAATAGATATAATAATGTAGTTTCTGGAATGGTTACATGATATCTGCAGGTTTCGATAAATGGATAAATTCATGGAATTTAGAGGGTAACAAGAACTAATTACGTGGGTTACGTCCCGTCTGTTTAATAAATCCAATGAAAGATCTTGCAATTCCAAATTATAAAAGGGCTCAGTGCGCGGGGCAATTTTCGTCTCGCAAAAACTCTCTCAAAATCTACGTGTTGTTATTACCTTCGCTACGGTCATGTTTTCACCTGTCTGTTTGTTTGTCACCAAACAAACAGACATTTTGACCAACGTACTACAAATATATAAACAGCAATGTATTCAGGCCGAATATCAATCTCTCTCTCTCTCTCTCCTTGAATGTATGGTGGTTTTTTCATTATTATTCAACACCGAACGATAATTGAAAGTACTTTTTCTTTCATCAGTCACTTATACAAGACTAAGGGATGTGGTGGCCGATGCAGTAACGTCCCTGAGTGGTGATCGCCAGACCAGGGGTCGAGTCCCGTTCAAACTCGTTAGTTCCTTTGGTCGCTGCAACCTCACCATCCTTGTGGGCTAAGGATGGGGGGTTTGGGGGAGCCTATAGGTGTATCTGTTGAGTCATCAGCAGCCATTGCCTGGCCCTCCTTGGTCTTAGCTTGGGTGGAGTGTTTGCGTTTTTTTATTCTAACTGTACATGATAATTGACAAGCCTTGAAGAGCTGCTAATCTGTACATTAAATAATTTGCCAATTAAGTCTAAATTTTATACTTGACTCTGATATGGTGCTTAACTAAGGGATTAATGATATTAACTAGCTATTTAGATAATTTACATGCTGCTGAAGCCACAGAACTAATCATTGGGTTAACAGGATAATTTGGCTTATGGGATTCAATAGTACCACACGTATATGGTAACGTTGGTGAGATATCACAAAAAATGATAAAATCTTCATTCACTTTCAGTAATTCGTTCAGTTTGTTATTGTGATTACTGTAAACAGCATCAACGAGATTTTTGCTTAATCCTTTATATGTGTTTTTATCACTCAGGATATTTTCCATAATTTGTGCGTAACCATTCTTACCTTTGATTATCCGGGTTTCGGATTTGTCAGCTTTTTGTAAATTCTATATTTACATCCGAGTTAAAGGGAGGTGAAAGTTAGAACACGTTTATCATGCAGATGCAAGAAGGGATGATACCGAAGAGAAGCATCAAACTTCTTGTTACGAGTTAGGGTTCTCTTGCTTGAGAGCACACTCAGGCGCACAATTCTCTCCCTTTTCTTATTTCCTTTCCTCATTGGGGTATTTTCCCCGTTGAAGCCCTTATAGGAGTATATATAACTGTGGACTTTTTAATACCCAATAATAATAATAATAATAATAATAATAATGAGAAGAAGAAGAAGAAGAAGAACAACAACAACAACAACAACAACAACAACAACAACAACAACAACAACATGTTTCACAATGACTATTGAGACTGCTCATCAGCAAAGAAAGGACTCAAAATATAAACATTGTCCTAACTCTTAAACCTTTATGTTCTTCCATTGTTACTATGCTACGTTTATAGTAGGTTTCCCTTTCCGTCTTTTCAATATCTCCAACCTATAAACTTTCCCTCGATCTCTATTCCTTCATCTTTTCCACGTGTCAAGAATATCTCAAAACATCCTTATTTATCGTCTCACCTTTTCCCCATATTTTCGATTACTCGACATGTCTCATCCTTCCAATCGTTCTAACTCTCCAAATACCAAATCGATCTAAGTAGCATAAATTTAGATCATTAAATATCTTCTTAATTCAATAGTATTGTTATACTTTTATATAAGAGAGTTGGCTTAATAGTCTTTTCACATATTACTCTCTCTACTTTTTCTTAAACAGTCGTCTCTTTTATTGAAATCGAAAAATACTTTCTACCTTCTTAGGTTCCCCTAAAATGTTATTCGCTTCTTCTCTCATTCTACTACAATATCATATACGCATACATAGAAATGCATACAACACTCATTTCATCATTTTCTATAAATTATTTTTACCCTGGTAACATCTCTCTTGCTTACATTACTTTATGATTACCTCCTCTCACTTAAAACTCCACTGACACCTGCCATTGAAGTTTCTCTTTATTAATAAAGTTGATAAAAAAATCCTCTATAAACATCACGCACATCACACTCAAACTAAACTTACCTCACCAATTCTTCCAATAGAACTCGAAATTTTTTGGTCATCTAGTTCGTAAAAAGAAAACACAATGGATACTTACCACATACCACATTCTTAAGCGGCTAACTTTTTACACACTGAATTCCCTCAATCAGTCTTTCTGTTCTCATTCATTTTTCATCATAGCCCTGTAACGTACAGTTAGAATCAAAAGAATGCAGACACTCAGGGGATATCTTTCGTTAGATGTCAGATGGAGTTGGGCTTCTTACTACTTCTACAAAATGGGCGGAGCCTTCTCCAACCTTAGCGAATCAAAGCCAGTAAAGGGCTGTCTTTGTTAACAAGAGCATACAAATGTTACAAATCGGGTTGCTATATTTCAATTTTGTGTTATCACTTGGCGTCTCTACTATCCACTACAAATACAAAACACATACATTATATATATATAATATATATATATATATATATATATATATATATATATATATAT
>NC_090726.1:130892660-130900160 GCF_036898095.1 Palaemon carinicauda | reverse complement strand
TTTGTACTTTTACCCATCCTTGATATTAATCAAGGTCCTTCCAGTCAAATACGTCTTTCGTTCCATCTATCCAACAATTTCTACGTTCTCCTCTCCTGCTTCCTGGCGATTCCAAATCATACTCCATTTTCACAAACCTATTTTCTATTCTTCCGGTGCTAATGAACCAATTACTAGAAGCATTATTTCATCTAAAACCTTCTCAACACTTCTTTAACTATCTCCACATTCCTCACCCTGTTGATTCTTCTTAAAAAACATATACCCTGCGAACAGTTCATTTCAACAGTGTCAACCTTTGTCCCTTTATTCGCAATAAACGTTCACACGTCACTTCTATCAGGTAGATTTTTCAAAATACTAATATTGTATAGACAACATGAGATAATCGATCATATTTCTAACAATATATAGTACATCTTATCCAAGACTTATTTCAATTGCAAAAAAATGGGCCACTTATAATTGAAATCCAGCCATTTCCCACAAAATATAGTCAAAAGCCTATGCTACAAATCACTACCAGAATAAAAAAAAAAAAAAAAGGGGGGGGATTGGGAACTGGAAAACGTGCCACTCAAAACATTTGCTCCATAAGAATCTGTTGAAGCCCTCATTCCAAAATCAAAGAATGGATGTAAAAGAATGATGACACAGATGCTTGCTTTAAGATTACCTTCTTTATGCAAGACAACCAGATTACAAAGATCATTCCATAATTTGGTAACAGATGGAATAAAACTTCAAGAATACTGTATAGTATTGAGCTTTATGGTGGAGAAGGAAAGACCTTACAATTAACCGCATACCTAGTACTACGTACAGGATGGCACAGTCAGGGAAGATGTGAACGCAAAGGATGTTCAGAATTATGAAAATTCTTATGCAATTGCACTAAGAACTAAATGAACAACGGTACCATATATTATTATCCATATAAGGAATATGAAGTTCAATAGAATGCAAGTTTTTGTTCGACAAATTAAGATGGGAGCCAGTAGTTGAAGACCAAATATGAGAACAATACTCCAAGGATGGTAGAATAAAAGAATTGAAACATTTCTTCAGGTTACATTACTCGTCTAAAATCTTAAAATAATTTCTCAATACTACACGTTTTTGTTCAATTGAAGAAGAAACAGACCGGATGCGTTTCCCAAAAGTAAATTTACAATAAAAAAAACCACACGTAGAATCTTATACGAGTCGAATATAGCTAAAGAAAAAATTTTTACGCAAATATCTGGATGGTGAGATCATGAAATTCTTTTTAATAAACTTTATTTCTTTCCTTCATTTTTCCTTTCATTTCATATGTCACAAAACATTAAACTGCATTATATGGGAGGAACAGTTCGGTAGATATCGCGCAATAGTTGCACTCCTAGATCTATTGTCAGTCCTACTTGAGAGTTTTACAATGGTTCAACTTCATTTCCCATAATTTACACCAAGCAACAATTTTTAGCTAGCTCTCAATAAAGGGATTCAGCAACCATGAGTCAACAGTCGTGAGATGAAATTGATGCAAAGAGAATAGCATCACCTGCATATGCAATATCATTTCCAAGGCCAATCACCATAAAGTGCGAATAAGGTATGAAAAGTAATGGGCCGAGAACAATACCCAAAGGAACACCAGATATTACATTCCTATAGGTCATTCTTTATCTTGATTATTAAAACATAAGTATTATTTTTTTCATGTGGAACCTATATTCGAGGAATCATGTGCTTATAAGTGAAGGATCGCAATAAAATAGGGGAGAAGGTGGAACAGCTTCAATATCTAAGCCATGAATTGAAATCTTTTGATTGCTGAATGCCCTCATTTTGTTTTGTAAGTTATCTATTATTGTTATTATCATTACTGGCTAAGCTACAACCCTAGTTAGAAAAGAAGGATGCTATAAGCCCAAGGGGTTCCAACAGGGAAAATAACCCAGTGAAGAAAGGAAACAGGGAAAAAGAAATATTTCAAGAACAATAACAATATCGAGATAAATATTTCCTATATAAACTCTAAAATCTTGAACAGAACATGAGGAAGAGAAATAAGATAGAATAGTGTGCCCGAGTGTACCCCCAAGCAAGAGAACTCTAACCCAAGACAGTGGAAGACCACGGTACAGAGGCTATGACACTACCCCAGACTAGAGAACGATGGTTTGATTTTGGAGTGTCCTTCTCCTAGAACAGCTTCTTACCACAGATTAAGAGTCTCTTCTACCCTTATCAATAGAAAAGTGGCCACTGAACACTTATAGTGCAGTATTTAACCCCTTAGGTGAAGAAGAATTGTTTGGTAATTTAAGCGTTGTCAGATGTATGGGGACAGGGGAGAATGTGTAAAGAGTAGGCCAGACTATTCGGTGTATGTGTAGGCAAAGGGAAAAGGAACTGTAATCAGAGAAAAGGATCTAATGTAGTACTGTCTGGCCAGTCAAAGGACCCAATAACTCTTTAGCGGTAGTATCTCAACCGGTGGCTGATGCCCTGGCCAACCTACTACCTCAAGCTACTATCTAGCTTAAATGCTATCTGGAAGACACTAGGCAGTGACAGGAGATCCCACTTCAGATTCCTTCCAAAATGAGCATAATTTCTCTTGACATATATAATTCTAAATGAAATAAAGCCGAAATTTTCATAAGAAAAATTCTCAACTTTGTGGATAGAAATGAAAATGAAGGAAAGGCAATCTCTTAGAACATTACTGATTATTTGAAGACAATATATAAACTGTTCGTTTTATTAATTGTAAAGAAATAAACAAAACCAATGCAATCATAATACCCTGAATCCTGGGGAAATAACGTTGCTGAATGTAGAATCGTACTCGAATCAATAACTTTTACAAAACAATCCTATGCTCATGACTTATTCAGTTCACAGACTACTGGTAAAAATGATTGCAACACGATGACCAAATAATCATCATTATTAATTTCCTCAGCATCCTTTTTTCAGCTTTTGCATGTATCCCTCTCTTCTTATTTCAGCCTAGTTCCTTGAATTTGTCGAGCTAAACTTGATAATCAAAACAAAACAAAATCACATCAGTATGACATATTTCATCAAAGTTAACGTCAGCTATGAGGTTGCAATTATAAGCACATTTATTTACCTGGAACAATCTCTTCTAATTCAAACTCAAAAATATTTCCAGACACAAAAGATTTCACATAAACGTAACATATCCAACTAGCGTCGGAAAGCAATTACATCTGTAAACTATGTAGAATTAAGTGACATAGGGTTTACCAGAAGAGACCTATCATTTATCCTATACTGTTTATCATGTGGTAAAAAAGTTTGAGCTCATTACAGCAATATCCAGCAGACTTTTATAGTCAAGGTATAACAGAAACTCAACGTTTGTCCTTAGTTCCTTGTGGTAAATTAAGGAAGCGGAGAGCTAAAATGAATAAGACATGCAAACATATACATGTAAATATTCCTAAACGTTTTTCAGGTTACAAATAATGTACTAAAAACTATTCCACTTCCGTAGTCACTGAATAGATGCCAAGATTTAACAATTATAAAGTTAGCTTTAATTACTTCCAGGTCTAAAATATCTGAAGAACGTTTCTAGGATCTGTCCAAGATGAGTATTCAATCAATCATTGTCATAAAAAATGGCTGAATAAAACCCAAAAAAATCTGATTAGTAAAAGAGGCTTTAGTCAATGTGCACTCATTTTGCAGTAAAACTCAACATTATTTCCTTATTTTTTATTTATGACAATGTAATTGTGTAATATAATACATAGTTTTGTTGTTGGCGAATCATGATGTAATATTCATCAATAAAATAACGGAATAGAAAAGAATATGATAATCTTCTGCACAACCACACAACACAAACAACCAAAGCCTTCGCTCCACCTCCCAATGGATTGAATGGATCTCTATAGGGGTCTCTCACCGGCCAGAAGCAGTTTCTGACCACTAAGCCAAATACCCTACTTACTTTCCTGTAAAGAAAATTCCTACTCCCCTTTAAAGTTCTTATGGTCTGCCGCCAACACGTAGGGCCATCTGTGAATGGGTGCAGTATAGCTGGGAAAAAAAAAAAAAAAAAAAAAAAAAAAAAAAAAAAAAAAAAAAACTTGGATTATAGCCAGCAAAATCAACGTTAGACACTTGTCGTGAACCTTTAAGTGATTCTGTACAGAATATATAATATCCATATACTGAATTATATATATATATATATATATATATATATATATATATATATATATATATATATATATATATATATATAATGGATAATGCATTATTCTAGACAACTGTTGATAATAAATGAATATGACTGATGTGAGGTTTAAGGTTTCTGATGTATGTGGATTCTGAAATTCTTAAATCGATCATGTTAGGTCAGGGGATGTGTCTCTAGTGTCAAAACTTCTGAAATTTTACACCCAACCTCAATTATGATCAATCATTCGTCGCCTTATCTAATGTAAAATTGCTCATTGTCAATTGTTTACTTTCTGAACTTCTGAACTATGTCTCGTATTCGTGGCTAACTTTTGTTTCCTTTCATTTTTCTCTTAATTAATTTTTCTTCCCAATTGTAAAGTTTACCTTAACAATTTTGCGTCTATATATATATATATATATATATATATATATATATATATATATATATATATATATATATATATATATATATATATATATATATATATAAAATCCTAGTCATGAAAGAGAAGTTAAACTTTTAAACATGAAAATAAATTTCAGGGGAAAATACAGAGATGATGTCTGTGAACTGTACAAAGTAGATATCACGAAAAATTCATTTCCATGCCTAAAAATTAAGAGAGAATAGTAGAATTGATATTTTGCTAAATCCTAGAAGAAAACTAGCTCATGATATGCTGCCAAAACAGATAACACTGTATTATCACAATTGATAAAGTAAGATCTAAGACTTAAATTAAGACTGCTGTTTATTGTTGAAGGGAAAAATCTAATAATTTAAACTACGGCGCTTAGCACCTAACCATTAGTTCATAGAGTGGCAGAAAACGAGTTTAGCAGAGTGAGTAGTTGGATGGATGGATGTAGAGCACCTATATAAACAAAAGTAGTGCCATACGAATTACCGCACACTGGGTTGATGGGCGCCATTTTGTTTCCTGGTGGCAGGCTATAAGCCAACAAGTCTCTCAGACTTCTCAGTGGCCAGTGGTCTGCAAGACGGATTATCATGTCCACACTCTTTCTTTCTGTTTTACATTTAATTAGTGACGTGATAGGACACATTGCTGTGCTCTGCTTATGAGTGTGCCAAAAGACCTGAGAAAGCATCTAAAATCTCTAAGTTTCCATGTAATCCTGCATATCTTCCAATCTTATTAGAAATACTTCCCTTCAGATCCGTATACTCTCTCTCTCTCTCTCTCTCTCTCTCTCTCTCTCTCTCCTCTCTCTCTCTCTCTCTCTCTCTCTCTCTCTCTCTCTCTCTCTCTCTCTCTCTCTCTCTCTTTAAGCCTGCTATTCATGAGTGCACCTCTTTCTATTTTACATTCCTTTTTTATCATGAATACTTTCCCAGGCTTTAAAAACAAATGGAAACCAGATGTCCCACCATTTAATTACCGTTATTTTTCATACTATATCAAAATCTATATCACACGTCGGCTAACATATAGTATCTTCACTACTATATCATATTATATCAGCACATCATATTTCAATACTATCCAAACGTTCCACACCTATATATCACTTTCGCTACATATATTACGTACTACATATCTTCACAATTTTATCATATGTTATTTATATATCACATTTTCAGTAACTTATACCAATATAATTCATTAATATCGTACTTTTAATACTTACACCACGCTCAAATATATCCATATTATGTTAATTGCTATATCATAACTTTACTATCAATTTTATTCATTAGTAATTATAATTACTAATGAATAAAATTATTATTCATTACTAGATAATATTTTAAATATCATAATACTATATGTATCATATACTAATATTGTCTTTAAGAAATATGGATTTGCACTGAAGATATTAAAAGTTGATGCATGTAAATACATTAGTAACGATATAAAGATTAGTAGATAATGATATATAAACTCACTATATATATATATATATATATATATATATATATATATATATATATATATATATATATATATATATATATATATATATATATATATATATGTGTGTGTGTGTGTGTGTGTGTGTGTGTATAAACTAGTATATCTAATAACATATTCTAGTACTGTGTACAGCAAATTCAAAACTTTCTAGAACTCAAGATGCTATTGCTTTGTTGAGTTTTATAATATGCATGATCCAACCTGACATAATCCTCGCTATGCCTATCAGGGAGGCCTTACTGAAATGGAGACTTCCTACCTTTAGAGAGGTTATGGGGAGAAAAAAAAAAGGTTGGAATGCCGATCCACTTTAGTTTTAATTTTTTATTAACCAGTTTATTTTCAAACTGATCCTTTGCAAAGTGCGCCTGCGAAGCCAAGAATTATTATTCGAAACCAATACTACGATAAAAAATGTCATACTCGACCCCTAAAGGCCGATTCACACGACCCGTTTTCTTTCCGACAGGCTCGCCGGCGGTTAAGCGGCTTCTAGGTTTCTTACGTGTATTCAAATGCAACTGTTCACACGACCCGTCAGGCAGACGGCGGCTCTCGGACGTCAGCCGTCCGAGTCGGCTCGGCTTCCTTCCCAAGAAACCTCGGCCGGTTTGACGGACGTTAGCCATCCGTCCCAACCAACGGGTTGATGTTGTTTCGTGTTAACGAGGACCTGCATCGTACCTGTTCGTTTCGTGACCTACAACCTCGACTTTTCCTTATAGTATAGACATAAAAATTAGAGTTAGGTTGTTGTTGACACCATGTATGAGAGGTTAATTGAACTTGTTCAAGGGTATGAGGAGATGTTAGACATGGCAAACAAGATGTGAAGAAATAATTTACATAAAGCAAAGATATGGAAAATGACTGTAGAGGCATTAAATAAAACGGGTGGATTTTAATATTATTGGCATGGTGCATAAAGTATAATGAAGTTGCATAACTTATTTTATCAACACAGTTATCAACCAACATTTTAAAGTGTCAAAATTATCGCAATTTACTCGGTCTTCATGTGACAGAGTCTAAGTAAACAATGAAAACCGCGCGCTGGTAAACGGATACGGAACGTCTCGTGTGAATGTACAACATTTCGACGGCGGTTAGCCACCATCCAGCCTGTCGGAAAGAAAACGGGTCGTGTGAATCGGCCTTAATATGTTAAGATATTTGAAAAACAATAAACAATAAAGATAAAGCCATGTCCTCATAATACTGTACTAGGCCTAATTTTGCTTCCAATAGTATGAGATGAAAAAAAAAATATACAGTGTAGAAGTTAGGCTATAATCACATGAAGAGTAATGGCAATAAATAGTGTACGCAGATGTAGAAAACACGA
>NC_090726.1:130855160-130890160 GCF_036898095.1 Palaemon carinicauda | reverse complement strand
GTTGAATCGATAGAACATTACAAGTTCAAACTTGAAACAACTAATTTTATGTTTAACAGACTGACATAAGTCATTTTATAGTTTATCTATGAAATATCTGTTTTGATACTGTTACTGTTTTAAAATATTTTTATTTTAATTGCTCATTATTTCTCCGATTGTTTATATATTTCCTGATTTCCTTTCCTCACTGGGCTATTTTTCCCTGTTGGAGCCCTTGACCTTATAGCATCTTGCTATCCCAAAAAGGGTTAGCTTAACCATAAAAATAATAATAATAATAATAATAATAATAATAATAATAATAATAATAATAATAATAATAATAATAATAATAATAATCTTTTAATTTAAATCAGTAGTTTCAAAAGATAAATATCCTGATCCAATACCAACAATTATGAGGGACCACAGTTGTAAACAGTGGTTATAAGTTAGCAATTGGGAAACTAGGATGCGCCCCAACTTAACCCTTTCCAATCAAACCTAATTTAATTCACCAAGTCCCATGATTGCCTTTTCTCTACTAAATTCTATTAAATAACCTAAGACACAGCATCATTACAAAAAGAAAAACAGAGGAAAACAATGTACAGGGAAAATCTCTTGGCAACAGGATATTTCCACAAGATTTTAATATGATTTCTATTTCGGGCTTACTAAAAAATCTTAACAACAATATGGAAATTACTATTGCAAATACCCAGTCAAGTAAACTCTCCAGAACCATGTTAATGATATATTTCAAGACCAAACAAAGCAAAGAAAGAGCTTATGAAACATTCTGAATGGAAAGGAGGTTCTGTGAATATCTAGATAATCAGATGAAAGAGAATTTGAAGGTTATAAATGATAAGATAATTGAGGAAAGGGGAACAAACAGCCAGCTGCGAGACATCACAAGAGACCGGTGAAGATTAGGATGTGACCCACTCGACTACAAAAAAAGAACACTTGCCAGATAGCATACATAATGATAGTTTACAGAGAGGGATAAAGCCATACGAAAGGAGTTTAGCTAAAAGGACTCTATGTGGTTCATCGTCAAAATCCCCAGTGGTATAAGAAGCAATAATAACGAAAGATTCGATAAAGTTCTTGACAGAAGATGAGAAAGGTTGATTAAGGTGTAATAAAGCAACATTGATGTTTTCTTGTGGAATTCTTACTGATGCTAAGAAATAAGACGTTCTGAATTTCCAAGTGTTTCAAATCAGCATAGAGTAGATCTAAAAACAAGCTGTGAAGTACGTAATAAAAATCTAATAATATTCGGGTGGTCTAAGTAATCCATTTCTTGATGAATGAGGTACACCGGTGTTCAAAGAACAGCAAATGAGAAATCTTAGGAAATGTTTACCAAAAAACCCCTTGAGAAACTCACGAGGGAAGAGGAAGGTCATCCTGTACCTAGAACTTTCTCTTTTTCAGAGATTTTAATACTCTATAGATCTTGTTTACAAGTAATAGAAAGAGGTAAAAGTTAGTGTTACTGATCGACTCCGAGTTACAGGTGAATTGTATACAGCATAAGCCTTTCAAAAGGAACAAACATAATGCTTTTAGATTCAGGTGTTGGAAGGTGATTTGCAGAACTTATATGTTTCTGGTCAATGAGAAGAAAACCTATCTATCTATCTATCTATCTATATATCTATATATATATATATATACACATATATATATATATATATATATATATATATATATATATATATATATATATATGCATATATATGTAAACTGTGAATATTTCAAGTATCATCACTATGCCTTCTACCTAACCTTAATATCCACAAACCAATCCTATTCCCTCCAAGCCACGCATAATGTTTGATGACTTGTTCCAGATATCTGATATTGGAAACCTAAAATACGTAGCTTAAGGATCAGTTCTCAAAGAATCCAATCACTCAGTACAAACTACAATGATATCTTCAACGTAAAGGATTCTCGCGTGTGAGTGTAGAGAATGCAAGAACTATGAGCAAAATAAATATTTATATGTAACCGTAAGCAAGAAAATTCAGATCAATGTAACAAAAATTTAGAGAAATCTCAGACACTTCTATACTAAAAAATACAAAATCAATTAAGTAAAAGATCCCTCGATTATTGTGTTTGTAACAGAAGAGGAGTGGGAGATAATGAGAATAAGTGTTAGACAGTGGAGCGATAAAGAAAAATTCTATAATATGTGTCTATTGTATGGAGGAACACACAAGTATATCACCACATATTTTGTGGATGAAGTCAATATTACAAGTTGTTGTATCCGTCATTACATAGGTAAAAACAGCACCCCCAAAGATTCTTTGAACCCACTATATACAATACAGATGAGCTGAATAAATGGAGTGGGTGAAATACATACTTATAACAGAAGGGTTCTGAAACCAAGAAAACAAGAGAATAGTGCAAGGCAGCGCTACATGGCACAGCGTATGTACAAGGGTTCCACATCTGCCAGTGAGTTTTTGGTGTAGTTATATCCATGAATTTTATGAGGAAGTCCTAACATTTCTGAATATGCGCACACACACACACACACACATATATATATATATATATATATATATATATATACATATATATATATATATATATATATATATATATGTGTGTGTGTGTGTGTGTGTGTGTGTGTGTGCGTGTGTGAATACATACACACTCCTATATATACAGTATATATATAAATATATATATATATGTATATATATATATATATATATACACACACACATATATATATATATATATATATATATATATATATATACAGTATATGCATGTATGTATATAATAATATATATACACATATATAAGGGTTTACATATACAGTACAGTGTATATATATATATATATATATATATATATATATATATATATATATATACATATATATATATATATATATATATATATATATATATATATATATATATAGGCATACATACAATGTATATACACGTGTATATTTGTAAATTACTTTCACGTAGACATGATAAGGTCAGAAAGATAAAAATAGAAGTGATAAGAAATCGGCCGTAAAAGTAGAAACAATAAAAACGATTTCTTTTTATTTATCTATTTTTTTTATTTATTTATTTTCATTTTTTTTTTAAACTTAAAAGTTACATGAATTTGCCTCCCACCAATACAGACATGTCTAATCATCTCCAGCCCTGATAACAATGCTACTCAAAGTCACCAGCATATCAAATAAAAGTATGATTACAAGAGAAATGTTCACTTCGGTGTAAAAACAGGCACAGAGCCTCACAAAAATACTCTACGTTGAACGTCTTCATGCTGCCGCATATGAACTATCTTCATAATACACAAAGTTATGCACAAGAGGCTTTCCGATATAAAATAACATACCAACACTTACGAACCATCTACATGAAGCAGTAAAGTTACGAGGATACAAAGGTGAGTCCAGAAGGCGGGTTGTAACCCTAAATAAGAAACAAGTCGTGATTTGCATGAAAACACGAGCGGCCATCTACATGAAATATAAATGTAATAAAAATTATAACGCAGAGCCATCTGGCTGGGAGAATTAGTATTAGACAACCAAATTGACAATTCCCGACGACCACAGACACATAGAGTACAGTACAGGCCGAAAAATGGAGCTATCTTAATAAAATTCCAAGAGATATTCCCAAATAAGTTGAAGGACGAACAATCATCTTCGAAGACACCGACATAAAAATTTTGATATTTTGAATAAATACATGCAAATTTACTTAGTGTAAACGTAACTATACCCGCACGAGAACCTCTTATTAAGAGAGAATTAACATGTCAGTAAAATAACCTCATGCAAAGTAAAAGCTTAAAGGTGTTATGTAACGACTACTGTACTCAAAGCTCCTAAAGCCTTTGTACTTATCACGAGTACATCCATATCTTGAGGTACTTCCTGAATTGCAGATAAGTGAGATTTTAATCTTTTAAAATACTTTACTATTTAAGCTTTGAAAAAAAGCCTGTTTTACAGATATAGTTATCAAGGTTGTCGCGTTATACAGAAAGTCTCTCTCTTTCTCTTAATGAGGACTTTTTCAAGGGGGTACGGAATACAGACGCCAAAGGCGCGATTGAAGGTTGTAACACACATTGTAAATTAACGTTTGGTGACAATGGCTGGACTGATTGGATGATACAGGTGAGAAGATGTTAGATACAGAAGGAGATGGAAATTAGAGACTGGATGATAGACAAACATGCCATGCAGTGTCGACTGGAGAAAATATCAGCGAGACTAATGAAAGAGTTTCCAAGTTATTAAGAATAACTTGGAATTAGATGTTCGCATAGATATGAGTAAAAAGCCAAAATTCTGATATAATGGTTGTAGAAAATAAGAAATACTATGATGGAAAACAACTTCAATATGGTAAAAGTCTAAGGGAATCGTTTATGGTAAAAATAAATCAGGAATTTTGTAACTAGAGGCGAATGAGTGGGAAAAAGCGGCAAAAGTTGAAAAGGTGTTCACTGATTGATGAAAAATCTGACTTATCGCGTGAAAGAACTATTAGAAAGGAAGGGTCTTAAGATTCAGAAAGAGTAAGAACGCATGTAAGGTTACAAAATAGCACAATAAGCGTATTGCAGTGTGTTTTAGTTCTGATGCGATTTCTGTCTATGAACATTATGGAAATGATGTTAAATTCTTTTGTGTTGTTATCGCCTGAAGTTAACATAAAAACTAGAAAAGCACTCTGAGTGCTGACCTCCGCCACGGCAGCGTATTTCTCGAAGCAAGCGTGCCTTTCCCAGAATCAATTAATCATTTCACGCTCTTTACATAAAAGTTTAAAATCCCTGCAAGTTTCATTAATTTACGACTAAAATTGTGGTCATATGGTTGATGACCGGAATTTGACCTTTTGCTTGACTTTGACCTTGGACTCGACCTTGAACTTCGACCTTAACATGTATTAATTGGCGTGGATTTTCATACTCATTACTTAAACTGGACATTTTGCCTGACCATGATCTTGACCTTTGACCTTTGACCTTAACCTTCCAAAATTTAATCATTTCACTTTTCACATAACAGTTAATCCCTGCAAGTTGCATTACTCTACGATGAAAATTGTGGTCAGGAAGCTGTTCACAAACAAACAAACTCAAATAAACAGGCAAACAGGGGTTGAAACATAACCTCCTTCCAAGATCGTTGGCAGAGGAAATAAGGCTATATATCAGTTTTGTGAGATCTGTGTTACTGTATGGACGTGAGTCCTGGTATAACAATGAAACAATATCCAACAGATTTTTTAGATTTGAGAATACAGCCCTCAGAAGAATATTGGGAGTTAAATGGCAGGACAGGATTAGAAATGAAACTATAAGAGATTACTTGAGTGCCATATGTAGATGAGATCATTATGAGAGGTAGATGGAGAGGGTTTGGGCATCCTCTTCGCACTCTCCAAGAGAGACTAGTTCACCAAACTTTTAACTGGGCACCACAAGGCACTAGAAGAGTTGAAAGACTCAGGCCTTCATGGCTGAGGACTATAAAGCGTTAAGTAGATGATGAATGGAGAAGTATCGATTTAAAAGTTCAAGATAGAGACAATTGGAAAAAAATCTAACCAAGGCCCTTTGCATCAATAGGCGTAAGAGATGATGATGATGATTTCTTCGGAGCTGATTCATGCTATAGGTAAGGGCTTAACATTGATTCACATACATAATTGCATACATGCTTGCATGCATGCATGCATATTTACATACATACATGCATACATACATACATACTCACACACACACAGTTCTGATTCCCTGACAAGGTCTCCCAATGGAGGACCCTTGCCATATACATAAACAAAATGCTGAAGCACAGTCCCACCACTGCGGTGACCCCAAAGTTTCTTCTCAAGCACTGGCGTCGTGTGGCTAATGTAACACATACCGCACTTCTATTTTGAGCACCCAAATTTGCAAATTACACTGTTTCCAAAGTCTTCGGGCACTCCGAAGGCATGACCGTTTCTCACTACAAGGGAACAAACCAAGCTTGGTTCACTGTATACTCCTAGCAACACCTTACAGATGGTGCTATCCCAATGACAATGACCTCTTGTCTCTAAGGCGTAGTACAGTCCATATTCTGATAGAGAACCACATCACGGTTGTGCTTATCCGAATCCTAGGCTGGTGTGCAGAATCCATCAAGTTTCCTCCTTGTCACCTCCTAAATAACATGTTCAAACTCTTATGAACTGCACCCCCCTGCCCTTCCCCCCCCCCCTAAAAAAAAATGCAGGATGAGAAGGCCCTCCTGATATAAGCAATAATGGCAGACATCTTGGATGAGCCCAACGCCTTTCCTCGTGTGTTGAGGCACCAACCAACATTCGTGAATTTTGCAAAGACTGATGTGGCATACTGGGTTTGCTACTTCTCAAAATAGACACCATGGAAAGGAAAAACACCCATCCCACTAGCTTGAACAGTGAAGTTCAGGATCGAATTAGCACACAAAGCCTTGGCATCCTCCACTGATTCATTAGGCCCTCCAATTGTGATGAAGATGTTATCCACATATCTTACATAAACCCCGGGGACCTTGCAACTCTCGAACGTTCCCTCTACCACGGCAGCCATGTCCATGTTGATAAAAAGAACTCTAAGTGGGAATCCCACTGTCAGTCCATGCACCTGGTAATAAATGAGCTCTCTTTTGTGTGAGAGGAAAGGGGAGTATACAGTGAGGCAAACATGGTAGCTGCCCTTGTGATGAGAAACTGTCGTGTCTCACAAGTGACTGAGGAGTTTGGGACCTGTGTAGTTTGCAAATTTGGGTTCTAAGAATAAAAGTGTGGGCCCGTCAACATATCTTACATTAGCCACACAAGAACGAGGTTTGGGGGGATATAGTGCTCACCGCAATGGTGGGACCATGCTTCAGTATGTTCTTGATGCATGTGGCCGAGAGCCTTCATTGACTAACCTTGTCAGGGTCACGGAAGTTGTTCTCAAGGGGAATAACTATGGTAGGCTAGTGATTGCTGAAGCAGTGTGCATCAGAATGCACTAGCCTGTGTTGAATGTCTAAGTTTCCTCAGACTACGTCTGATTCCCTAATAGGAGGACTTTCTGCAGCATACATCGAGAACTTATCCAGCTATCTTCGGAAATAATGCTGTGGGATTTTTTTGGGAATAGAGATTTTTTTCGGTGCAAGGCTTTTGGAACTCCAACTGGAATTTGGAAATTTCATTGAAGATCCATATGTCTTCAGTAAAGTTTTCGTAACAGATATTTGTGGAGAATATCTTAAAATTTTCAGGATTAGTGTGTTGATGTATTTTGATTTCTTCTAGTTTTCATGTATATAAATACACTGCTATTATATAAAAAAAAATGATTTATTTGCAGAGATGCCCTGACGAAATCTATTATTTTTAGTTCAAACAGCCAATATTGGCAAAGTTTAATAAATGGAGAACAGAAACAAAATCTACCTTTTCCTTCAATACTCTATTCCTGAAGACAATAAAGGATAAAGAAAACTATAAAAGTTTTGACTTAAAAGTAATTGATGTCACAAGTGCTTTAGGGTTTAATAAAAATTGTCCAAGATAATATATATCACCAAGAGCATATGCATATATGCATGTATATATACTACACACCACGGTCTATATACAATATGTTCGTGCACACACACACACCCACACACACACACACACACACACACACATATATATATATATATATATATATATATATATATATGTATACGTATATATATACATATATATATATATATATATATATATATATTTATATATATATATATATATATATATATACATACATATATATGTGTATGTGAATGTGGACGTTATAGTATTTTGGTGACATATATATATATATATATATATATATATATATATATATATATACTGTTTTAGTACATACAGTATATATACTGTATCAGTATATATATATATATATATATATATATATATATATATATATATATATATATATATATATATTTTATATATATATATATTGTTTTAGTAAATACAGTATATATACTGTATCAGTACATATATATATATATATATATATATATATATATATATATATATATATATATATATATATATATATATATATTTTATATATATATATATATATATATATATATATATATATATATATGACAGCAGGCCGGGAGGAAAAAGGAAACGAAGATTGGACAAGCGCTTTCGTGTTATTATTACACCTCTTCACGGTCTTATGGTTTAAAAATACAATTAAAATACAAAGAAACCTCTGTGATGACGTAAAACAGAAAAAAATGAGCAAATTATAAATTACTTAAAAGTTAGTTGTTTAAAAATATTGTTTACAAGAAATTCATCCAGTTTGTACATACCTGAACTGGTGTTAAACAGATCTTCGAAATTTATCTTAATTAAAACTGTTTCAATGATATTTCTTTTAACAAAATCTTTGCAAAATATAAGTTCTTTAGCAGCTTTCCAATTAATAGTGTGGTTGCAATCATTCAAAAGCTGAAAAAGACTGCTGGCAATGTTTCCCGTTCTTACATTATATCTATGCTGTTTTAATCGAGTTTTTAGTGCTTTGCCACTTTGACCAATATATCGTTTATTACATTGATTGCATGGAATTTCGTATATACATCCGTTAATCTGTTTGGGGAATTTTTTATCAATATATTCTTGAGTGTGTTGTTTCTAAAAATTACATTAATTCCAAAAGGTTTTAAAATTCCAGGTAGAGGTACAAACTGTTTGAAAAAAGGTAAAACAAGGAGGTTATTCACATTAAAATCATCGTTGTTAACAAAGCCATAAAAAGTTTTCTTTGCCTTTTGACAGGCTTTGTTTATGAAATGTGATGGGTACTTTAAAAGAGATGCTATTTCATGAATTTTCCCAAGCTCAGCTTCAAGGAGATCAAGGAGATTAAGGGATTTAGCAACCCCAGATCTACATTCAGGAGATGGAATTGATGCAAAGAGAGTAGCATCATCTACATATGCAACAAGCTTGTTTACTAGACCAAACCACATGTCATGTGCATTTAGTATGAAAAGTAATGGGCCAAGAACACTACCCTGAGGAACATCAGATATCCCATTCCTATACTCACTATGGTGCCCATTAACAACAACTCTTTGCAATCTATTACTTAAAAGTTCAACCACTCTCAACTGTTTGAGTTTGAAAACAAGGGCCTCATGATTAACACGGTCAAAGGTAGCACTAAAATCAAGGCCAATCATACGAACTTACTGACCACAATCAAGGGATTTCTCTACAGCATTAAAGATTGTAAGAAGGGCATCACATGCTCCAAGGCCTTTACGAAAACCAAATTACAAACTAGGGAACAGATGTTTACCTTCAGTATACCTATTAAGGCATTTTGCCAAAAGACATTCAATAACTTTAGATAATATGGGAGTTATGGAAATTGGGCGGTAATCAGTTGGACGTGAGCTACCACAAACACATTTACATAGTGGAGTAACATTACCATTTCTCCAACGTGCTAAAAGCTCCTCTTCTTGCTAACTTGCGCAAAATAACAGATAACTTTGGAGCTAAGAAACCTGCAGTCTTTATAAAAAACAAAGGAAAAATACCATTTGGATATACACCTCCATAAGCATCCAGGTCCATCAAGAGAGCTTTAATTTCACGAGATGGAAAAGCTAAACTAGTTAGTTTAGCCTCAGGAAAACAGGAATGAGGAAGTTTGAGATTCTCATTACTCTGCTTGCTATCAAACATCTGCCAAAAGGGTTACCCTTTCCTTTGGACAGTGAGTGACAGAGCCATCTGGTTTAAGTAAAGGAGGAATTGTTGCATCTACACCAAAGCGTGTAGATTTAAGGGTAGTCCACCACTTATGCTCCTGGGTTGTACCAGAAAGGGTTTCTTTTATGGTTAAATTGTATTCTTTCTCAGTTGAAGCATAAACTCTCTGAGCAAACGCTCTAAGCTGAGTATAGTTATTCCAGGTCAAATCTGATCTATTACCTTTCCAAAGATGATTGGCCTCCTGCTTCTTCAAATAAGCACATCAACAATCATCATTGAACCATGGTTTGTCCTTCACTCGGTACCTGAGTACACGAGAAGGGATACGCCTATCAATCATGCTGACTAGATTCTCATTCAAAGGGACTACCGAATCAACACTACTATACAATTGCGACCAATTCAAGCCCAAAAGATCATGCAAAATCCCATTCCAGTCTGCTTGAGATTTCATATAAATCTTACATGAGTAAGATACATCAGGGACAGGCTGCTCAGTCTTCACTGCCAATGAAATCAAGGCATGATCAGATGTCCCAACTGGAGAACCAACCTTACTTTTTATAATGCCAGGGGAGTCGGTGTATACGAGGTCTAAGAAGTTACCAGACCTGTGAGTAGCTTCACTTATGATTTGCTCACAGCCTGATTCAGAGGCAAAGTCTAAAGGTCTTAAGCCATGGCGATCGGTAGGGGAAACACAATTTAACCACTCCCTATGTGAACATTGAAATCACCAATAAAGACAAAAGAGGCCTTTCTATCATCTTCTTGTATCTTAGCCATAATGGTAAGAAGACAATCAAAGATAGAATCATCCATGTCAGGATTCCGGTATATCAAACACATATAGAAGTTGTTATGCCTGCCACAAACTTTTATTACCTGAATCTCATGGTATCCACATTCAAAGCAGGGCTTTTGAGAAGCAGGGTACTCAGTCCTGATATACACCGCCATTCCCCTGCCCCTAGGGATGGCATTGCGTTTCAACATAATTGGCTTATTATTATTATTATTATTATTATTATTATTATTATTATTATTATTATTACTTGCTAAGCTACAACACTAGTTGGAAAAGCAGGATGATATAAGCCCAGGGGCTCCAACAAGGAAAGGAAACAAGAAAAAATTATATTTTAAGAACTATAACATTACAATAAATATCTCCTTTATGAACTATAAAAACTTTAACAAAATAAGAGGAAGAGAAATGAGACAGAATAGTGTGCCCGAGTGTACCCTCAAGTAAGAGAACTCTAACCCAAGACAGTGGAAGACCATGGTACTACCCAAAACTAGAGAATAATTGTTTGATTTTGGAGTGCCCTTCTCCTAGAAGAGCTGCTTTCCATAGCTAAAAAATTCTCCTCTACCCTTACCTAGATGAAAGTGGCCATTGAGTACAGTAACCCATAGGGTGAAAAAGAATTGTTTGGTAAGTGTTGTCAGGTGTATGAGGACAGAGGAAAATATGTAAAGAATAGGCCAGACTATTCGGTGTATGTGTAGGCAAAGGGAAAATGAACCGCAACCAGAGAGAAGATTCCAATGTAGTACTGTCTGGCCAGTCAAAAGAACCCATAAATCTCTAGCGGTAGCATCTCAACAGGTGGCTGGTGCCCTGCCCAACCTACTACCTAACAACAGTTGAAGAGTGATTATGAATTCCAATCGACAACTTTGTTTGTACTTTCTCTTAAGTAATAATCTTATGGGTAGCCATGATGATGGATGGGTGTTTGTATAAAACTAATTCGATTCGATTTTAAGACATTGGTTGAACTGTACAGGACAGAAAAATAATGAAAAACTAACAAAAGAACCATTTTAGGTTCTAGAAATAGTTCTAAACTCTCTTTGAAGAATTGTACTTGAGAGAGAGAGAGAGAGAGAGAGAGAGAGAGAGAGAGAGAGAGAGAGAGAGAGAGAGAGACTGGGGTCAAATCAATCGACGACGAATTAACCGGGGACGAATCGTCCAAGCACCTTATATATATATATATATATATATATATATATATATATATATATATATATATAAATGTAAATGTATACATATATATAAATATATATATATATATATATATATATATATATATATATATAAAATCATCATCATCATCGTCTCCTACGCCTCGGTTAGATTTCGCCAGTCGTCTGTATATTGAGTTTTTAATTCAATATTTCCCCATTCATCATCTCCTACTTCACCCTTCATAGTCCTCAGCCATGTAGGTCTGGGACTTCCAACTCTTCTAGTGCCTTATGGAGCCCAGCTGGACGTTTGGTAAACTAGTCTCTCTTGATGAGTGTGAAGAGCATGCCCAAACCATCTCCATCTGGCCCTCATCATGATCTCATCCACAAATGGCTCTAGAGTTTCCTTTCTAATCCTGTCCTGTCATTTAACTCCCAATATCCTTCTGAGGGATTTTCTCCTAAATATACTAAATCTATTGTAGATTGTTTCATTGTCATACCATGACTCATGTTTAAATAGTAATACTAATCTCACTACACTGATATAGAGTCTGATTTTTATATGTAATTTCAGAAGATTTGATTTCCAGACTTTACTTAACCTAGCCATTGTCTTTCGCTAAATCTAATTTTTAAGACCCTGTATTGGAGATCATAGTTCCTAAATATTTAAATGACACTACCTATTAATCATTTCTCTTTCTAATGACATTTCATCTTCCATTGCATACTCCATTCTCATCATCTCTATCTTTCTTCTATCTATCTTGAGCCCAACCTAGAGTGATATTTCATGCATTCTGGTAAACAAGCATTGCAAATCCTGTGGTGTTCTGCTAAAGAGTTCAGCATTATCAGAAAACTCTAGGCCTGCTAATTTCCTATCACCAATTCAGACCAATCCTTCTCCACCATCTCCGACTGTTCTACACATTACAAAATCCATGAGGAGGATAAACAACATGGGTGACAACACATTTCCTTGGAGTTTCCGCTGTTTATTGGAAATTCATTTGATAGGATTCCATTAACATTAACTTTGCACTAGCTATGCTTATGAACAGAATTAATCAAATTCACATATTCAAGAGGAATTGCGCAATAACGCAGGACTCCCGGCCGGTCAGAAGCTGTTGTCTTTGTGTGATTTCGCCTGGGGCTCTGATCTTGATATGGCATATTTGAATATGAAAAACACATCTAAATGTGATAAATTTATCATTAATCAAATGCCAAGTCACAAACAAGCCAATTAGCTACGATGGTGAAGATGAGTTGATTTCAATTCTAAGTACAAAAAACCTGAATTCGACAGGTGTATATATAAATATATAAATATATATATATATATATATATATATATATATATATATATATATATATATATATATATATACATATATTATATTAAGGTCCTGTGGTCTGGGAACAAAAACATAATATCCGGATCTCAGTATTGATAATGTTTCTTTAAATTTGTATGACTCTCTTAAAATTTTAGGTGTGATTCTCGACAGTAAATTTACTTAAGAGAAACACATTAGGTCTGTGTCTCCTTCAATTGCACAAAAAATTGGCTTATTGAGAAAGTCTTACAAGATTTTCGGTGATCAATCTATTCTGAAAAAGTGTTTTAATTCTTTCATTCTACTTTGTTTTGAGTATTGTTCTCCTGTCTGGTGTTCAGCTGCTGATTCTCATCTTCATTTGTTGGACAGAAACTTACGGTCTATTAAATTTCGTATTCCTGATCTCGATATTAGTCTTTGGCACCGTCATTCAATTAGTTCATTATGCATATTGCATAAGATTTTTCATAACTCTGACCATCCTTTACATTCAGATCTCCCTGGACAATTCTATCCTGTTCGTAATACTAGGCAGGCAGTTAATTCTAATAGCCAGGCCTTCTCCATCATGAGGCTAAATACTACACAATATTCTAGAACAGTGGTTCCCAAACTATCTTACCTGACGCCCCCTTTTTGCTTCCAGTAGACCAGTAAGCCCCCACTCCTCTCTTTTTTTTTTTATATGAAATGATTCTTTACATTTATTTCTTAGCATTGTACAGGAAAACAAATTTCTGTTTGTATTACATTTTAATAATGAAAGCCACTCAAACAAATAATAGTACATTCTAGTAACTAAAAACGAAATATTTGGCCAAAGTGAGCGAAAATAAGTTTGAACATTAGCAAATTGGCAAAACTGAGTTGCAATTTTAACGTGTAAAAAGAACTAGCTTAATAGAAAACGGGTTGGAGTGACTGCTATAATTATACTTTGCATGTATGCAATGACAGATATTTGGTCCTTTAATGATTTTATTATTCTATTAAACAAGTAATTTTGAGCAGATGCCTTCACGCCCCCCTTGTATCGTCCTCACGCCCCCCAGTTTGGGAACCACTGTTCTAGAAGTTTTATTCCAGCTGTTACCAAGTTGTGGAATGATCTTCCTAATCGGGTAGTTGAATCAGTAGAACTTCAAAAGTTTAAAGTTGGAGCAAATATTTTTATGTTGACCAGGCTGACATGAGTCTTTTTATTGTTTATATATGACATATCTGTTTTTGACGTTGTTAATAGTTTATATAGGACATATCTGTTTTGACGCTGTTAGTGTTTTTAGAATTATATATTGTTAATTTATTCTCATCATTTATTTATTTCCTTATTTCCTTTCCTCCCTGGGCTATTTTTCCCTGTTGGAGCCCTTGGGCTTATAGCATCTTGCTTTTCCAACTAGGGTTGTAGCTTGGCTAATAATAATAATAATAATAATAATAATAATAATAATAATAATAATATATCAAGGCAGGTAAGCTACACAACCTCTTGAGTTCCAAACTCACTCGTTTGTTTTTACATTAATATATTATATTTGAAAATATTAATACCCAAGCTCTGAGACAATTATATAACTCCCAGAGAGCAATATATAAAAACACTGAATATCCAAAGGTCTCTTAAGTACACTCAAAACAAAACTGAGTAACTATTATCAAGAACTATTCAAACAACTTCTTACTTCGATTCTTTAACAGGGATACGAGTGAGTACTAACATAAACACTGGTGATTGAAATAATTCACTCTTTACAAAAATAAATATATTCTATAAAAATTACAACACTGAATGAATTTACATAAAAAAAATAACCCACTCGAAATATTAAGTCTGAGCAAAACTTAGATTATGACAAAAGAAATAAATATATAATCACTTGACTCGAAATATTAAATCTGCATAAAGCCTTAGACTAGGACAAAAGAAATAAATACTTATGAAAATTATACAATCACTTGTTTCACTTGAAATTAAAATTTACACCAGCATTTAATCTTGATACTTAATGAAAATAGTTAACCTTTAACACTCTAATGATTAAATTCTTATAGAAATTACATAAAGTAACTGATAAACTTACAAGTTTTTGGCTTGCACTAAGTAATCAAAGCTAAGCTAAAATAAATATAGTTCACGTTTTTACATAAATCTCCCTGGGCCAGTTATGAAGATTTACACAATACCAGCACTCACCACAACACAATAAATTTAAAATTTCTTGCCAAGTTGCATCAACGTTTCAACACAATATACACGATATAAGTTGGGCACAAAATCACTTTGGAGAAGACACTCTTGTGGCACTTGAGAGAGGAGAATGAACTTTTGCTCGTTCACAGGACTGGCTGTTTCTCTTCTCCCCTACGCATCCCTTGGGGCACATATATATGGACTTACTAACTTCTAGAATATTCTAAATAGATTCTTGTGGCTTGGGGCCGGCGCCTAGCGACGGCAAAGTTACCAACTAGATAAAAATTCAGGGGAATGAACCTTGCTTTCAGGCAACACTGTCTCTCTCAGCTGCTCCGCCCACCTATTGTTCTCGGAAATAAAAAAAAAAAGATAAAAACTTACGCTAGGGTTTTCGAGAACGTTCCAAAACCCGTGGCAAATATAAGAATTGCGTATTTTCTCACAAACATGACGCGATAACTCATAAAAATATAAACAAATTTACATAAGCTCTCGTTCATACCTCGTAGGGTCCTATAACACTCTCAAACAGGTTACGCAAGACTTCGTAACAAAATACGTGAAATGAAAAGTTAAGTCTTAAAAAAAACGTAATTTTTCATATACTAACTTGAATGAAGATTTCAATAAAATTAACGACGAAAGTCTTTCGTAATTTACATACCAAACTTATACCTACATGAGAGGAACTACCTTCAGAGCTGGCTATTCACCTTTCTCTTAAATACACAAATGAATTGCATAAATAAAATACATGAATAAATCATTTACTCTACACTAGACCAGCTTGGTAAGAATTATATATATATATATATATATATATATATATATATATATATATATATATATATGATGTTGAATCTTATAAGATAACTACGCTGTATAATGATATGTTCACATTGACAAGCTTCAATAATAACGTTCATCTTGTGAAAGCCATCAGGTAGCAGTATTTACTGAACTTCCATCTGTAAAATTTCTTCAGGACGAATTAAAATAAACTTTCATAAGCAATTACTCACTGTTTTTTTAAAGCAACCATCCGAAGAAAGTAACCCCCCCCCCTCTCTCTCTCTCTCTCTCTCTCTCTCTCTCTCTCTCTCTCTCTCTCTCTCTCTCTCTGAGTTGTATTTGTGTGCCGGTGAGTGAACACTTGTGCGTCCCTAAAAATATCCTGATTTAACACGGATAACAAAAGGCTATCGAGTGAAATATAGCTACAAGTCTTCGTGAATAGTCGGTGATTAGTTTGAGGGCAGAAAAGTGGGATAAAACGTCGGCATAGGATAGTTATCTTGTGAATTAATAAAAATCTGATCAAGATGGCATTGTATAACACAGGCAACTCGTGGAGAGACATCGCTGGAGTCAGCAAAAGCAAATTCCATGAGTTGGCGAAACAGGAGCTCGACCGTCTGATAACAGAGGTCACTAGTAACTCCAACCAGTGTGACGGAAAAATATTCGCAGACATATTGAAACAATATGATCCAATAAACTGGAACAAATCTGCGGAAAACATCAGAAAAATAATAGAAGAAATTCCAAAGAAGATCCAAGTGATAAAGAGACTTATAAAGAAAGTCTACATCAATCAACACATTCCATCAAAGAACAATAACAAGTCCAATATGGTGAATATGCTGATTGATGCATTGGGAAAAAGAATGCCAAAATGGTGTAATACATGTAAGATATGGTATTCCATTAATAATCCTCAACAACTGATTAGAAAATGTAATGCCTGCCATGTTCCAACACACCCCACATGTGATGAAATACAGCAAAAAATAAGAAATAGAGACACAAAGGTATTCTGCTCAACATGCTTAGTCTGGATAGAAAATATAATTAAGTCGAGACTAAATCTGCAAATAGTTGAAGAAGAAGAAGAAGAAGAGGAAGAAGAAGAAGAAGAAGAAGAGAAAAATGAACAGGATATGTGTAAGGATGCAGAGGAAATCATTGATATAACTTATGATGCCATCCAACAACATACTTATGAAGAAATAAATTATCAGATGGAAACAAATAATAGACCCAAGAGACTCTACCCGGACCTACATACTTTTAGGGAAGAGCAAGAACAAGAAAAAAAAAAGAAAAGAAAGATATAGTCTGTAATATGCTGAAAAGAGGGAATTGCAGATTTGGCGAAAGATGCTACTACAAGCATCCAAAGATATGCCATAATTATGAAATATATGGTAAATGTGCGTATTTAGACGGATGTGGAGACGAATGCAGAGATCTCCATCCAAAAATATGCAAAACCCTAAAAGAAGGAAAAGGATGCAGTTTCAACAAAAAAAGTCGATATATGCATCCTGCAACTATGAATGCGAGTTAGAAAACTCAGCAAACTGAAAAGAAAAATGAAAGCAAAAAAGAAACAAAAAAAGAAACAAAAAAGCAGGCAATGTATATACCGCGCTATGAACCAAATCTGCACATTTAGAGCCCAACTACAAAGAATGCATCTATAATGCCAGGGGTTGGTGCAGATATGGGGATAATTGCAGGTATACACACAAAAATAAATATGAAGGCGAAAGAACAAATATAATAGAAAAGTTGGATTTTTTAATGGCAGAATTCTGGGAAATGAAGAAAAGAACATCATATCAGAACAGGAAGGAAGCATGGGAGAATCCATATTATTACCAATATTAAATAATGGGGATGAAACACAAACCATAATAGTGATGAATGCACAGGGTTTAGTCACGAGTAACTCTAAAAGGAAAATAGAGTTCTTAGAAGAACTAACCCAAATTGAAAAAATAGATATATTAAATATAAGTGAAACATGGTATTCCAAAGAGACTGGCAGTGATGACCAGATAAAGGGTTTCCAAACTTATAGATCAGACAGAAAAAATAGGAATCAAGGGGGAACCGCAATATATGGAAGAGACATAAATCAAGGAAAAGTCTGTGAAAAATACAGCAACACAGAATGTGAATTGATTGCGGTAGAATTTGAATTTGAAAAACTAGTGAATATTGTAGTTTACAGACCCCCAAATACTAAGGAGTTTGACATAATAATAGAAAAAATAGATGATATATGTAGAAACCATAAAGACTGGAATATACTCCTATCCGGAGATTTTAACTTCCCTTTCGTGGATTGGAAAGAACGGATAGAAGAAAGTGGTTGTATGTATACATATAAAAAAGAGTAATAGTAGCGCAGAAGATAAGAGGCAATTTGAAAAGCTTCAAGATATGCTATTAGAACATAATATGCAACAAATAAACCACATTCCAACAAGAAAGGAAAATGTCCTAGATCTAGTATTTGTGAATGAGGTGAATTATGTTAAAGAAATAATAGTGTATAACACAGGAATTTCAGACCACAATGTCATAGAATTGATAGTTCATTCCAAAGCAAGTGATCGCAGAATTAATAAAAGCACAAAACTTTGGGAAGGATATGGAAAATATAATTTTTACAGTAAGAATATAAAATGGTCAGAAATAAATGAAGAACTGAATAAGGAATGGAAAAATGTATTTGTAAGTGATAATGTACAGGTAAATACGGACATACTGTACAAAATACTGGAGAAAATTGTTGAAAAATATGTACCGAAAAAAAAACAATAAACAAAAGACGTGCATACCAAGAGACAGAAGGATCTTATTTCAGAAAATTAGAAAGTGGAAGAAAAATCTTGCAAAAGAAAAAAATGTGTGGAAAATGATTGAAATAAAATGTAAGATAGAAAATGCAGAACAAAAGATTATACAGTCGAAAGAAAATGAAAAAAGAGACTTAGAAGAAAGGACACTTCAAAATATAAAAAGAAACCCCAAAGTACTTTACTCCTATGCAAAAAAGATGAATAAATGGAGAATAGAAATAGGCCCTCTAAGAATTGAAGGACGGCTAACGAATGAAAAAAAGGAAATATGCAACATATTAGCAGAAAAATATAAGAGTGAGTTCACGCCAAGAATTGCGAATGAGAATAATGAAACAGAAATGAGAGAAGAAAATGTTGAATATCTAACGGATATAGATATTAATGAAGCAGATATTGTCAAGGCTATAAACGAAATTAAAAATGGATCGGCAGCCGGACCAGATGGAGTTCCAGCGATTTTGTTAAAAAAAACTGTAAACACTATCGCGAAGCCGCTTGCAATACTGCTAAGACAAAGTGTAGATATGAGCGAGATATATGTTAAACATAAATTAGCTTATATAACCCCTATCTTCAAAAGTGAATCAAGACTAGAGGCAAGCAATTATAGACCTGTTAGTCTAACATCACATTTTATGAAAGTGTATGAGAGGGTAATAAAAAAGAAAATAATGGATTATTTGGTTAAAAATAATATGTTTAATATAGGTTAACACGGTTTTGTGCCTGGAAAAAGTACACAAACCCAACTGATAGCACACTATGAAAACATATACAAAAATATGATAAGTGAAAAAGACACAGATGTGATCTATCTAGATTTTGCAAAAGCCTTTGACAAGGTAGACCACAATATATTAGAGAAAAAAATGAGAAAGCATAATATTGAGGGAAAGATAGGAAAATGGGTAAAAGAATTCCTGCAAAACAGAAAACAGATAGTGGTTGCAAATGACGAGAAATCGGATGAAGCTCAGGTAATATCTGGCGTGCCACAAGGTACGGTTTTAGCTGCACTGCTGTTTGTTATTATGATCTCAGACATAGACTGCGATGTTGAAAACTCTGTAGTGAGAAGTTTCGCCGATGACACAAGAATAAGTAGAGAAATTACTTGTGATGAAGATAGGAACTCACTACAAAGAGATCTAAACAAAATATATGAATGGGCGGAGATAAGTAGGATGGTATTTAACTCCGATAAATTCGAATCAATGAATTATGGAAACAGAGAAAGAATGGTATATGCATACAAGGGACCTAATAACGAGACAATCACAAACAAGGAAGCAATTAAAGACCTTGGTGTAATGTTAAATAGGAATATGTTATGCAACGACCAAATAACAACACTGTTGGCTAAATGTAAAGCAAAAATGGGAATGTTATTCCGACACTTTAAAACAAGAAAAGCTGAACACATGATTATGCTTTACAAAACTTAAGTACGTAGTACACTCGAGTACTGCAATGTGATATGGTACCCACACTACCAAAAGGATATTGCACAAATAGAGTGTACAAAGGTCCTATACTGCTAGAATAGAAGAAGTTAAGGACCTTGACTACTGGGAAAGACTTCAAATTTTAAAATTATACAGTCTAGAAAGGAGAAGAGAACGCTACATGATAATACAAGCATGGAAGCCAATAGAAGGAATTACTGAAAACATCATGGAGCTTAAAATATCAGAAAGAGCAAGCCGAGGTAGATTAATAGTGCCAAAAAATATTCCAGGTAAACTAAGAAAGGCGCACAGGACATTAATCCACTACGCACCAGCATCGATAATGCAGCGACTATTTAATGTGCTGCCAGCTCATCTAAGAAACATATCAGGAGTGAGCGTAGATGTGTTTAAGAATAAGCTCGATAAATACCTAAGATGCATCCCAGACCATCCAAGACTGGAAGATGCAAAATACACCGGAAGATGCATTAGCAACTCTCTGGTGGATATACGAGGTGCGTCACACTGAGGGACCTGGGGAAACCCAAACAAAAAATAAGGCAATAAGGTAAGGCTCTCTCTCTCTCTCTCTCTCTCTCTCTCTCTCTCTCTCTCTCTCTCTCTCTCTCTCTCTCTCTCTCTCTCTCCTCCTTGATCCAGCGTTTCATAGATGAATGTTGATGTGACTATTGCAACTTTTTTTTTCTTTGGAGTCACCTGCTATTACAGGGGATCAGATTTACGTTCTAACATATATTTTTCTTCAACATTCAGCCGTTTCCCTTCATAATGGATGGCTCTAGAAGAAATAAAAACAAAAAGGTCACATTCATACCTTAACTGCTAAATCGGGAATGAAGCCACTTCAACAACATAAGCTAATTCTTAATCCTACATGAAATATTCATTATCAGCATATGAAAACCTACTTCACATTTTACACCATTTACTTTTAAATTGCATGCAATCTCACACCTCCTCCCCAATACCCAATTTATTCCATGTAGGTCTTCCCCATTCTTTCCTTATAATTTCGTAATTTTTCTGACTTAAACTTCATCCTTTCTTTTCACTTAACTAAACCATCTTAAGTTATTCTGATCAATCCTTTCCCTGTACTAACCCTTTTTACTGTGCATATCTTTGTCTCACCTTTGCAACTCTTCAACGGATATTATATATAATCAGTTTACCTCCTCAGCTTCAATCGTTTTCCTTTCATTCGCACTCAATATTTAAATTTCACTACCACAGAAGAGGATGTCATTAACAATTTCTTCCTATATTACTTACACCCTCGGTTTCAAGTCTCTATCCATTCTTTTGCACTCGTCCTGCTATATTTCTTGCTTCCCTTGCTCTGTGATACCTATTCTCTGATTCTGCTATTATTCATTACATATTCCAATTATCTACTCAATTCAATCGTTTCTATTTTCCCACGACCTTTACCAACATTCACTGCTCCTCTTCTTGCTTCCCATTTATCCTCATAATTTGAAACTTGCTGAAATTTAATAGACACTTTCCTGTCTTGCGAAATTCTTTCAATTCCTTTCCACAGAATCAATAGCTTCTCTTCACTATTCCAAATTAGTAATGCATCTTTTGTAAACATTAATCATCCCATATTCCAGTCACTGATTACTTTCTTACCCTATATATATATATATATATATATATATATATATATATATATATATATATATATATTATATATATATGTGTGTGTGTGTGTGTGTATCTATTGCCTTTTATAGAAGTTTTCACCTCAGACGACCCATATAAATCTTGAATTGCTGGCATCTAACCCAGTTTTACACCATAATATCTACATATTTTGACGCCCCTTGCTTATCACATAAAGAAATATTATTACCATCTTCCAAATTGCTTCTCTAAAGATACTATCAAAGTTATTTCAGGTTCATATATGCTCCTTACAAGCTCTTCACATTCACTTTGAAACTTCTCACATAACTTGAAACTTTTCTCACATTTCAGGTAAATTTCTGTCGTCTGTCTTAATTTCAAAATAAAATCTCATCATCCTACTGCTCTTGCATTCTATGTAACATTGTTGAATGACCTTCCTAATAAAACAGTTAAATCAGTAGAACTTCAAAGATTCAAACTTGGTGCAAAAGTTTCGTTGAGCAAGATGAGACAAGATGAGACAAGTCTTATTTTATAGTTTGTCTCTTATTTGTTCATTTAACATTATAATTCATCTCCATTAGTTATATCTTATGTTATTTTTCTTTTCAGTTTTGGCTTCTTCGCTTCAATAGGCTGCTTTCCCTATTGGGTCCGTTGGAATTTATTATACTACTACTACTACTACTAATAATAATAATAATAATAATAATAATAATAATAATAATAATAATAACAATAATAATAATAATAACTAGCTGAACTCGGGACGGATATTATTCATGAGATCGGCATTGTCCCACGTTGATGTCGCACACTATCAGGCAGTTCACTGTAATGTTGCTACGTTTAACATCACATTTAAGAAGGCTACATGCTGTGTCTTTTCAACTGTATATATTACCATGGAATTTGGCAGGAACAGTGAAACCATGTTTCCCATCAATCCCTCAAATTTTCATTTGGATATGTGAATTACTCTAGGAACAATTTATTCCCACGCTAAAAATAACTATTCAACCTATACCAAAATAAACGTTTGATGTGGCTTTTCTATGGCAGATATCAACATGAAAATTGGTATGAACAAAGCAAATATCCATCCCATAAATACCTGAAAATTTCATTTAGATATGTGAAGTATTCTACAAGTAATTACAGCGCCGAAGAAAATCAGCCTCCAGCGGATATCGAAAAATGGCTACTGTGACTTTTCTATAGCAAGTATCAATAAGAATATTGGTATGAATGTAGTTCACATAACACTCATCAAACCATGTGAAAATTATTTGGATATCTGCAATACTCTAGGAGTAGTTTGCGGATCCTCACTGATGTTTTTACGAACAAAAGTGACACCCAGGGCATGCTTATACCAGGTATGAACATGGAAATTGATAGATACAAAGCTTTTAGATATATATATATATATATATATATATATATATATATATATATATATATATGAAGGATTTAAACTGTCAGAGAGTGAATGAAGGATTTAAACTTTAAATCCTTCATTCACTCTCTGACATACATCTGCTTCTACTCCACCATTTGCAGCAACAACAGACCCAAGTACTAAAACTGAACAGCTTCGTCAAGTAACTCTCCATTCAACACGAGATTCAACCTAGCACCGCCCTCCCTTCTCGGGCATCTCATAACCTTATTCTTACCCACATTATCTCTCAACTTCCTTTTCTCCCACTCCCTCCCACACCATTCAAGAGCAGTCACACCCCCTTCCTTTAACATCTCAGTCTTCACACCATCCATACCAGGTGCTTTCCTGCTCCGGTTTCATCTAGTGCTCTCTTCACTTTCTCTATTGTAATCTCTCTCTCATTCTCACCTCCCATCACTAGCACCCCAACACCTGCAACAGCAACTATATATATATATATATATATATATATATATATATATATATATATATATATATATATATATATATATATACATATATATATATATATATATATATATATATATATATATATATATATATATATATATATCTGCCTCCCTTTTATCCTTAACATTCAGCAACCTTTCAAAATATTCAACCTACCTTTTCCTTGCCTCCTCTTATAGTCAAAATAATTTATCGTTTTTATGAAACTTTCATTTCTCATATTCCTCCCCTACTCCTACTCCTATTCCCCATAACGCTCCTTACTCTCTATATGATCCTATCATGGAATTTCCCAAAATTTCTCTATTACATTTACACCTCAGTAACTTTACCCCAAGCCAATAATTCATCAATTGTCTCCATAAATACTCTTCCAATTTCCATCTTTTCAAAATAAGTTATTTTCATTATATTCGTAACAACATTTTCACCCTTTCTTCCAATCTAAGCAATGGTTAGAAATGGCCTAGCCCTTTCTTCTTCTCACCCCAACATCCATCAATATACACTTCCTACATGACATATAACCTAGTGAATTCTTTTCCACTTGTATACATACAATTTTTTTTCATTGACAACTATCTACGTCCTGCAAACGAATATCTTTCAAAGCAAGTATTAACAACCCCCTTCATTCCCATTTGCTTCAGGAATTTCATAACTGCCAACACAGTACCTACCTTTGCATTTCAAATCAACTAGCACAAGCAACTTCCCACATTCTCCAAATAATACTGGGAAAAATAGGTTTCTTCCAAGAAAATTATTTCACTATATTTTTTGCAGGGCTATATAAATTTACTATTACAACTTTTATTTTCCTGATACATTCGATGATCCCTCTACAATTATTTCATCAACACATCAATGATATTTAGCTCATTCAAAGATTCTTCCTTTCGCTGCAAATGCAACCCGTTCCTTAATCTATAACTTTAATCTTCCTTATACAAAATCATTCTTTGTGCTTTCCACTACACAGCTATTCTGCATTGTCTCACTGTATTACCAAAAATCCTGCTTTCTTTCATAAACTAAATAGACAAAATGAAAACCCAAGGCTTAGGGTTTGTTTCATCAGCTAGTTTTGAACAATTTCAAGGCAGAGTAAAAGGCTTTATATCCTATTTCACAGAGAAGATTAATCAATTAATTACGCTCTAGAATATCAATAAAAATAAGTCTGGTTGCCATTGGCTAAAGGAGATAAAGATTATCTAGCATTTAAACCCCATTTCCTTCCAGAACCATGTCTTAAACACTTTCCAAGATGCTAATCTGCATGCCTTAAATTAAATTTACAATCCAAACCATAGGCAGTTTCTCTGGCAGCATTATCGTGCGTGTTTACTGTAGACCTACAGAAAGTGAATTTCATCCAAAACTTTGGGGTATTTTCACGATAAATGGACTCACAATCCCCCAATAACTGCTCTTCTGACATGGCAAACAATGCATAATATCACAAATCACTGTCACCTCCTAGACCACATGTTTCAAGTTTACTATAACTAACAGTGGTCTATTCTAGCTTACTGGCGTGACTATGATATATGCACACACTCATACATACACATAATATATATATATATATATATATATATATATATATATATATATATATATATATATATATATATATATATATGCATAAGACTCACCAGAATACGTTATGCTCAGATGCAATATACAACAAAGTCCACCAGAATACTAAATTACGTTGCATTTACAAAACCAGTCGGAAATCACTCAGTATTTTCTTTTGTCCTTCTGGTCTTGTGCGCACGCGGGCACACGCACATTTGTATATATATACATATATATATATATATATATATATATATATATATATATATATATATATATATTATGAAGTATAGTTGAATAGAACAAAACAAACTTTTTATTTATTACATCTGAATGCCTGAAAAAACTAGAACTAGGAACAAATGTTACCATAAGACACATAAGTGACAAACATAGACTATCTGAACCAAGAACAAATAGTAAATTTGGTGATAGGGCTTTCAGTTACTGTGCGCCTAGACATTATAATAAAATGCCAACTGAAATGAAGGACTTAAAGGGAGCAATTGAATTTAAGAAGAAACTAAAGACATTACTTTTCACAAGATCATATGATTTGGAAGATGCTACAATCAAAGAATTGTATAAGTTATAATGAAAATGTTTCATTAGATGATTGATATGGACCCTCCCGAGTATTAGTTCACTCGACTTCAGTGGAGGGTTGGATTTACACCCAGAACAAGTAAACAAGTAAAAGGAAGGAAACTGCTAGTTCTATGGCATGTCTCAAAAGATGGTATGAAACATGTAAAATTTATCAAGCAAACATTTCATTGTTGTCCTCTTCTTCATTCCCTTTTACCTACTCACTCACCCTACTAAACCCCTTCCCGACTACAATCAAGTGCAACTCCCAGCATAAATACCAAATCCACAGCACAATCATGGAAGCTCACCAGCCAACATCTCTTTGACATCCATGGACCAACAACCCCGTATACTGTAGACCAGTGATTTAAATTAACACTTTATTGGCTAACACCTAACATTAGATAACCATCTAATAACTGAAAAATAAACAGGGACCTATACAACCTTATCATTCAGAGAGTCAGCAGTATTATAAATCTGTCATACTGTATACTTTCTTCCTGGCCCCACACCAAATATTGAGGGCTTTAACCCTTTGGCTTCAACCGAGAACTATTCCTCTAGTCTAGAGCTCATGCTCTGGATCTCAGTCAGTTGAAATGATTGAAATACTTTCCTATCCAAATGCCAGACGGCTGTACCTTCAATCGCTGACTTACTGTAGTTATCATTATTCTACTTTTTTTAGACTTCTTGTATCCTCTATCATTCTGCTACTGTATTCAACACTACTTTACCTTATAAACTGTTTTAAATCTTCTTATACAGCTATTGGAAATATCATTCTTGCCTTCCTTACTTTTTGACTGTTTTAGTTTTATCACACTCATTTAACTTACATAATTAGTGATATACACGACCATTTAAATTAGCTTTTGTATCCCATTTCAGCCTAATAATGCAAATAAAAACTTTCCCCTCTCGACAACTGGAGATTGCATATGGAATTCCATCAGGAGGACCAGGGGCTGTATCGTTGCAATTAGCAAGTGTGGAATCAAATTCCCTTTCAGTAAAAGGATTATTGTAGGATGTAGTATTCCCTCTTATTCAGCTATATACTGTAATTCAATTTCTTTCCATCCCTTTCCTCCAGTTAGTGTCATTAATACTGTTGCTTTTCTAAAAGATTAAAGATCCTTTCATTTCAGTTCTTAACAGGTCTTCTATGTCGATCTATAGTATTGTACTTCTTTCTTGTCCAATATTCTTTCCCTTCACTTAACTAGTGTCGCACAACCTCTCACCCTCCTATCAATATCAATATCCATTCTCCCTTTTACTAGAATTACCTTTCTCCAATCTATTGCAAAGAAAAGTCGGTTACTTCACGAGTGCTGTAATTCCTCTCATACGGTATTAAGCTTAGCATTATTCTCTTTCTGGAATTTGTAGACTATTATGGCCCTTCTTGTCGTGCCACGATCATCAACACGCTTTCTATTCTGGAAGTCTGGAGGGAAATAATATACATCATCTAGATATGGCATTTAACTTTTTTACCTTCCAAACAAGTTTTATTTTCTTAAATCTTCAATTTCGATTTTCTAAACTGTTTAGCTTCTTATCCAACCTGCTCAATGGCTCTATTATGAACCACACACACTGAAACTGGGTGTGGAGGAAACCAAAGTAATTTGTGGTTTATTCTATAAGAATGGGCCATCCATATTGTTTTTACCTTTCCAAGTAATGGATTTCTCATTTCTTGGATTGTTATGCCTAGTCCTTTTCCATTCGTTCCTCTTGATATTATTTTTACGGACCACAGACCAATTGTAACCAGCTGGCCACCCCAAACCACTACTAACTCCCTACAGGCAACCTTTTTCCTCATAAACTGACATTTCATTTTCCGTATCCGCTATCAAGTTCTAATATGTTCTTGAGTTCCAAGTCATGAGTTACGAAAATAATGTTTCCTTTCCATTTACCAAAAGTGATGACGAACTTTATATAATAATAATAATAATAATAATAATAATAATAATAATAATAATAATAATAATGTAAAAAACATTTCTAAAACACTAAAATGTCATTGTCAATAGGGTGTAAACCTTATGTACGGGCACCCTCATATTGTTAAAGTCTGTATTGAGCATATTTGAACTATCAGCTATCGATTTCAATGAAAGCCATAAAATTGTATCAATAAATGAGAAACAGTATGAGGGAATTACATCCGCATTTATTTCTTTCGTTGAGGTTTCAGAAATACGGAATTCATTATTTCGCTTTAATGAGCGACAAGAATAAAACATCAAGCACAGAGGAAAATCATTCGTCAAACAATTACATAACCAGAGAAGGCTTATAACTGGTTAAGGATTTGTTACGTTGCAGCAGCAAAGATCACTACCCCTGATAAGGATAAAGAAAATGTCTAATTAGCTGTATCAAATCATCAAACTCCGACCTCAACCCTATCTTGGGCAGGACGCTCATACAAACACTCACACCAACATAATTAAAACGTAGTTCCTAATCACTTTCATACATCTCACTAGAGTCCAAACTTTATTATTATTATTATTATTATTATTATTATTATTATTATTATTATTATGAGTCAAGCTCCAAACCTAGTCACATAGTGGGAAATCAGTGAAGTCCGGAAATGAAATATAATAACGAATAAATTACACATGAGAACTGTGAAAAAGAAATTATGAAATATATCAAGATCAGTATCATCGTTACAATAGATCTTTCATATATAAACTATGAAACGAGACTTTTGTTAACCTGTTCAACAGAAAAGCATTTGCAATAAGTTTGAATTTCAAAAGTTCCACTGATTCAACCGCTAGATTAGGATTTACATAGTCTACATTCGCAGCTGGAATAAATCTTTGAAAATAATGTGTAGTATTGAGCCTTATGATGGAGAAGGCAAGAGTGTTAGAAATAACTGTGTATCTAGTAATAAGTACAGAATGGTTCGGTCTAGGAATATCTGAATGCAAAATATACTGCAGTCAGAATTATGAAAAATCTTATGCAACATCCATTAAGAACTAAGTGAATGGCTGTGCCAGAGATTAGTATCCAGATCGGGGATATGGAATTTAAGATCAGATTCAGCAGCAGCAGAAGATCATACATAAGAATAAAGGTCGGTTGACACCTAGGCACTTCTTGGCTGCGAGGTGTTGCGACGTGGGGTCGTGCCACCTCACATAGGAGTAAAGGTCGGTTGACACCTAGGCACTTTTTGGCTGCGAGGTGTTGTGATGTGGGGTCGTGCCACCTCATATAACAGTAAAGGTCGGTTGACACCTAGACACTTCTTGGCTGTGAGGTGTTGCGACGTGGGGTCGTGCCACCTCACATAGGAGTAAAGGTTGGTTGACACCTAGGCACTTTTTGGCTGTGAGGTGTTGCGACGTGGGGTCGTGCCACCTCACATAGGAGTAAAGGTCGGTTGACACCTAGGCACTTTTTGGCTGCGAGGTGTTGTGACGTGGGGTCGTGCCACCTCATATAACAGTAAAGGTCGGTTGACACCTAGGCACTTCTTGGCTGCGAGGTGTTGCGACGTGGGGTCGTGCCACCTCATATAACAGTAAAGGTAGGTTGACACCTACGCACTTTTTGGCTGCGAGGTGTTGCAACGTGGGGTCGTGCCACCTCATATAAGAATAAAGGTCGGTTGACACCTGCGCACTTTTTGGCTGCGAGGTGTTGCGACGTGGGGTCGTGCCACCTCATATAACAGTAAAGGTCGGTTGACACCTATATACTTTTTGGCTGCGAGGTGTTGTGACGTGGGGTCGTGCCACCTCATATAACAGTAAAGGTAGGTTGACACCTACGCACTTTTTGGCTGCGAGGTGTTGCGACGTGGGGTCGTGCCACCTCATATAACAGTAAAGGTAGGTTGACACCTACGCACTTTTTGGCTGCGAGGTGTTGCGACGTGGGGTCGTGCCACCTCATATAACAGTAAAGGTAGGTTGACACCTACGCACTTTTTGGCTGCGAGGTGTTGCGACGTGGGGTCGTGCCACCTCATATAACAGTAAAGGTACGTTGACACCTACACACTTTTTGGCTGCGAGGTGTTGTGACGTGGGGTCGTGCCACCTCATATAACAGTAAAGGTCGGTTGACACTTAGGCACTTCTTGGCTGCGAGGTGTTGCGACGTGGGGTCGTGCCACCTCACATAGGAGTAAAGGTCGGTTGACACCTAGGCCCTTCTTGGCTGCGAGGTGTTGCGACCTGGGGTCGTGCCACCTCACATAGGAGTAAAGGTCGGTTGACACCTACGCACTTCTTGGCTGCGAGGTGGGTCGGTTGACACATACGCACTTTTTGGCGTGCCACCTCATATAAGAATAAAGGTAGGTTGACACCTACGCACTTTTTGGCGTGCCACCTCATATAAGAATAAAGGTAGGTTGACACCTACGCACTTTTTGGCTGCGAGGTGTTGCGACGTGGGGTCGTGCCACCTCATATAACAGTAAAGGTAGGTTGACACCTACGCACTTTTTGGCTGCGAGGTGTTGCAACGTGGGGTCGTGCCACCTCATATAAGAATAAAGGTCGGTTGACACCTGCGCACTTTTTGGCTGCGAGGTGTTGCGACGTGGGGTCGTGCCACCCCATATAACAGTAAAGGTCGGTTGACACCTATGTACTTTTTGGCTGCGAGGTGTTGCGACGTGGGGTCGTGCTACCTCATATAAGAATAAAGGTAGGTTGACACCTACGCACTTTTTGGCTGCGAGGTGTTGCGACGTGGAGTCGCGCCACCTCATATAAGAGTAAAGATAGGTTGACACCTAGGCACTTTTTGGCTGCGAGGTGTTGCGACGTGGGGTTGTGCCACCTCATATATGAGTAAAGGTAGGTTGACACCTACGCACTTTTTGGCTGCGAGGTGTTGCAACGTGGGGTCGTGCCACCTCATATATGAGTAAAGGTCGGTTGACACCTATGTACTTTTTGGCTGCGAGGTGTTGCGACATGGGGTCGTGCTACCTCATATAAGAATAAAGGTAGGTTGACACCTACGCACTTTTTGGCTGCGAGGTGTTGCGACGTGGAGTCGCGCCACCTTATATAAGAGTAAAGGTAGGTTGACACCTAGGCACTTTTTGGCTGCGAGGTGTTGCGACGTGGGGTTGTGCCACCTCATATATGAGTAAAGGTAGGTTGACACCTAAGCACTTTTTGGTTGCGAGGTGTTGCGACGTGGGGTCGTGCCACCTAATAGGTGAAAACACCCAAAAGTTTGCCAACGACGAGACGTGAGTATACAAGGTCTTGCGACATGTCACGAGGTTGTTTTAGATGTCTTTCGAAGTGCCGCGAGATGGTTTTGCGATGTGTTGCGAGGTACCCGCGAGATGTCCCGATGTGCCACATAAAAAGTGCCCAAGCTACCAGGGTGCTCGAAGCCTGGGGAAGTCACTCACTACTTTACTGACTATCATAAGTATAAGTTCCTACATCGTGATTAAATCCTCGAGAAAATGTTAAAAAAACATTTAATATTTTACTTCAACATAATAAATGCTACCTTTCTTACTTTATCTATTACATGAACAACCCCTTTTTTAAAGTGATTTAGGGTTATTTCATATACAATTAAAACAAATTCAATTAACTGTTTTTTTATGAATAATTCATATGAAATGCATAATGTAAATAATATTGAATATAAGAAAAGTTAGCAGTAGCAAAATTATATTTATTGGAACTCAAGTCTTCATGCTATATTTTAGCCTGTGAATTAAGTGTTGAAATTATCAAATAGTATTAGATAGAGCTACTGACACTCATGTTGCTTCCAACCTAAATATCTTCAGCCTGCATAAGAGTGATAATCAATTAAAAAAGTTATCTTCATACAATCTATTATAATCGACATTAATGATAACAAAAAATAACAATGGACAGGCATAAAACTAATCCATACACAGATCAACAAAAGCCAGAAAAATTGTTTTTTTGATGCTCCCGAAAATGGCATAATAAATGAAGAGGCTGATAAGACACAGCATTATCAAAAAACGAAGAGTGGAGAATAACGTAATGTGTCCAAACTGTGTAACTGAACACTAGCGCACACATACAACAATAAAATAAAAACATGGCACTATCGTATTGAACAAATCAAAATAAAGTTGGCAATATACAATTTACAACCAGCTCGCCAGACATCATAAGCTGTGCGCAACCACCCCAGATGCCTCATGAAATAAGCAAGATTGTGCGCTGATATTTTCCCATTGTTTTACCCTTACTTTTCCATTTGCTTCTGTATTTTCCCTTAAATTGTCAAATTTCCTTCTTTTTTTTAAACTTTCTTTGAGGTTCTAAGGAACCTAGATAACTGGTAGTAAGTTTTATTTAGAAAGGAGGTTTTAAGAGTTACCATGCAAAATAGCAAAATTATTATTATACAATGAATAATAGAAATTTAGTATTCCCTTATACTATTGGCATATGAATCTTACAATATATATATATATATATATATATATATATATATATATATATATATATATATATATATATATATATATATATATATATATATAGTCAGCGCGGATCGCTGTGTCCGGCCGATGACCGGACACTTCATTCCACGTCTTTCGGAGTCATCACAAGAATCGGGGAAAAAATCGACTGAGTCTTATTGACTAATTGGCACCTTTTTGTCCAAGTTATCACCTACTTAGCTGCGTGGGTGGAAACTAGCCAGTGTATCTCCGGAAGTCGTGAAGTGAGGTTGTGTTCGGTTTAGATGGCCGAGTTGCGATCGTTCTTTTGTGCATTCGCATGGCATTTTAGTGTATCAAAACCCCCCCAGTGATGTATATACCCCGTACAAGTCACGATGATATTGTTAGAGTGATAACTTGTCATAAGTTAGGTCTTCCAACGAAGGAAATAGTTAAGAACACTGGCATAAACGAGAGAACTGTGCGGCGGTTGGTGGCCAAGTTCAAGGAAGGGGGAAGCGACGAGATCCCTTCTCATTCCCATGCTAGTTCCCCCCCCCCCCCCCCCCGGAAGATCTCTGATCGTACTTTATTAGTTTTAAAACGAAGCCTTGATGCCAATCCAACTTTAACAGCGAAGCAACTAATGGAACAGAACCCTAAATTGCTGAACGACGTCAGTGTTCGTACGATCTAGGAAAACCTGTCGAAGCGCCTCGACTACGAGAAAGTTGCTGCCAGAAAAAAGCCAGCTTTAACTGAGAAACAAAGGAAGAGGAGGGTTGCTTTTGCCAAGACATACAAGGATTGGACCTTGGAGCAGTGGCGAATTGTTTTGTGCAGTGATGAGGCGACCTTTTGCGTGAGTGAAACGACCGGGAAAGACAGTTAAGCACACCGCATCCCTTATGGTATGGGGAACTTTTGCCTACGCTGGTGCCCCAAAGCTTGTTGTTCTGCCTAAAGGTGTGACAGTTAATGCTGACCGGTATTTGAAAATTTTTAAGAATAATTTAGCCGATTGTTTTGCCGCTACTGGAGCGGAAATTTTTCAGCAGGACGGTGCCCCTTGTCACACAGCAAAGAAGGTGAAGAAGTTGCTAGAAAATAGTGAAATGGACTTTATTACTGACTGGCCAGGTCAAAGTCCTGATATTTTGCCCATTAAGAACCCTTGGGCGATTGTAAAAGCTCGGCTTCGTAAAGAAATTACGACAAACGTCACACTTCTCGAGGCGGCGCTCCATAAAGTGTGGGCTGGAATACCTGCCGAAATACTTCGAAACCTCACCGACAGTGTTCCTCGACGACTTTTGGAGGTCAGGAAGAGGAATGGCTACCCTATAGACAAGTAGCAGGGATATTGGTGAGTGTTCACTTAAATTTTTATTGATTTTTATTGTGTATTAGCGTTGATATGTAGTGGGGGACCAAAATGAATGCATGGCGGATGCTGCCCGGACACAGCGATCCGCGCTGACTTTATATATATATATATATATATATAGATAGATAGATAGATAGATAGATTTACTGTATATATATACATATATATACAAATATACATATTTAAATATATATATGTATATATATATATAAATAAATTTCTACCTCATACTTGGGATCGAACGCTAGCCCCTTCTAATGAAAGGCCAGGTCGAAACCAACCATGCCACGAGAGACCATAAAAGAAATCGGAACCTGACGCTACCTAGCTGTCCGAGGATTTACCTGGCAAGACATCAGTCTCTTACCAGCGAGTTTTACCCGATTACCCGGCCCACCACGTGACACAATTGGTAGTAATTCATTCAAATTACCCCTAATGAGTCAATATGGATAAATATCAACACAACATCGTGTTCAAATAGAAATAAATTTCTACCTCATACTTGGGATCGAACGCTAGCCCCTTCTAATGAAAGGCCAGGTCGAAACCAACCATGCCATGAGAGACCATAAAAGAAATCGGAACCTGGCGCTACCTAGCTGTCCGAGGATTTACCTGGCGAGACATCAGTCTCTTACCAGCGAGTTTTACCCGATTTCCCGGCCCACCACGTGACACAATTGGTAGTAATTCATTCAAATTACCCCTAATGAGTCAATATGGATAAATATCAACACAACATCGTGTTCAAATAGAAATAAATTTCTACCTCATACTTGGGATCGAACGCTAGCCCCTTCTAATGAAAAGCCAGGCCTTTCATTAGAAGGGGCTAGCGTTCGATCCCAAGTATGAGGTAGAAATTTATTTCTATTTGAACATGATGTTGTGTTGATATTTATCTATATATATATATA
>NC_090726.1:130837660-130852660 GCF_036898095.1 Palaemon carinicauda | reverse complement strand
CTGGTTCAATGGGGGTGATTATTTTGAAGGAGTGCTGAATATAAATACTAGAAGAAAACCAGAAATGAGTCATACAAGACTTGACAAGGTTAGTTTAAAGCTAATAATGCTTGTGGGAGTGACTGTTGAAGATGTAAGAAGGGTAATGGAGAGGTTCTTGAAAAAATGATCCTAGGAGTTAATGAAGTTACAAGTGTGATGCGAAATTTTACTCGTGACAGAGAGGCTGAGAAGCTAAACAAAGGCTGATCAAGTTTTGTAAGAAATGTCAGGAGATGGAAAGTTTCCGAAGAAATGAACGAGAGGCAATATTGGTCTATTGCATAAAAATGACAAAGATAACTTTTTTATAAATCATATGGGAAGAAATATTACTTAACATAACCGAAGTGTATAGTAGAATACTGACTGAGAACATAAGTGGCAGAAGGATTGATAAGGGAAGAACAGCGCGGGATTAGACAAGAAAGAAGTGTATGCATCAAGTGTTTGTTATGAAACATCTGTGTACAAAGTTTGAAAGTAAAGGGGAAAATCTGTTCATTAGAAATCATAAAAAAAAACGTATTATAAAATCAACAGATGAGCAACATAGAATTTGTTAAGTATGTTAGACGTTGAATATGTATGTTATAAATAATAGATAGATGTTTAAGTTGAATCGGAGTCAAGTTGTGTGTTCCCCCAGATGTTCAACTTCACAGATTGAGTGGTATTAAAGAGGCCAGAGAAAGGACAGCATATGTAGGCTAAGTGCTAAGTTGTAGATAGAAAGATTAGTTAAGAATGAAATGTGGAATAGCTGATGTTTGCAGATGGTACTCTGCTGAAAAGGGATCTTAAAGTATTTGAAAGAGGAGATATTTCACAGTAAGGTGCTGAGGATATATGGAAACCAGGATGATATAGTATGAATGCCGTTATGGACCGTTGAAACACTTAAGTGGATGATTATTAAGGAATGCGAGAATAATTATACAAGTTCTAAAAATGTTACTCTAGATGAATAGATAAATCAGAACTTTTTCAGGTGGATCAGTTATATGAAAAGGAAGGATGATAAAACGGTATTGAAGTGTAATTAATTTAGATGGTTTAAGGGGCAGGAAAAGAAGATGGCCTCGATCAGGTGGAATAGATGGCTTAACTGATTCATTAGAAAGGAATTACCTTGATATCCAAAAAGAAGGTGTAAGAGTGAATACAATACAGAGGCGAATGGCCCGACTGCGTGTAAGAGTTTGATCTGCTGTTCATTACCCTTCTCTGTAAATGTTTGAAGTATCTAACATTTTGGAAGCTTTACTCCAGGGGAGGTTCATCCACAATTCTGCAGTTGAAGGTTAAATGTGGCAGGGACTTGTTGTTAAGTTGCTTTTCCTTGTAAGTATCCCCTTTGCAGTGAAAGGATTTAATGCTGAGAAAATATACACACAAGACACGCACATATATACTGTACAGTGTATGTATATATATATATATATATATATATATATATATATATATATATATATATATATATATATATATATATACATATATATATACATATATATATACATATATATATATATATATACATATATATATATATTACATATATATATATATATATATATATATATATATATATATATATATATACATATATATACATACATATATATATATATATATATATATATATATATATATAGTGTGTGTGTGTGTGTGTATGGATACAACAACACAAATTTGGCTAAAACTGATGAATTCAGGATGAAAACATTGTACATAGATTTCCCAACTGGTCCCTCTTAACACACATCACACAGACGACTCATTGCCAGTTAGACGGATAGTGTGAATGCGCTATTTACTGTTTAGCCCACCCTCATTTCCTGGATACTGAAGCTATACTATTTCCAGACCTCTTTCATGCAATCTCAATCCTTTCCTGATCTAATCATTAAAAATTCTCGATGTCGCTTCTTCATCTCTCTTAAAACTTTCGTAGTATGCATCACTTTAATCTGCATTCCAGATTCCATTCTATCCTATACTATAACTAGACAATCAAGTAAAGGAAAACTATAACTATATACTACCATCTAATACAATATAGATTTCAGCCATCAACAAAGGGCTTTTATCAGGGCTCTATTTATCAGCATATATCCAATAATGCAATAGAGCTGTATGATTTGGTTATTCCTTTGAAGCGATGACCTTGAGGATAATAAAAGGAATGCAGGAACAGAGAGATGCTGTCATGGGATGTTAAACACACAGATAATTATGGGATCATGTGACGCTTCGTGGAAAATTTTCCACATTAATACTAATTACTTTGGTAATTTCCAAATTTCCAAGTTTTTCGATTTTATTTTTACTTTTAATGTAATTGCTTGCATATTAAATTGTAAATTTCACTGTTAAATAATTTCAGCCCTAAAGAAACGCATATGTTAATTACTAGAATAGCTGTCAATGTATATCAAATGGTACATGAGAGTATGTTTTGTCTATTTAACGATAAGTACAATTTTACAGGATTGGATACATGGAGTCCCGCGATGTTGTTTTACACACACACACACACACACACACACACACACACACACACACATATATATATATGTATATATATATATATATATATATATATATATATATATATATATATATATATATATATATATATATATGTATGTATGTATGTGTATATATATGTATATATATGTATGTATGTATGTATATATATATATATACATAAATATATGTGTGTGTGCGTGTGTATGCGTGTGAGTATATAAACATATATGCAAAGTGATATAAATTCCCATTACCACATTCATATTCCCATAGAGTTGTGTAAACGCTCAATGATAAATTTTCATGGAGCACAACTGACTTGTTTTCGAAATGACTTCCAAATTTACATCAACTGAAATAAGTACAAGTATGATCATTCGACCAGATGAGATTATTAGTGACCTCACGCAAAGACGAGAACCCTAAAAGAAAGTGAAGCGCGTTGCAACACTAAATAAAAAAGAACTAAACTGCAGAATCACTAGGAACATCATTATTCGTTAAATTAACTGGCGTGTAAGGAACCTTCCATTATAAAATATCAAACCTATATTCAATATAAAGCAAAACTATTTTGTAGAAAACGAATCCATTTTATATTTGATAGTATTTCTCTATACAAAATGAACTTACCATGTCAATATAATTAATATATCATATTCATGTTCAAAAAGGGAGCTCCTCTTTCATATAACAGACATTATGCATGAAGTAATGAAAATGAATATGAGCAAAATTGAGATAATGCGCAATAAAATGTAGAGAGACAGCTAATAATGGTTATGGAACAAAATTCTAAAAGTTCCTAAGGAATATACAGTGCATACTTAGAACACACAATAAATGTTTCCCCAGGACATGAGACCTAAATTAAAAGGATAAGCATGGGATGAAGAGCTTCTCGTAAACAAAATGAGATAATGATCATTAAAATGCCACTTTCTCTAAAAAGAAAAGTATTTAATCAGATGGTCCTACCAGTATTAACTTGTGCATCAGAAACTTTGAGCCTTATTATAAAACCTTGAACGTGAGTTAGTTAAAACTTAAAGAGCTATGGAAAGAATTGAAAATTTGTGGGTAGCCCATTTGGCGTCGCTGATTTGGCGTGGCTAATTCGACATCAGAAAAACAATTGGATTATTCGGCGCAGCCGTTTAGGCGTCAGACTGCTTCGACGTTATTGTCTATCACAAGAGGCAGAAAAAGGGATATTAGCATTGAAAAAACCCAACTTTCAACATGCATTTTTAACCAGTTTTGGGAATTAAGGATCCTGTTAAAATACTAATAGAAAAATGTAGATAAAAAACATGAATTACAAATATTGTATTTCAAAAGAAATTTAAAACTTAGTAAAGCTATTTAATCTTAGAAAATACTTCTTTATTTCGTAATTATGAGCAACACTCTTCAGGAATTCCATAGGGTCTAATAATTCAATTTCCATTATGACTTTTCTATTCGTTTGTCAGCATCTCTATATTATTTCTTTTAGACTTTTGGGGGTTGGATATCCAGCGATCAACTTTTCGAGAAATGCATCACGTCCTTTCTGAACCTTCCGTAAAGAATAAATAAATTTCCAGGTTAAAGGATGATGCATTCCAAACTCGTATTGCAAACGTGATAGCTGGTGCAAAGTCTATGGCTGGTGCGACCTTCATTATTTAGAGTTCGGTTCCATATCTCGGGAGCAAAACTAGGGATCAAACTTGCATTTCGAAGCCTATTCAGTCGTCCCGTATAAGTATCCTCAAACCACTGGAACAAAGTTATCAGTTTATCATGGAGAATTACTGCTAGTTTATTTAAGTACTCATCCATCTTTTCTAATGGAACGAATGCAAGTGCTATAACCCTTCTAGGCCATAACACAAAGTCACAATCAGTTTTATAGATTTGTATAGATCTGATTATATTTTGTACATCTCCTCCTACGCCTATTGACGCAAAGGGCATCGGTTAGATTTCGCCAGTCATTTCTATCTTGAGCTATTAAATCAATACTTCTCCATTCATCATCTCCTACTTCACGCTCCATAGTCCTCAGCCATGTAGGCCTGGGTCTTTCAACTCTTTTAGTGCCTTGTGGAGCCCAGTTAAAAGTTTGCTGAACTAATCTCTCTTGGTAAGTGCGAAGAGCACTACCAAACCATCTCCATCTACCCCTTACCATGATCTCATTCTGTTGGATATCGTTTCATTGCTATACCACAACTCATGTCCATATAGTAACACCGATCTCACTAAACATATATAGCCTGATTATTATATGTAATTCCAGGCGATTTGATTTCCAAATTTTACTTAAACTTAGCCATTGTCTGATTTGCTTTTCACAATCTTTCATTAAACTACAATTCTAAACCCGGCAATAGAGATCATTGTTACTAAATATTTAAGTGATTCTACCTTATTAATCCCTTCTCCTTCCAATGATATTTCATCTTCAATTGCATATTCCGTCTCATCATATCTGTCTTCTATTCATCTTGAGCCCAACCTCATGAGATATTTCATGCGTTCTGGCAATAAAGCTTTGCAAATTCTGTGGTGTTCTGCTAATAGGGACAGCGTCATCAGCATAGGTCAGCTAATTTCCTATTACAAATCAAGCCCAATCCTTCTCCACCATCCCTAACTGTTCTATGCATTACAAAATCCATGAGGAGGATAAACAACATAGGTGACAACACATACCCTTAAAGTACTTCACTGGAAATTATTTTGATAAACACCACTAACATTAATTTTGCACTTGCTATATGTAAGTATGTATGTATGTATATATATATAATATATATATATTATATATATTTGTATATATATATATATATATATATATATATTTATATATATACAGTAATAATAATAATAATAATAATAATAATAATAATAACAATAAAAGGTCTACTCCTGTAATAATGTTTATTATTATTATTATTATTATTATTATTATTATTATTATTATTAAGGGATGAGTCAAAACTGAGCTCGCCAGAATAAATTATCAAGTATATATATATATATATATATATATATATATATATATATATATATATATATACATATATTCACACGCACACACACACACACACACACACACACATATATATATATATATATATATATATATATATATATATACTGTATATACACACGCACACACACACACATATATATATATACATATATATATATATACATATATATATATATATATATTGTATATATACACACACATATATATACATATATATATATATATATATATATATATATATATATATTAGGTCTTATTGATAAAAAGTAAGTTAGAAATTAAAATCTATGTTAAATAGATAATTAAATTTAATTAAATTCCATCTATTAAGCCTGTGCTTCTTAAAGACAGAAAAATACTCATATTCAAATATATCAGTTATAGTTTTCTGACCAAAAAAAAAAAAAAACATATCTTTATGGTTAAATAATGTCACACTTTATCCGCTTGAGGGCAGTTTCATGAGGTGTGTACATTACAAAGTCATTGCTAAATTTTATATGACCAATACGCAATCTTGTTAAAAATACCTCCGTCCTTATATTCTTTTGGCATGAGGATTCCCAATGAGAAAGGATTCGTTTTATTTGCTTTTATTTATTGTTATCATATCTATTATTACAGATTGTTTGCCATTTTGCTGTTATGAAATGTTTCATGGTGGTTATATTATCTTTAACGGGGTGTTTAATGTTCTTTTGTGGTAAATCGATTGCCGATTTAGCAGCAGTGTCAGCCTTTTCATTAGCAACAACCCCAACATGGGAAGGAGTCCAACATATTTCAGCTTTCACCCTTTGGGAATAGAATTTGTTAAGGAGCTTTTTTAATTTCTAATATTAGTTGGTTCCTATGCGCGTAACAAAACAAGAAAAAGAAATAAAGCAGTAGGTGGTGGAACTACAGCCTGTTCTACTTCACAAGGCATAATCTCATTATCCACATGAGTGTCTTTCAATACAGGGTAGGGTTTAAAACGGAAATCCTAGCTGATGGAAGGGAGAGCTGGAAACTTTGTTTCAAAACTAATATCTTTATGTGGGTCGAAAATATTCTTAACAGGGTTAAATTGGAGAAACCTTTCAACCCACTAGTATTAGTAACAAAAATAGTGACCCTGTCATACTTATAAAACTTGCAACAACTCATCCACAGACCCCTAGAGGTCTCTCCATTTTCCCAGGTGTTACACACAAAGGCTACAGCATCCCATCATCATCGGGATATTTACTTCAGAGGCTTTCGTTCCTATACTTTAGAGCTTGAAATATCTCTCGATTTTCAATATCCCAGCTCCAATGCCTTTTCATATCAAAGTAACAATTTCGTTCCTTCTTTCGGAGACAAATTACACCCTTCATTTACAAATACTTTCTATGACTATCCTACTTCTTAACTTTTGTAACCTCCTGATTCATAAAAATACAAGATAATGTCAAATTTAGTTATAATTCAATCCTCGTTATTTGACTACGTTAATTTTCTATTCGATCTAGAACATGTCAGTGGAAAGCCAATTAAGATAAAAGTAATGGAAGGGTCTGAAATAAATCCCAAAGATCTACAGTTGATAACAGCCTAGACTAAGTGTTCTTAGAAAACAATCTGAATTTGTCGAGAATATAAACCACGTAAAATTGGACACACGAGTCCATGGCACACCTCGCTCTGAAGAAGTGCACCAGGTTACACCATTACTTTGCAGCGAATAACCAAACATATAGTGTAAGGAGAGATGGCATAAGTGGTGGACGGGGCTAAACACAAGAACTTTCAAGCACAGTAAAGGTGAGGCTGGATACACTTCCTCAGATCGAGGTGTACCAAGAATTCCCGTGTCCACCTGTACGTACTTCGAAGCAAGTAAAATCACTTCCCACCTACAGTGTGCCGTCAATCACCTATGGTTCAACTCTTATCTATGAAATACTAACACTTTTAGAAGATAATGATTTCCTATTTGACATGCATGTTCAACTAAAGACGCACATTGAGGTCAAATATCAATATAATCAGCTACATTAGTCTCGGCTGACCAAGAGACCGAAAGAGAGCTTTGTAAGATTTTACGGGTAAATTAAAATACTTCATTTTTCCTAATTATCTTAGGCTGGATAAGATCAGCATCAAGCACCCGGTGTCTCAACGTCTATGACGACAGCATTCTGTCAAAATTTTATGATTCAGCAGCGAATAAGATCAAATTAATAGCATTTAGAAGAGGACGCTATTTTTGAGCTGCGTGATAATTATACATAATTAAGTCTCACGCAAGAACCAATTTTAAAATTGCAAGTATCAAAATAATAAGAATATTATGATGAGAATAGATTTGTGTCCAGATATCTAAAACTGAGGACAATAGTTTTGACATGTGGCCATTCAAAAGGCCTTACAGCGGTGTAAATATAAAGAAAATTCGTTAAGACATCAAAATAACACACTTTCTGATCAAAAGTATCCTTATGTAATATATAAGCACATATATGTCTTACATTGCAAGGACATGTCCACAACAGGAACGTCTAACCCCTCCTCAGTGACCTTGACCTTGTCAAAATGACCTTGGTTCAGGGTTAGGCAGCATACTATAGTCCGACGCAAACCTCACAAGAGGGAAGATTTCATGAATCCATACCACGTGAGCTGGGGTTAACTTCATGAGAATAATCACAGGATTTCTAACCATAAAAATTAAATATACAGGTAGTATCTAAAATATAAAATAATAGTGTACGTAGACCGTCAAAAATAACTTGCTAAATATTCAGGTAGATATGCATACTCAAGCACACACACAGATTCAACCCTTCCCACCTGCTCCCCCTTTCTCAACTACAACAGAGCAGTTGTGGTTTCCGAGTGTACCTCTCGAGGTATATCCTGTCACCAGGGTATAACTACTCCCTCTCCCCCATACACAAGAGATGGGAAAAGACCAAGTAGTTATACGTCTGGCAATGCCGCTCACCATGAAGGGAAAGAAATAGACATACATACATACATACATACGCACACACATTATATATATACATATATATATATATAATATTATATATATATATATATATATATATATACATATATATGCTTAATATATATACATATACATATAGCCTATAGCCAGACACTTGCTCTTTATTATACTGGTTATATTGCTCAGATTTTTCCTCGGCAGAGGTGTCAAGTGGCTAATCAAGGGCAGGCACCGCACTTTCCTCTAATGATCTCCGTTTCCAATCTTCACGACTCCATGTGGTTCTCCAGTTACCCAAACTGCCGGAATTCTATAGAGAGTTAATGGAGACCGCAAATGACCCACATCTTACCACTAGTTTTTCCTTTCTACTTCATTTCTAATTTTCTCTTATTTCCATTTCCGTTCATTTCTTTTTCTCAAAAGATCTGCCCTGAATAAAATAATCAAAGAATCGTTTCATTGGACTCAACATTTCACATGTAACTTTAATATCGTCAAATAGTTTTTGGACGAACTATTTTCCAACGTATAATGACAAAGGTGATAGAATTAACTGAAAATCTCTCTCTCTCTCTCTCTCTCTCTCTCTCTCTCTCTCTCTCTCTCTCTCTCTCTCTATATATATATATATATACATACATACATACATACATACATACATACATATATATATATATATATATATATATATATATATATATATATATATATATATATCTGTATCTATCTATTTATATATATACATATATAAAATAATAATTTTCCAAAACATGCAATGTGTCGAATTATACATAAGTACATTATAATAATGGACGGCGGCTGAATGTGATAGGATTTCAATTTTTTTCGCAATATTCATGACTCCGGTTCGAGACCCAAGCTCCTCTAAAACCAGGCTACGTGCCACCAGAGTTACCTGATTGTCAGGTACCTTATTAATTAACAAAACTCATTGGATATTGCCGAAAATCCGAAATAAACTTATAATTCGTAGTTCTGACTGTGGGATCTCTAGGGAGGCGTCATAACCTTAAACCAATGCGTAACCGTCGACATCCACACCTCTTCGTCCAGAGGATTGAGGAACTAATCCAAGATAAGGTGAAGAGGGTGGGGGGGGGGGGTGTTCAAAAGGTATTGCTACCTGTTGTCATCGGGATGGAAATTTGTACCTGATATCTAGTTGGGTAGAAGGCTGAAACCACAGTGGAAAAGGGCAGAGGTTTACTAGCCTCTTCCCATGGATTTGCTGAGAACTGAAAGGTTTACACTCATTGGAATCAACCATTCTAGGATGTATTGTGAAAAGCAATCATTCTAACAAATGCATAAGTAATATAAGATGTTGCAATCTAACAAATTAGAATTTATTAGTTTAAAAAATAGAAAATTTAGATTAAAAACAGGTATTACTATTTGATTGTCTAAAAAAGACCCACCATCTCAATATAACTACAAGAAATGTATTAGTATCAACATTCTAATATTTATGTTCATTGAAGGTTTGAATAAAATGAATAATTAAAACATAATACAGGAGTAAGATTTTGTTGATCTTTCAAAAAAGTTATTTGATCTCATGGAAGATTGTCCGTCTCTCCTTTGCAAACAAGTGCCACATCTGCCCGTCTCCAAGATTAATCCTGTCTTATTTCTATTCACCCCCACATACATGTTTTAAGTCTCTCTTGTTTTCTAATTATCCTCTAAAGATGCCCTTATAAAGCAAAACCAACCATGAAACACTCGCTTTATATTTCTTCTTATGATCTCATACATCTAAGATTCTAAGGAATCCAGTGTTAATTTGACTAAACACACACACACACACACACACACACACACACACACTAGCTCACATAAATAAAATTATATATATATATATATATATATATATATATATATATATGTGTGTGTGTGTGTGTGTGTGCGTGCGCGTGCGTGCGTGTATGCATATATAATATATATATGTACATATACATATATAATACATATGTATGTATGTCATATGTATGTATATATATACATATTGACATATATATACATATTAATACATATATATACATAGTGAGAGAGAGAGAGAGAGAGAGAGAGAGAGAGAGAGAGAGAGAGAGAGAGAGAGAGAGAGAGATTCTTTTATCATGCACGACGTTAGAAATAATCTCTCGATGTGATGATTATAAAGTATACGTCTCAAGAGCTTAAATGATAACGGTGTTATGAGTAGCAATATTTATTATCATTATAAGTTATAAGTTATATATATACAGTACATACACTTTTATATATATAATTTTACACACACACACACACACACACACACACATATATATACATATATATATATATATATATACACATATATATATATATATATATATATATATATATATATATATATATATATATATGAATGGTGAATTTCAATTAATCAATCAATCTACTAAGAAGCATAAAAATTTAACGTTGAGTATTTTGATTTTAGAACAAATAGAATGGAGCACGTGTGCATCCGTGGGAGTTGGAGAAATATTTATATGTAAAAAGAGCCGTTATTCAGAAGTTAATGACATCTATAAATTTGAGTTTCTTTGTGAAGGTGGTCGGGATACTTTTAGTTATATCCAGGGAAATTATGTAAACTTATTATTACAAAGATCCTTAGAAGATTTGGTAAATAAGGATTATTTTTGGTTAGAGAAGGACATATCTCTTTGGAAGTCACTTATACAACAGTCCTACAGAAGACAGATTGATTGAGTTGTACTGTTCTTAGGGACCTGAAGTAATATAGCTGTGTAAGCCTAGAACAATTTTGTGTGTGAAATGAAGTGTTAAGAACTCTGTACAATTGTGTAATAACGGTATAGTCACTCAGTCTACCTGCTCAGTAGCCTAAACTTTCATGCAACTTGTTTTTAACGAAAAGAAGTGTTAATAAATCATTTGATAGAAACAACCTACAATTTGGACCGTGCTTTGCCTGTAGTAGCACATGGGGTTTAGCAAAGGCGAACGTGGATTAATATGTAAATCTATAATTTGTCAAGTGGAATTACTGCCTGATACCGTATTATATACACTAAGTAAGAAATTTATACGAATTGTATATTTTACTTTATTATTCTTGCAAACCCATCCGTATTATTTAATCTTTTAATTTTCTTTTTATGACTATGTTACCACCCATATATGGTCATTACCTTCACCAACGAAGTTGGAAGGTTATATTTTCGACCCTGTGTGTGTGTGTGTGTGTGTGTGTGTGTGTGTGTGTGTGTGTGTGTGTTTGCTTGTGAATAGCTTTCTGGCCCAATTTTAATCGTAGAGTAAGGAAACTAGCAGGGATTAACTGTTATGTAAAAAAGCGGGAAATGATTATATTTTGAAAGGTCAAGGTCACGGCGAAGCAAAAATTTTCAATTCACGTAATCAGCCATAAGTTTGGACATCGTTGTCACAGAGACTTCAAACTTGGTTCATATTTGAGTGTATGAAAATCCCCGTTAATTAATACATTGGTCAAGGTCAAGGTCGAGCAAAAGGTCGAGAAATATGCTGTGCATTACCAAGTGCACAAGTTGATTCGTATGATTGAATTTCTGACACGAGAACACAAATAGAATATGAAACAGTAATAACAAGTTTTACTTTATACGGATGAGGAATATTGAGAGAGAGAGAGAGAGAGAGAGAGAGAGAGAGAGAGAGAGAGAGAGAGAGAGAGAGAGAGAGAGATTATCCCTTATCCATATCTTGATTCCACAGATCAACGTTATCTGTTAGAGCTTTCTCAATTAGTTCTGTTTTGATGTGATATGATGGTATGTATGAAATCTGACTCTAATGGGATGGTGCTGGGGCCAAGATAGCCATTCAGCAAAACGGTTTCATCGTGACTTACATTGTTAACGTTAAATGTTGAAGAACTTACAAAATACTTGAAAATAGGCACCAGGAAAGTCCTCATGGTAGACTACCAGAAGATAAGCAAAGGCAGCAATTCATCGCGCAAAAAAAAAAAAAAATAATAATGAGAAAAAAAATGATAATAAAAGAAAAAAATTGTTCTTCAAATAATAGCAACAGTCGTAGAAGACGAAGCAGCAGTTTTGGATTAGCGTAAGTGTTATCACAATGCATAACCTGTCAAGGGACTCTTTAGCAGTAGCAGCACCTTCGATTAGGGTGGCTGAATATCACCCTACACTTTCTCTCCAGTAGTAGGCACCGCAGCAGCATGAAAACAGTAGTGATCGCCCACTCGAAGCACGCCCAATATTGAGTAGGAATCTGGCGCCATCTCTCATGCAAAATGATTGACAGATCAAGCTATGAACTCTTTCCAATCCTGAGGATCCCTGCTTCATCAACCACTACCACGGGAATTTCTGATACAAAACAGCGTTATGGTAGCCTATTAGAATGGCCTCTTGACTTGCAATATGTCAGTCTGGTGTTCGAGCACCCTTTCAAACGACAGTAATTTTAAATAGTTACTGCAACCTTGTCATTTTTGCCCGCAGTAAATGTTGGGTCTGAATGCCCAATAGGTCTACCTGTTGAGTCATCAGCAGCAGCCATTGTCTAGCTCTTCCTGGTCCTAGGTGGGATGGAAAGAGGGCTTTATATATGTGTGTATGTATATATATATATATATATATATATATATATATATATATATATATATATATATATACATACATACATACATATACATACATAAATATATATATATATATATATATATATATATATATATATATATATATATATACACATCTATATATATAGGTATGTATGTATGTCAAGACACATGGACCTTTTGATATCGAATTCATTCTGCTTCGAGATCACAAACACAAGCGGATATTCTTTTTTATAATTACTACTTCCAAGGAAAGAGAACGAAATAATGTGGACATTGACTTCGACCAATCGACTATACAGAAATATAAAAGTTCACTCCGATTTTGCGATATATATTTTCGTCGAATTCAAATATTGTACTCAAAATCGAAATCAACCTGAATTCGACATGACTGTTCGGCAGAGTCAGAATCGACTCTTTATCTAAAGCCAATTAGTCCAAATCAAAGTTACCTTTATTTCGTCTCCATGGCTAAGGGACGAATCCCCCGGTAGACAGAAGTGCTTATCATAAAAAGAACTTCCCCTTGGGTTTATGGTCCCAAGGCAGAGTGAATTCGATATGAAAAGGTATTTGAGGCCTGATACTCTAATAAATTACAATCATGAGTGTTAGTAATCAAATTATCATACAAACATATAATACACACACACACACACACACATATATATATATATATATATATATATATATATATATATATATATATATATATATATATATATATATATATATATATAATAATAATAAAAAGCTTCAGTACCAAGCTCTTTCGTGCATTTTTAATACACTTCTTCGGGGCACAATAAAAAATGAGACATAGTTGAAGGACGTCAATAAGTAAAATAGGATAAAAAACGAAATGAAGTGTTAATAAGTCATTTGATAGAAACAAACTATAATTTGAACCCTTGCTTTGCCTGTAGTAGCAGATAGGGATCTTTTGATAGACTGGAAGAACTCTAAAGAGCTACTCTACTGTTAAGATGTCTTGAAGAGAAATATTATAGAATCAAGTATTATAAAGATAAAGTCTGATTGTGTTTTTAATATTAGTCTTGGTTTATATAGACTGTATAATTTCCTCATGACCAATATTGTTCAAAAATTTAGAATTATATAATTTGTGTTTACCTGTTTTGTGTTTATGACCAATTTACGTTCAAGTACAAATTTTGGCTGTGGGTTGTTTGATTGATTGACAATGCTAGTTAGCTGACTAGGTTTTTCTATCATTTCCCCTTATTGTTCAACTTTTTTTTTTATCCTATTTTACTTGTTGACGTCCTTCAAATATGTCTCACTTTTTATTGTGCCCCGAAGAATTGTATTAAAAATGCGCGAAAGCGCTTGGTACTAAAGCTTTTTATTATTTCCTAATGGCTTTTGCGTATACCAAGTCACGTCATCCTTGTGGAAGTAAAGCATATATATACATACATACATATATTTGAATGCATACCTACATATGCAAGTGTATGTACAGGTTTTTGTTCACACGCATATATATTGCTACCACCTCACGTTACTACATATTTCTACATGAATATACATGGAGCCCACGAATCTTGTCGATAATATTGCATGGACGACGGAGGGGAGTCTGTCTACGAATTCTTCAATGGCTGAAACAACAGTTACGATACTTCGGGGAACATACCATTCGAACGGGAGCCCACTTAACCCCACCCTTCAACCCTAGTGTTGACCATAACGTCTCTGTGGCATATACGAGGGATACACCCTTTG
>NC_090726.1:130827660-130830160 GCF_036898095.1 Palaemon carinicauda | reverse complement strand
ACAAGCTTGCCGACCAGGGTTCGATTCCCGGCCGGACCCAAGCTCTTGTCTTTGTGTGATTTCGCCTGGGGCTCTGATCCCGAGGTTGTTAAGAGAATCCAGACATTAATGTATCAAAAATATATATGGCTTATTTGAATATGAAAAACACGTCTAAATGTGCAAAATTTATCATTAATTGAATGCCAAGTAACAAACTACCAATTAGCTACGATGGTGAAGATGGGTTGATTTCAATTCTAAGTACAAAATACCTGAATTCGACAGGTATAAGTACACAAGAATTGTCATTGACTTTTATCTTTCTTCGTGGCCAAGTGGCTTAGTCACTGTCTATACAAGCTTGCCGACCAGGGTTCGATTCCCGGCCGGACCCAAGCTCTTGTCTTTGTGTGATTTCGCCTGGGGCTCTGATCCCGAGGTTGTTAAGAGAATCCAGACATTAATGTATCAAAAATATATATGGCTTATTTGAAAAACACGTCTAAATGTGCAAAATTTATCATTAATTGAATGCCAAGTAACAAACTACCAATTAGCTACGATGGTGAAGATGGGTTGATTTCAATTTTAAGTACAAAATACCTGAATTCGACAGGTATAAGTACAGAAGAATTGTCATTGACTGTTATCTTTCTTCATGGCCAAGTGGCTTGGTCACTGTCTATACAAACTTGCCGACCAGGGTTCGATTCCCGGCCGGACCCAAGCTCTTGTCTTTGTGTGATTTCGCCTGGGGCTCTGATCCCGAGGTCGTTAAGAGAATCCAGACATTAATGTATCAAAAATATATATGGCTTATTTGAATATGAAAAACACGTCTAAATGTGCAAAATTTATCATTAATTGAATGCCAAGTAACAAACTACCAATTAGCTATGATGGTGAAGATGGGTTGATTTCAATTCTAAGTACAAAATACCTGAATTCGACAGGTATAAGTACAGAAGAATTGTCATTGACTTTTATCTTTCTTCGTGGCCAAGTGGCTTAGTCACTGTCTATACAAGCTTGCCGACCAGGGTTCGATTCCCGGCCGGACCCAAGCTCTTGTCTTTGTGTGATTTCGCCTGGGGCTCTGATCCCGAGGTCGTTAAGAGAATCCAGACATTAATGTATCAAAAATATATATGGCTTATTTGGAGATATATATATATATATATATATATATATATATATATATATATATGTATGTATATATATACATATATATATATAGTATATACTGTACTTTCTGACCATAGTTTTCTTTTCTTATACAATCTCCATTAAAGGAATTGCCTTGGTGGCATCGAAATGTTTCATAATCGAGTCTTCTTTTTCTTTAGATTTCACAGAGCCAATTCTGAAATCGAAGGCCAAATATCAAGAGCTAATACGGTCCCTTTGGTCCTGTTTGACCTTGGTTGCACCACTAACACGACTGCTCCACTTAAAACAGCAAATACTCTTTAAATGATTTCTACATCTTTTGGTTCTGTGTATTATATATATATATATTTATATATATATATATATATATGTATATTGTATATATACACATATATATATATATATTTATATATATATATATATACATATATATATTTATATATATATATATATATATATATATATACAGTATATATATATATATATATATATATATATATATATATATATATATATATACAGTATATGTATATATACATATATATACACACATATATATATATATTTATATATATATATATATATGATAAATTTTGCACATTTTTACGTGTTTTTCATATTCAAATAAGCCATATATATTTTGATATATTAATGTCTGGATTCTCTTAACGACTTCGGGATCAGAGCCCCAGGCGAAATCTCACAAAGACAAGAGCTTGGCTCCGGCCGGGAATCGAACCCTGGTCGGCAAGCTTATATAGACAGTGACTGTCTATATAAGCTTGCCGACCAGGGTTCGATTCCCGGCCGGAGCCAAGCTCTTATCACTGTCTATATAAGCTTGCCGACCAGGGTTCGATTCCCGGCCGGAGCCAAGCTCTTGTCTTTGTGAGATTTCGCCTGGGGCTCTGATCCCGAGGTCGTTAAGAGAATCCAGACATTAATATATCAAAATATATATGGCTTATTTGGATATATATATATATATATATATATATATATATATATATATATATATATACAGTATATGTATATATGCATATATATACACACACATATAGATATATATATACATATATATATGCATATATATATATATATATATATATATATATATATATATACAAACATGATTTAATGAACCAAGAAAATTTGCGTGCGTGGCTTAGCATAGAAATATCATAAACAGACGCAAATAGATGGGCATGTCTGAGACCTTTGTTCTGCAGTGAACTAGTAACGGATAATGATTTTGGTGATAAGTACAATGCCGTACTTCCTTATTTTGATAAAAATGTTCCATACCGATATAAGACGTGTATAAAACTATGTGTATTTTTGTAGATCA
>NC_090726.1:130797660-130817660 GCF_036898095.1 Palaemon carinicauda | reverse complement strand
ATCAGCAATAATGAAAGCCCTTCTAAAACAAGAAACAAAAGAATCCTATGTTAGAACATTTGAAGATACTGTATCTATAGAGGAAGTACAGCCATCCTAATTATTATCATTATTAATTGCTAAGCTACGACCATAGTTAGAAAAGCAGGATGCTATAAGCCCAGGGGCCCCAACAGGGAAAATAGCCTAGTGAGGAAAGGAAACAAGGAAAAATAAAATATTTTAAGAACAATAATAACAATAAAATAAATATTTCTCATATAAACTATAAATACTTTAACAAAACAAGAGGAAGAGAAATTAGATAGAATAGTGTGCCCGAGTGTACCCTCAAGCAAGAGAACTCTAACCCAAGACTGTGGAAGACCATGGTACAGAGGCTATAGCACTACCCAAGATTACAAAAAGATAGGCTATAGCACTACCCAAGATTACAAAAAGATAATGAGAAAATTCCAATTGAGAAAGTAGTTAGACAGGGAGACTCCATCTCTCCTAAATTACTCACAGAATTTAGATTGGGAAAATGTAGGAATTAATATCAATGGGGGAAAACCTTAACAACTAAGATTTGCTGGTGGCATAGTTGCGTTTAGTGAATCATGGGAGGAATTACAAAAAATGATAGAAGATTTGAATAGAGAAAGCAGAAATGTAGGACTGAAAATAAGTAGGACTGAAAATGAATATGAGTAAAACTAAGATAATGTTCAATGAAAATGTAGACAACAAATAAAGTTATGGATAAGCCTCTGGAGATTGTTAATGAATATTCGTACTTAAGACAGACAGTGTTTCCACAGGATAAGAGACCGAAACTTAAAAAAAGGATATGATGGGCATGGGATGCAGAGCATTTGGTAAATAACATGAGATTAGGAAAAGTAAAATGTCACTTTCTCTAAAAAGAAAAGTATTCAATGAGATGGTCCTACCAGTATTAACTTATACACCAGAGATTTGGAGCCTCACTAAAGCCTTAGAACATAGGCTAGTTACAACTCAAAGAACTAGGGAAAGAATAATAATGGGAATAACATTAAGGGACAGAAAAAGAGCAACATTGATACGAGAGCAAACTAAAGCAGAGGATATTCTAACAACTTGTAAGAAAAATACATGGATAAGGACAGGACATAAAATGAGAATGACGGACAACAGATGTACAGTAAGGATATCAGAATGGGTCCCTAGAGATTGTAACAGAAGCACAGGAAGGAAAAGAAGACGATGGATCGACGAACTAAGGAAGTTTGCGGGCGTGGGCTGGGACAGAATGGCCATAAAGACAAAAGTGGAAGTACATGTCTGAGGCATTTTTCTGCAGCAATGGGCTAGTAACGGCTGATGATGATGATGATAATGATATACATAATATATACATATATATATATATATATATATATATATATATATATATATATATATATATATAATATATATATATATATATATATATATATATATATATAATATATATATATATATATATATATATATATATATATATATATACAGTATATTGAAAAGGTGCCACAATGATGTAAGGGGTGTATAAAGACTAGGTGTATTTTTGTAGATATTACAAAGAACTTCTAAAGCTTTCGTCCATAATCTGTGGACTTAGTCACTAAAATGTACTGATGTAAAGGAAACAGAAATACATAAACAATTCAAATGCATAGCCATAGAGTTAAAAACAGATTAAAACCAATTACAAAACAGTTTCAGGTTGTTGGGCCCTTGTCCTTTCCAAAGTTCTCCGAGATATTCTGGGCGGTACGTTGCGATGGTTATCATCCAACTCGATGTTCTGGTAGTTCTGGTCGTTGGTCACTTGAAATGTCTGCGGAGGATGCACCTGTGAAGGAGGGACAGGGGAGGAAGCATCTCAGTATGAGAATACCTTAAGGAAGAAACTGATAAATAACAACCCAGATAAAGGTGATAGGGAAATAGGGGTATATTGGATTCCATGTAAGGATTGTGAGGAATGCTACATCGGGGAGAGCGGCCGCTCGTTGGAAGAGAGAAAAAGGGAACCTATTGCAGCTTGCAGATCGAAGAACTACTATAATGCAATAACCCGACGCTCTTGAGAGAAAAGCCACGAAATGTAATTTAACAAGGCAGAAATTGTTTACAGGTGAGGAGAACGATAGGTGCTGTGATCTCCTCTTTAAACAAGACCTTTGAGGGTAACAAGGGAATAATAGAAGATGCCAACATCAGTGAAGAAATATGTAGGAGAAGAAAAATTCGTAATTGTAGAAACATTTGTGCCAAGATAAGAGATGCTTCCTCCCCTGTCCCTCCTTCACAGGTGCATCCTCCACAGACAATTCAAGTGATCAACGACCAGAACTACCAGAACATCGAGTTGGATGATGACCATTGCAACATACAGCCCAGAAGATCGGAGAATTTTGGAAAGGACAAGGGCCCAACAACTGGAAGCTGTTTTGTAATTGGTTTTAATCTGTTTTTAACTCTATAGCAATGTATTTGAATTGTTTATGCATTTCTGTTTCTCCTTACATCAGTACCTGACTTGTAATTTTATAAACATTTTAGTGACCAAGTCCACAGATGACGGATGAAAGCTCTAAAAGTTATTATTATTATTATTATTACTATCCAAGCTACAACCCTAGTTGGAAAAGCAAGATGCTATAAGCCCAGGGGCTCCAACAGGGAAAAATAGCCCAGTGAGGAAAGGAAAGAAGGAAATAAATAAATGAAGAGAACAAATTAACAATAAATCATTCTAAAATAAGTAACAACGTCAAAACAGACATGTCATATATAAACTATTAACAACATCAAAAACAAATGTCATAAATAAACTATAAAAAGACTCATGTCCGCCTGGTCAACAAAAAAGCACTTGCTCCAACTTTGAACTTTAGAAGTTCTACTGATTCAACCACCCGATTAGGAAGATCATTCCACAACTTGGTCACAGCTGGAATAAAACTTCTAGAGTACTGCGTAGTATTGAGCCTCGTGATGGAGAAGGCCTGGCTACTAGAATTAACTGCCTGCCTAGTATTACGAACAGGATAGAATTGTCCAGGGAGATCTGACTGTAAAGGATGGTCAGAGTTATGGAAAATCTTATGCAACATGCATAATGAACTAATTGAACGACGGTGCCAGAGATTAATATCTAGATCAGGAATAAGAAATTTAATAGACCGTAAGTTTCTGTCCAACAAATTAAGATGAGAATCAGCAGCTGAACACCAGACAGGAGAACAATACTCAAAACAAGGTAGAATGAAAGAATTAAAACACTTCTTCAGAATAGATTGATCACCGAAAATCTTGAAAGACTTTCTCAATAAGCCTATTTTTTGTGCAATTGAAGAAGACACAGACCTTATATGTTTCTCAAAAGTAAATTTACTGTCGAGAATCACACCTAAAATTTTGAAAGAGTCATACATATTTAAAGAAAAATTATCAATACTGAGATCCGGATGTTGAGGAGCCACCGTCGACCTACTTACAATCATACTTTGAGTTTTGTTAGGATTCAACTTCATACCCCATAATTTGCACCATGCACTAATTCTAGCTAAATCTCTATTAAGGGATTCACCAACCCTAGCTCTACATTCAGGGGATGGAATTGATGCAAAGAGAGTAGCATCATCTGCATATGCAACAAGCTTGTTTTCTAGGCCAAACCACATGTCATGTGTATATAGTATGAAAAGTAATGGGCCAAGAACACTACCCTGTGGAATACCGGATATCAAATTCCTATAATCACTATGGTGCCCATCAACAACAACTCGTTGAGATCTATTACTTAAAAAATCAATGATAATGCTAAGAAACGACCCACCCACTCCCAACTGTTTCAGTTTGAAAACAAGGGCCTCATGATAACACGGTCAAAGGCAGCACTAAAATCAATGCCAATCATACGAACTTCCCGACCACAATCAAGGGATTTCTGTACAGCATTGGAGATTGTAAGAAGGGCATCACATGCTCCAAGGCCTTTACGAAAACCAAATTGCAAACTAGGGAATATATGATTACCTTCAGCAAACCTATTAAGACGTTTTGCCAGAAGACGTTCAAAAACTTTAGATAATATGGGAGTTATGGAAATTGGGCGGTAATCAGTGGGACTTGAGCTACCACAAACACATTTACATAGAGGAGTAACATTACCAATTCTCCAACTAGTGCTAAAAGCTCCTCTTCTTGCTAACTTGCGCAAAATAACAGATAACTTTGGAGCTAAGAAATCTGCTGTCTTTATAAAAAAACAAAGGAAAAATACCATTTGGGTCTACACCTCCATAAGCATCAAGGTCCACCAACAGAGCTTTAATCTCACGAGATCGAAAAGCTAAACTAGTTAGTTTAGCCTCAGGAAAACAGGAATGAGGAAGTTCAAGTTTTTCATTACTCTGTTTACTGTCAAAAACATCAGCCAAAAGGGTTGCCTTTTCCTTTGGACAGTGAGTGACTGAGCCATCTGGTTCAAGTAAAGGAGGAACTGTTGCATCTACACCGAAGAGTGCAGATTTAAGGGTAGACCACCATTTATGTTCCTGAGTTGTACCAGAAAGTGTTTCTTTTATGGTTAAATTGTACTCCTTTTCAGTTGAGGCATAAACTCTCTGAGCAAAAGCTCGAAGCTGAGTATAGTTGTTCCAGGTCAAATCTGATCTGTTACCCTTCCAAAGTTGATAGGCCTCCTGCTTCTCCAAAAAAGCACGTCTACAATCATCATTGAACCACGGTTTGTCCTTCACTCGGTACCTTAGCACACGAGAAGGGATACGCCTATCAATTATGTTGACTAGATTCTTATTCAAAGGGACAATATCTACAAAAATACACCTATAGTCAATTTCTTTTAGCGATGCAGATTTGCGCCGACTCGCAGCGGTGCCCTTTTAGCTCGGAAAAGTTTCCTGGTCGCTGATTGGTTGGACAAAATAATTCTAACCAATCAGCGATCAGGAAAATTTTCCGAGCTAAAAGGGCACCGCTGCGAGTCGGTGCAAATCCGCTTCGATAAAATAAATGGACTATAGTTTTTATACACGTCTTACATCATTGTGGCACCTTTTCAACATAATAAGGAAGTACGACATTGTATTTGTTTGCATCATATATATATATATATATATATATATATATATATATATATATATATATATATATATATATATATATATATACATATATATAATATATATACACATATATATATAGATCTATATATATAGATCTATATATATATATATATATATATATATATATATATATAGATATATATATATAGATATATATATATATAGATCTATATATATATAGATCTATATATATATATATATAGATCTATATATATATAAATATATATATATATATATATATATATATATATATATATATATATGTATGTATATATATATATATATATATATATATATATAGATCTCAATACTTTGAGGACCAATAGAGATAGTTCTGTGATAGAACTTCCAAGTCGGCCCTAATGGAAAAGAACTATATACCATTCATGGTCTTATTGATCAAAATATGACTTTTCCATTAGTGTACTGCATTACCGAAAACAAAGATGAGACTACTTATTCCAATATTTTTTAATTTATGTATGAAAAGCAATTAGATCCTGTTTCCAATACTGCTGATTTTGAACTCTCGGCCATCAACCAAATGAGGATAATTTTCCCGGAATCCACAATTTATGGATGCTTCTTTCACTTCGGGCAGTGTTTGTGGAGAAAAATCCAAGCCCTAGGTTTGCAAACCTGGTATAACGAGAACAATAATGCTTTTATTATAAAGCAAATACAGGCCTTCGAATTTGTTCCTCCCTTTGATGTTTGTGCTCTGTTCAATAGGTTAATGGTGTCTTTTGATGAAGACACCGATGAAATATTAGTAGAAGTTTTACAATATTTTGAAGCTACATGGCTGGGAATCGTTCAGAGGGGAAGGAGAAGAAAGCCGTTGTATGAAATTAACTTGTGGTCAGTTCACGAGAGAATTGCATACGATTTGCCAAGGACCATTAACTCCGTTGAAGGTTGGCATTATGCATTTCATAGAAGATAAGAAGAGTGAAGATTTGTCATCCAACAGAAGACAAGCTTTTAAGAAAACTTTGTATGGAGCAGGCCAGCACTGAAATGAGTCTAGAGCAAATTCAACAAGGCCGAGATGTAAGAAAAGAATACAAAATATATGCTATCCTTAACCTAAGACTAAAAAGTATTTTGATACATAAGACGTCAATGCTGGATTAGAATATCTTAGAACCATCGCTTACAATCTTTAATACCAGTCAAGAACCTTACTACATCGGCCACCAAAACTCTTTGTCTGTTATTAAAACTGTTGATTTTGCCTTATGTATGGGACTTCTCGGTTATTACATACATATTGCTGCAAGTTTTTTTAATATATTAATACATTTGTATTTTCATATTTCATATTTTCTCATAAATAAAATTTTTATTGCTTATATTGATGAAAATTGTAATCCTCTATCCATTTTATCTTTTCGACACATTGTCTATTCGACACTTTGTCTTTCAACAATCTGTCTTTCGACAATCTGTCCTAATACCATATTTCAGACCTACTTGGCTTCTTGAAACGTTTTTAATGCACATAATATTAAACATATGTAAAAATATCAATACAAAATAAAATGAATGATCATATTTTGGGCAACATTTTTCTATCTGTTAATTAGAGTTGTCCAAACAGTTTTTAAAATGTTGATTAAGATATGCAATAATATAGGATTCTACCCTAACAAATAGATTTCACGTTGCCTTTTTAGTCTTTATTTTATTCATTTTCCTTAATTATATCAAGAATCTTCGAAGGATGTTTCAGTGGTCATTGCATCACTACGTCATCAGCAAGTCTCAAAAGATTTTTTTTCTCTCTCGCAAACGTATGATATTTGAGCCTTTTGCTTTTGCTTGGCCGAGAAAGCTGGCTGAGCCTATAAAACATACACTAAGGACTGCTGATCCATGATACACAGGTTATACCCATAGCTGCCCATTAATTGAACTGGTCTATATTAATCTTAGGCATGGGTATAGTAGGTTTACACGCCCGGCCTTAGAGAAAGCCGAATAAGTTTACTATTGCTATTCGGGATAATAGTTGGTCCCAATTAGGGCACCTTTTAAACAGTTCTAAGGAGGAACACTAAAAAGAAACGTCTGATGCTGAAGGCATATAGATTCCCTAATTTATTATTGAAACTTACGAGATCTTAGGATTCTAGTTTATATTGGATACCAGTTGGTGTGTGAGAGTTTTATATATATATATATATATATATATATATATATATATATATATATATATATATATATATATATATATATATAAATATGTGTGTGTGTGTTTGTGAGTCTGTGTACACACACATATATATATATATATATATATATATATATATATATATATATATATATATATATATATATATATGTGTGTGTGTGTGTGTGTGTGTGTATCTCTGTAATAAATCTTGAATATTATCAATGACGAAGTAGCCTAAAAGTCCCTTATGTCTTACTTCATTGATATTTCTCTATAAGTATTAATCTCACAATCACTAATGAATGAGTCCTGTCTGATGAAGGAAGGGAAACTTTAAGGAAAGGCGTCACTGGAGAGTCATCTGTACACTTGATGAAGACGTGCAGCTACCTATAACCTAACCTAAGTTAGCTTTGTTATATTTCGGATCAACAACCCGTTACATAGTCCCAAAGAAAATGTACACAACCAGTAGTAACTATTGAAAGCTTTTTCCCGATTTAACCTAGCGGAATCAATTCGTTTTGCCATGCCTTCTCGACTTAAACACAGGTGGTGGTTAGAAACCGACCACTCATGACAAAAAATAATATTGTCTTTTACGCTAATCTTTTTTTTTTTTCTCGACAAAAACGCGCACTGGCTAAAAGTAACGTTTGGCTAATTATGGGATGTATGAATAATATATACACCAGCGTTCGAGATCCGTTAAACAATTGGTTAAATATTAGGTAGATATGCACACACACACGCACTTCCCCTCTCTTCAGGGTATGAATACCTCCTCTCCCCCTTACCCGAAGGATGGGGAGAGCTATATATATATATATATATATATATATATATATATATATATATATATATATATATATATATAATTTATATATTTGCATATATATATATATATATACACACAATATATATATATATATATATATATATATATATATATATATATATATATATAGCCTGACACTGGTTCTTTATCATATGGGGGAGATATATTTGTAATTTTGTGTGTGTATATATAATATACATCTTTATCAAACATCTTTTTCTTTGCGGCGAAGTTTCTAGCCCTCGTCATTTTTTTTTTTTTTTAAGCGAATGCTGGTACCCATTTACAGGTGAGTGGATATGAACAACTTTCCCATAACATCCAAGTAACTCTCAACTTGGAAATGACTTATACCAAAGGAAATTACATACCAATGCATCTACCCTACCAGGGAACTGAACGTGAGACTTTACATCTTTGTCCCAGGAACGACATGGAATTAGCTATCCAAATTACACACCTTTGTAGACACACGGTAAGGTTTGCAGCACGGCGCTTGTGAATAAAAAAAAAATCAATATAAAAAAGGGGAACTCCTAGAAAAGACATCAAAACTTTCCCACACATAAAAGATTACATAAAATTTTATGAATGAAAAATTGAATGATTTAAATATGGATAATAGATATTCAGAATGGCAATATAAAGTATGCTCTCTAACAGTCTTTATCTGCCTTATCTAAACTAGAAATCTTAAAGATTTTCGCTAAGGCTAAATTATCTGTTTTTTATAACCTTACCACATCGAAAAATGTTCCAGCCTCTATTCTAAATGTATCATCATATGAATTCTCGTCTTGTTTATAATAAGATTATTTCAGTTATTTGACTTGTAATTGAAGACTAACAGATGACGCCAGTACTTCCTCAGCAACCAATAGAAAACTCCAAGTAATTGTAGAAGCAAGTCCGAAACTAACATATTAATATATATCTAGGAGATAAGGTATATATTTCTCTTTAATACAAAACAATCTTAAAAACGCGAGTTATCTATAGAGACAACACGCCTACCCTGTAATTTCAATACAGACCTGAAAGAATTTTATATCCTTGTTTTCTTGCTTGCATAACCTACTGCCAATCTTGTATTGTTGTATTGTAAAATACACAACACTAACTAATAACAAATTTGACATTGAAACGAAAAGCAACAAAAACCAGTCAAAACCTTCAAACGGAAAGTTGTCAAGTTTCTAACGGGGTGAATTTAAATTCGGTATAAAGAAACAGTAAATATCCCACGTTGGAAACTTCATAACATAACGCTTCAGTAAGTTTTTGAGAACATTCAACAACACAAATAAAAAACTCTTTTGCCCAAAAATTATGTGGCAACAAAAAGCTTCCAAAACACCTGTAAATAAGCAGTGTCACAAAGCACCCAATGTCAAGAGAAACTTACAAGAGGAATGCCACATTCACAGTTAAGAGGCAGTACTTATCAATTCATTGATTTTCATGAATGTGTGAGAAATCATTTGTATTCCAGATCCATTGGCAGTGACAAACAAGTAACTGACGAACACGCATTACACCAATATAATATTATGGACGTTAATGGTAATACTGATAACACCTCCCAATAAGGGCCCTCTCGCCACCTTTACATTAATAATTAACACAACCCGTCACAATGTCACAAGAAGACACGTCAACATCTAAAGTTTGCTGTGATTCTTTTAAAATAAGGAATCCAGGAATATACTTTAGGTGCGACGCATCATAACAGTATATTGATGGCAATGTGTAATTCGATTGATTTACAGCTTGAATAGTAGTAATATCATGACATTATGGAATAGTTTAAAAAAGAAATTTGTCCAAAATAACACAAAAACGAAATTAAATTACGTCAACTAACAATGTATCTCTGAGGAATACACGTAGTTAATGAGAAATACTGATGAATTATTCCTTTGAATTTCATCAATACCCCTGCAAGGGTTGACAATTTATTAGCTATCTGTGGCCAAAGTCTAAAGAAAAAGGAGAAAATAAAGGATGGGGGGAAGAGACATTTGGCCTAAGCTGGAGGAAACCCATAGTGTGCCTGTTATAAGATATAATATAAGAATCAAGGAAAATTTATCAAATATAAAGGTTCTTACCAACACACAGAAATCACCTTAATTTAGTATGCATGAAACACTATACAGAACACACATACATACACATAAATATAAACAAACAAACAAACACACACATTATATACACACACACACACACACACACACATATATATATATATATATATATATATATATATATATATATATATATATATATATATATATATATATATATAAATATATATATAAATATATATATATATATATATATATATATATATATATATATGCGTTTATAAAAACACACAATCTTTTGCATCATATTCCTTCCTTTTCTTAGGCATCGCACCCTGATGAAGTAGAGCTCCCATACCAAGAAGGAAAATTCGATACCAGAACACCACTTACAGACGAAAAACTGGTCTTGTATTACGAAGCATGAAAACGAAGCACCTGGAGAATTAAATTGACAATCAATAATGCGTAACTTGAATGCCTCTTCACGCTACCACAGTACGTAGACAACAACACGGACATTCAAACTGTTAACTTGCGTAACAGTCTTCATAAAGGTTAAATGATAAGTGTTTTTTTTATGGCGCAGCCGCAGAGATGGGGAAAATGCCAAAAGTGAGAGAGAGAGAGAGAGAGAGAGAGAGAGAGAGAGAGAGAGAGAGAGAGAGAGAGAGAGAGAGAGAGAGAGAGAGAGACTACTTTGGAAGCGACAAACCTAAGGTTATATAACTGTAACCTCCTTAGCTAAACTTACTATATGAGCGGAGAATCTTTAGATAAATACAGCAACAGAAAGAAAGGAAAAAGTTCCACTACTAAAAATCAAAGGCGAAAGAATTATCCAATCGGTTATTCCTTGAGTTCCCAAGTTATATAATATCTTCAAGACTCCAAATTCCGATCTCTGACATGGCCTGTAGTTTTTTTTTTTTTTTCCTACTAATTTCTTGTTTCTTTACTTGAATTTGGACTTACGACACTAATGATGAACTTACAATTGCATAAAATCTAAAGGACATTACACAATAATTGAAGACGATGATTGTTTTAATCTATGAGAATTTTTCCTAACTACAGATGTCTCAAATTCCATTAAGAAATATGGAAGATGGGTAACCGAACTGGTTGCATATTACCATTTAAAGTTCTATTCAAAGAGTTTTCTCCACATTTGAATAATCTCGTCAAAGAATATATAGAAATATAAACGTAGCACATGATCATCACATCGGGTGACTGATACCAAAATAAGAAACTTTATGGCAAGTCCAAAATTTTATTTAAATACAAAAAAAAAAAAAATCCAGTTTTACGGGGATTTCACGGCACTTTTTGCGGCATTTTTCGTAGATATAAACCGGTTGAGGTAATGTTGACTCTACAAAACGTATCATTTACATCAGTTCCCGGTACCCTTTACGCTCAAGGCTGATAAACACTGACTACAACCCATATTCATTACCATCCATTATCTTACCCTCCAGCTTAATTCTCACATATGGGTCTGACCCACATCGTATTCATCAAATCTCGAAAACTATAAAATTCCATCATGAATAATGCCGATATCTCTAAGCGGGTGCGACAATTGCATGTCATCCAACTCTTTAAGGATGTTCATAACTCACCCTGATATCCTTAGGGTATCAAGGTCCCTGTCTTTACAAGGCATTGCTAGAAATTCTACCTCTGCAAACGAACTTCGGAGAAGTGAGACACCTTTAGCATAGGGCATTCCTTTACGTACACAGTATATTTCATTTGTCCTCTGACTCGCATCCTACGTGCAAGTAATAGAACTCTCTCGCTCAAATTTGAACATCACAGATTGTGTACTTTCAACGGACTTTGATCTACCATATTCATACAAAGTGTTACTGCCTTCTCAAATGTATACTGAAGACCACGGTTGAGCTTGTGCTGGGATATTATTGCCATTCTCGGCACACGAGTGTACTAAACTTCGAAATGTGCACTGAATAGTAATTTCCCTGAAGGATGGAACGAAATGACGATCAATATAAAGGAAACTTATCACTGTATTACCATTTCCCCGTCAGACTTTTCTTGTAAGACTCAGAGATTAAAGATATTCTAAATTAATAGACCATGAAGTTCTGCAAAAATAACTTAGGATAGCTTAACCATATATTTTCATATCTTGATATGGAGTAAGGATAGAGTAAGATCTCGATAGTAAGGATAACAGCATTCTTATATTTTGATAAAAGTAGAATATATATGATAAATGTATGTAGCTTTAATCAAACGCATTAATCTTGTCTGTTTTGGTTCAGGAAAAGGAAACCATCTACATATTGGCTTTTCGACTGAAACTAATTTAGTACTGTACTGATATTTCATTTCACGCTCATTATATTGGAGTTTCTTATGCGAGCTAAAGGGGTATGACCGGAAGTAATGCTGCCTGTGCTACCCAACGGTACTTCCCCTTGTACGCAGCTGAGAAGAATGTCAGTGATGGAACTCTAATGGTTCTTTAAGTATTTGTTATATTTAAAGTATGCATCGGTCAACGAAGAGTATAAATTCGACGGAGTTTTCACAAAATATTTCAAAAGGCAGTGGATTGACCGATGAAACAATAAGAACATTCTTTGGCCTTCTTTAGTTTAATGTCAAAACAATAGCCCGATATATAGCTTTAATTATCATCATAGAAATATTATGTGGGACAAATATAAAGCCATTGGAAGTCCTTATGTGAAATGAAGAAAACACAATTTTTTTTTAAAATTAAGTAAGATAATAGAAACAAATATAAACATCGAAAAATAATCTGTCAGAATACTTTAAGGATATCAGTGCACTTATGAAAGGATCATTACAGCTTTTTTTTATCTTACTACCATAGCATTAATAATAACCGTACAGCTAAAGAACGGACATTCTATAATTTTATTATAAATGTATGCAAGATGTCTCATCCTGGATGGTGTGACAATTTGAAATATGGGGTAAGATAACTAAGCAAGTACCAAGTACTTGTTCTTATCTGGAAGCAATAAATAATGTATTTGTTGAAATAGTGCTTATGAAATATAAGCCAGCATGATACCTTCCAAAAATGTCATAAATTATAACTGCCAGTTAGGAAATGAGACTTAAATATTCTACATCAATAAAGGCCAAGCGGAATCCTAGATCTGCTCATTAACAATGATGTCTGAATACTTGGGTTATTCAGCCAGCAAAGATAGCTAGCTTACATGGCCTGACCACCTGATTCAACCATCAAAGCTCACTATCATATCAAACAAAGCCTAATTTCGAAGAATACATTTTCACAATTAAGCACATTAATACAGCTTCAACCTGACGACATAGGTGGTGTTTTCAATGGATTGAAAAGCCATTAGTCCTGTAAAACATAATTTGAATTGTCTTATGTAGGGAATAATTGATTTAAGGCCAAATTTTTATTTTGTTTTTAACATTGATCACCTGCCTTCTCCAATTTTGCCTTAATTTCAACAACCTCAACTATGGGCCAGCGTCTCAGCTATTTTCTCACCACACTTATAAGTTCTCTCCTAAGCACCTTCAGTCTACTGTACATTAGGTAGTTGCGTTCACTTACACTACTCTCACCATTCTCACCAGGCACCAGGTAAGCCCAAGATTGTCAGTCGCCTAGCCTTAAGAACTCTCTCCAACGTGGTCTGTCTTTGAACAAACTTTCATTTTCTACTTCTTGTAGGGAAGCCTCTCTCTTTCTCATTGACATATCTATATTTTCCTTCCATATTTTCCTTAGTCGCCCAACTGGTCTTCTTCTTTCAGGGATCCAATCTTCATACTTCCTAGGATATATCCTCATCCATACTTTTCACATGGCTATACCATCGAAGCTGTTCTCTTTCTACAAACTTCAAAATATCTTCCACTTTTCCAGTTCTCTCCTGATGGCCTCATTACGAAGTCTGTCTGGTCTTGTGACTCCCTTGATTAATCTCAAGACACTTATTTCTACAGCTTGAATCTAGCTTCTGGTCTTTGTTGTTAAATCCATAATTCATGTCCATATGTAAGTAATGGCCGTAAGATAGAGATAAAGATTATAATTTTAACTTTTCTTGGGATGTTTCTCTTTTATGGGGGAATAAAGCAAATGCAAGCTGTTGTTGAACTTATTTACTGCATGAGATATTTCAAGTTGTGGGTCGCTTTTGTTATTAAACATTACACCTACAGATTTGAAGTTTCACTCACTGTTGCAAAGCTTGTCCTTCTAACGAGACGTTAACTTCTTGAGGTATTCTTGACAGAATCATGATTTCAGATTTTTCATTACTTATTTCCATGCCTTGCTCCTCTAACAATGTATTCCAATATCTCAAGTCATTCTGTAGGTCTTCTTCTGTATCAGCTATAATTACGTGATCGTAGACATACAGAATATCTATAAGGTTTTCATTTCCATTTTTCTCCTTAAGCATTTGACAAGGAAGAGGATGAACAAAAGTGGCAACAAAACTCTTCCCCGCCTAACATCTGATTTAAAGTCAAACCAGTCATGGTATTCAAGATGAGTCTTGACTCTAGACTGCTGCAAGAGGAAATTAGGCACCTGTCTTCTCTTTCGCCAAGAAGAAGAAAGCCTTTATCCTACAAATCACCCAACTTCCTATTTTGGTATTAACCTATTAACCAATTTCCCACCTGTGACCTAACTCCCTCCCTCTGTAAGCTTACATCTGGTTTTAAATCCGCTATGTTTAATGTTCAAAATCAAATCTCTCCGCCATTTCTATGGGGTTTTCTGCTGGTTTTTCTTCTCCATACTACTCTCTTCCTATTCTTCGTCAAGAAGCATTAATCTGCCATTTCTCATATACAAATTTCGGCTTTTGATTCAATTTCCACATTTCTCTGAAAATCTGACAGCCGTAGTCTGCGGGATGCACACATTATAGAATTGGCCAATCCTTCTCTACCAATCCCAATATAGAGAATTCACATAAAGAGGTCCCATAACCCAGTCAAAATCAATGCTTCCATGACATATCCTAACTAGTTCTGTCTTTTCTCCATGTCGATTCATCATTTTATTTTTTTTTAACAAAAATATTACAGACCTTCACGATACTCTAAATACTTCTAGACGTCAGTGATGCTTCTGAATTGCCATAGAAATGTCGCATTGCTCAAACCGGTAAATCTGCGACCACAACACTAGGTTGTATATTTGACACCATAATTTCTTTTAATCTCTGTAATCAAAACTCTATGTGGATCTTATTCGTCCCTGTTTATATGATTGCTCTCATGTTTAGGGTAATTCTTATTTTGTCTCTCTTGATGGGATTGAATGTAAGGTAAATTGTTTGATCAACGATTTATGGATTGATCCTAGGTTCATCAACGTTGTCAATTGTTGTCTGATTAATGATTCTACTCTCTCTCTCTATCTCTCTCTCTCTATCTCTCTCTCTCTCTCTCTCTCTCTCTCTCTCTCTCTCTCTCTCTCTCTCTCTCTCTCTCTCTCTCTCTCTCTCTCTCTCTCTCTCTTTTAGCTACTGTTCAATCAATCTCAAAAGGAGAGTTTCCCCTCCTTCACGACAGCTTTACAAGACCTTTCAGGCTACGTCTTCCTTCATTTCCGCTTAGGAAATCGATAATCCTTAAATTAAGTGGTCCAATAACTGTTTTTTCCTCCACTGCCAAGATTTCAAATTATTTACCTGCCCTGTTTTGCCCGATTTTTAAGCCCTTCAATTCAAACTATTTTATTTGTTCTTCCAAGCCTGGGCTACATAGACACAGACATTAAACGGATATGCTTATACTTGCAAAATATGAAGGAAATCCCTCTACTTGTATTCATAAACATTTCAAGCAAAAGCTTCTACTTTTAGAGCAAAAGCATATCCTTATAATCACATAAAAGTAAATGGTTATACATAAAGATGACCCTTTACTTCATATAAAGAGCATATGCTTCGAAAAAGCTGAGTCTGGTCAGTAGCAGACGGCAGTTCGAAGAGAAAGGTTGTTCTGTCCGATTCTCAGCACGATGGCAGATTTTGTGGATGTGAGGCATGTTAAACAATACATGCCCCGTTTACCCACACTTGATTGTGATTTCAAGATGTTATTTCGTTTTGAAGAACAAAATGTACAGTGGCTTGCGGACAGATATCTTGTCCACACCAGGAATCTCGATGAAATATCAAGGTTAAGCCATAACTTGGTGATATGCATTTTACATTTGCTTTTGCACGTATAAACAGTTGGGAGAATACGAGGGTTGCTGTATTTAGGGATGTATGTATGTACAAACAGAATATATGTATGTATGTATGTATGTATGCATGTATGCATATATATATATATATATATATATATATATATATATATATATATATGTGTGTGTGTGTGTGTGTGTGTGTGTGTACAGTACATGCAAATATACTGTATTCATATAATATATAAATATAGTTTATATATATATATCTCAGAACGGTATCGGAGAAAAACTTTCCCGGATTTCCAAATGGCTTCAGAAAAAATAGCCTTAGACTTAGCATGGAATTCTGAATGCCTCCAGAACGGAATCTCAGAACGGTTTCGGGAGAAAACTTTCCCGAATTTCCAAAAGTCTTCAAAGGACATAGCCGTATACTTAACATGGATTTCTGAATGACTCCAGAACTGAAATTTCCAGGAGCAGTCCTGAACAACTCCTACCCGAGCTTCAAATGACTTCTGAAGACCTGATCTTCATTTTTTCAAACGTAGCCTGCAACACCTCACATGATCTGTATGTAGCTGGCGAAATCTAACCAAGGAATTGCGCGTCAATAGGAGTAAGAGGAAATGAGTTGATGACAGGGAGAAGGATTTCACTTAACTCACAGAGATCGCGTTCTGGCGGAATAGGAAGCTGCCGGTAAGAATTGTGTGTTACGTCTTCGGAACACCATCAACTACAGATGGTTTTGGTTGCTGCTGAAGTTGAAGATCGTTCGTTTTATATCGCCCGACCTATAGAAAGACACGGGATCTTCCGTTGGCAGCTGAGCTTTGAAGATCATAATGTATGCGCCTTGAAGGATCCTTTGCTTGGGCTTTTCCGACGATGTCTTATTAAAGGAGACTCTTGGAAAAAGTACGAGGCTTTGTATCGGTGCAAAAACGGATTGCGGGGAATGAGGATGGAGGCAGAATGGTTCAACTGAACGGTGAGTGACGTGTAGTTCTTCAACAGGATTGTCACAAAATTCGCCATTGAAGTAAGGACATATCCAGACGACATTGGTAAATATATCATGCTGCTCGTCATTTACTTTGGCATGATAGTGTATGCGGAGAAATCGATAGTATTCATTTCTTTACTCATTGCCCAGATAGGTAAAGAATAAATGCTTTCAATTTCCCTGAGGAATCTGACGAAGTGAGGACTCGCGGCACTGAAATCTCTTTTGAAATCTAGAAGGACACTGACGAACTAAGGAAAAGAGACAATGAAATCTCGAAAGAAACAGATAATCTAATGAAAGAAGATCTTGAAAACTAGAAGACAGGAGAGAACAGCGAAGACGAGCCTCTAATGCCAAAGGTAAGACACCTGAAAATAGAGATTCTCTAATGCTAGAAGTAAGGCACCTCAAAATATAGATCGAAGACCCTCTAATGCTAAAAGTATGGAACCTAGAAATATATGTCAAAGAACTTCTAATGCTAGAAGTGTAGGAGCTAAAGAGAGAGGTCAAATAACTTCTAATAGAGGTTCGGGAGCTATAAAGAGAGGTCAAAGAACTTCTAATGATTGAGGTAAGGGAGCTGAAAAGAGGTCAAAGAACTTCTAATGCTAGAGGTATGGGAGCTAAAAAGACGTCAAAGAACTTCTAATGCTAGAGGTGTGGGAGCTAAAAAGAGGTCAAAGAACTTCTAATGCTAGAGGTGTGGGAGCTAAAAAGAGGTCAAAGAACTTCTAATGCTAGAGGTGTGGGAGCTAAAAAGAAGTCAAAGAACTTCTAATGCTAGAGGTGTGGGAGCTAAAAAGAGGTCAAAGAACTTCTAATGCAAGGGGAATGGGAGCTAAAAAGAGGTCAAAGAACTTCTAATGCAAGAGGTGGGGGAGCTAAAAAGAGGTCAAAGAACTTCTAATGCAAGGGGTGGGGGAGCTAAAAAGAGGTCAAAGAACTTCTAATGCAAGGGGTGTGGGAGCTAAAAAGAGGTCAAAAGAACTTCTAATGCAAGGGGTGTGGGAGCTAAAAAGAGGTCAAAGAACTTCTAATGCAATGGGTGTGGGAGCTAAAAAGAGGTCAAAGAACTTCTAATGCAAGGGGAGTGGGAGCTAAAAAGAGGTCAAATAACTTCTAATGCAAGGGGAATGGGAGCTAAAAAGAGGTCAAAGAACTTCTAATGCAAGGGGTGGGGGAGCTAAAAAGAGGTCAAAGAACTTCTAATGCAAGGGGTGGGGGAGCTAAAAAGAGGTCAAAGAACTTCTAATGCAAGGGGAGTGGGAGCTAAAAAGAGGTCAAAGAACTTCTAATGCAAGGGGAGTGGGAGCTAAAAAGAGGTCAAAGAACTTCTAATGCAAGGGGTGAGGGAGCTAAAAAGAGGTCAAAGAACTTCTAATGCAAGGGGTGGGGGAGCTAAAAAGAGGTCAAAGAACTTGTAATGCAAGGGGTGTGGGAGCTAAAAAGAGGTCAAAAGAACTTCTAATGCAAGGGGTGTGGGAGCTAAAAAGAGGTCAAAGAACTTCTAATGTAATGGGTGTGGGAGCTAAAAAGAGGTCAAAGAACTTCTAATGCAAGGGGTGGGGGAGCTAAAAAGAGGTCAAAGAACTTGTAATGCAAGGGGTGTGGGAGCTAAAAAGAGGTCAAAAGAACTTCTAATGCAATGGGTGTGGGAGCTAAAAAGAGGTCAAAAGAACTTCTAATGCAAGGGGTGTGGGAGCTAAAAAGAGGTCAAAGAACTTCTAATGCAAGGGGTGTGGGAGCTAAAAAGAGGTCAAAGAACTTCTAATGCAAGGGGTGGGGGAGCTAAAAAGAGGTCAAATAACTTCTCATGCAAGGGGAGTGGGAGCTAAAAAGAGGTCAAAGAACTTCTAATGCAAGGGGTGTGGGAGCTAAAAAGAGGTCAAATAACTTCTAATGCAAGGGGTGGGGGAGCTAAAAAGAGGTCAAATAACTTCTAATGCAAGGGGAGTGGGAGCTAAAAAGAGGTCAAAGAACTTCTAATGCAAGGGGTGGGGGAGCTAAAAAGAGGTCAAAGAACTTCTAATGCAAGGGGAGTGGGAGCTAAAAAGAGGTCAAATAACTTCTAATGCAAGGGGTGGGGGAGCTAAAAAGAGGTCAAAGAACTTCTAATGCAAGGGGTGTGGGAGCTAAAAAGAGGTCAAAGAACTTCTAATGCAAGGGGTGGGGGAGCTAAAAAGAGGTCAAAGAACTTCTAATGCAAGGGGTGTGGGAGCTAAAAAGAGGTCAAAGAACTTCTAATGCAAGGGGTGGGGGAGCTAAAAAGAGGTCAAAGAACTTCTAATGCAAGGGGAGTGGGAGCTAAAAAGAGGTCAAAGAACTTCTAATGCAAGGGGTGGGGGAGCTAAAAAGAGGTCAAAGAACTTCTAATGCAAGGGGTGTGGGAGCTAAAAAGAGGTCAAAGAACTTCTAATGCAATGGGTGTGGGAGCTAAAAAGAGGTCAAAGAACTACTAATGCAAGGGGAGTGGGAGCTAAAAAGAGGTCAAAGAACTTCTAATGC
>NC_090726.1:130600160-130792660 GCF_036898095.1 Palaemon carinicauda | reverse complement strand
ATAATAATGGACCATAATGAACTTTCATTGCATGTCATTTCACATATTCTATTTTAACCAATCACTTCTGAAACAATATAGATTATGTTAGCTGATGATCCATTTTAAATCTCCAACCTTAAACTAATATAATTAATATAGGTTATGATGGTAAAAATTTGATCAAATTTTCACCACCATAAAATTTATACTAAAGTGTAGTTCCTAAAGTCAATGTAGTCCTGAAGAAGGGTCGCGAAGTGATCCGAAACACATGTCGATACCAAACAATAAATGGAAAAAAGTAAATGTTTTTCTGCTGTTATCCTGAAAACTATCTGCAGGACGATCTGTCCGAGGAGAAGCTGTCTTCAATTTTAGACGCCAATGTCTATTCTTTATATATGTGTATATATATATATATATATATATATATATATATATATATATATATATATATATATATATATATTTATATATATATATGTGTGTATATATATATATATATATATATATATTCATATAAATATATAAATAAATTTCTACCTCATACTTGGGATCGAACCCTAGCCCCTTCAAATGAAAGGCCAGGTCGCTTCCAACCATGCCACTGGAGGGACCAGGCCTTTCATTCGATCCCAAGATGAGGTAGAAATTTAATTCTATTTGAACACGATATTGTGTTGATTTTCATCCATGTATATATATCTATCTATATATATACATTTACATATACATATACACACACATATATATATATATATATATATATATATATATATATATATATATTTATATATATATTTATATGTATATGTGATCCCTTTTTTCTACAAAGGAAAGTATCTAATCAGATGGTCCTAAGAGTATTAACTCTTAAGCATCAGAAACTTGGAGCCTTACTAAAGGCCTTACAACATAAGCTGATTATAATTTAAAAGAGCTATGGAAAGAATGATGATAATAATAACAATAAGAGACATAAATAGAGCAACATGGATACGAGAGCAAACTAAAGTAGAAGATATTCTAACATGTAAGAAAAAGGAATGGACATGGGAAGGACATATAATGAGAATGTCAGACATTAAGAATTGTAGAATGTGTCCCTAGAGATTGTAAAAGAAGTAAGGGAAGGAAGAGAAGACGAACTTATGAAATGGCATGTCTGGGGTCTTTGTTCTATGGTAGACCAGTCACAGCTGATGACACACAAATGTACACACACACACACACACACACACATATATATATATATATATATATATATATATGTATAAATGTGTAAATAAATATATATATATATATGTATGTATAGATATATATATATATTTACTTAAATATATATATATATATATATATATATATATATATATATATATTTATATATATATATTTATATATATATAATTATATATATAAATATATATATATATAAATATAGATATATATATATATATATATATATACAAATATTTATATATATACATATGTAAATATATATATATATATATATATATATATATATATATAAATATATATAATATATTTATTTATATATATATATATATATTATATACATATATATATATATATTATATACATATATATATATATATATATATATATATATATATATATATACGTTCAACTGGGCTCCACAAGGCACTAGAAGTGTTGGAAGACCCAGACCTACATGGCAGAGGACTATGAAGCATGAAATAGGTGATGACGAATGGAGATGTATTGAATTAAAAGCTCAAGATAAGGACAACTAATGAAATCTAACCGAGACCCTTTGTGTCAACAGGGGTAGGAGGAGATGATATGCATGTATATATATATATATATATATATATATATATATATATATATATATATATATATAAATATATATATATATATATATATATATATATATATATATATATGTGTGTGTGTGTGTGTGTGTGTGTGTGTGTATGTGTGGATGTATGTGTGAATATATAAACCATTGGTAGAAACATAACAGATACACAGTCACATCCATCGCCTTCGAAAAAAAATTTAGAAAGTAATAATTCCATTGGAAAAATCATGCGAATATTACATCATTATTGATTATCTAAAATGAATTCTTCAGAAAAGTGCTCGTGAAATGCGTTATTTCGAGACGTATTTTCTGTCTGTTTCGAACGGCTCTGATATCGATTCGTACCGGAAATGGTTTGTTTTAAATCCCAAACCTGAAAAAATAAGTCGAAGCCTTTGGTTATTTAAATGCGGTTTGCTGAAAACATCAATTACCCTTCGCCCGAGTTCGACCACCGAGTGCGCTACAGGCGTTACTTAATAATGAAAGTAATAAATAATAGTATTAATTATCTTTTCATCTTCGTATTCAGTCTCTTAACTTTTCCTTCAAATTGCAAATCCGAGCGTTGAACGACTTCAGAACTTTCAGACTTAAATCCATAAATCAAATCATGTAGTTTATTATTATTATTATTATTATTATTATTATTATTATTATTATTATTATTATGATGATGATGATGATGATGATGATGATGATGATGATGATGATGATGATGATGATGATGATGATTAGCTACTAGGATTTATTGAAGCGAAAGAAGAGTTTTTTCGCGAGTCCTGAACGGTTTCGGAAGAAAATCTTCACGGATCTCTGAATGGCTTCAGAAAAAATGGCCATAGACTTAGCATAGAGTTCTGAATGACCCAAGAACAGAATCTCTGAATGGCTTCTGAAAAAGAAAATTTTCCCGGATTTCCAAATGCCTTCAGAAGAAACAGCCGTAGACTTAGCATGGACTTCTGAATGACTCCAGAATAGATTCTTCCTGGAGCTCCCTGAACGGCACCTGAAGAAAATTTTCCGGGTTTTCAAAAGGCTTCAGAAGACATAGCCGTAGACTTAGCATAGAGTTCTGAATGATTGCAGAACAGAATCTTCCCGGAGCAGTTCTGAACGGCTCCGCCCCGAGCTTCAAATGACTTCTGAAGACCTGATCTCCTTTTTTTCAAACTAAGCATCGAACGCAGTGAACATTGTTAATGGCTATTTTTGGAACAGGGAGCCATGACTTTGAGAATTGTGTATTACAACTACAGGATCGACAGGAGGCTCTTCGGAACAGCTTCATCTACGGCTGGTTTTAGTGGTTGCTGCAGAAGTTGTCGAGCTTTGAAGAACATAATGTACGCGCCTCGAATGATCCTTTACTTGGGCTTTTGCAACGATGTCCTATAATTGGAGACTTTTAGAACTAAGGAAATAAGAACGGAGACAGAATAGTTCAACTGAACGGTGAGCGACGTGCAGTTCTTCAACAGGATAGTCTCAGAATTCGACATTGAAGAAAGGACATATCCAGATCGTATCGGTAAATATATTGTGTTGCTCGTCGTTTACTTTAGCGTGATGACGTATGCGGAGAAAATTTATTGCATTCCTGTCTTTACCCATCGCCCTGATGGACAAAGACATGGATGCCATCGATTTCTCTGCGGAATCTGACGAACTGAGAACACATGGCACTGAAATCTCTCTTGAAATCTTGAAGGAAACTGACGAACTATGAAAGAATACGATGAAATCTCGAAGGAAATCGACGAACTAAGGAAACTGGAAATTGAAATATTAAAGGAAACCGAAAAACTAAAGAACTTGAAAAACTGGAAGAGACAGAAGAGAACAGCAACGAAAAGGCCTTTTAACGAAGACATAAAATAGTCTTTAATGCTTGAGGTAAGTCACATTGAAATAGAGGTAAAAAAAAGTCCCTAATACGAGAAATAAGGCACCTCAAAATAGACGTAAAATACCCCTTAATGCTAGAATTAAGGCACCTCAAAATAGAGGTCAAAAAAGTTAATGCTAGAAATAAGGCACATAAAAATATAGGCAAAAAAGGCCCTAATGCTATAAATTAAGGCACTTAAAAATAAAGGTAAAAGAGCCTCTAATGCTACAAGTAAAGGACCTCAAAATCGGAGTAAAAAAAAACCCTAATGCTATATATATATATGAGGCTCTTAAAAATATAGGTAAAAAAGCTCCTAATGCTATAAATAAGGCACCTAAAAATAGAGGTCAAGGAGCCTCTAATGCTATAAATAAGGCACCTAACAATAGAGGTCAAGGAGCCTCTAATGCTAGAAGTAATACACCTCAAAATGGAGGTCAAAACGCCGCTAATGCTATAAATAAGGCACCTAAGAAGAGAGGTCAAAGAGCCTCTAATTCTAAAAGTAATGCACCTCAAAATCGAGGTCAAAAAGCCGCTAATGCTACATATAGGCACCTAAAAAATAGAGGTCAAAGAACCTCAAATGCTACATGAAATACATCTAAAAATCGAGGTCAAAAAGCCCCTAAGACTATAAATAAGGCACCTAAAAATAGAGGTCAAAGAGCCTCTAATACTACAAGTAATGCACCTCAAATTCGAGGTCAAAAAGCCCCTAATGCTATAAGAAAGGCACCTAAAAAGAGAGGTCAAAGGGCCTCTAATGCTAGTAGTAATGCACCTCAAAATCGAGGTTAAAAAGCCCCTAATGTTATAAGTAAGACACCAAAAAAAGAGAGGTCCAAGAGCCTCTAATAATAGAAGTAATGCACCCAAAAATCGAGGTCAAAAAGCCCCTAATGCTATATATAAGGCTCCTAAAAGAAGAGGTTAAAAAGCCCCTAATTCAATAAATAAGACACCTTAAAGGAAAGGCCAAAGAGCCTCTAATGCTAGAAGTTATGCACTTCAATATCGAGGGTAAGAAGCCCCTAATGCTATAAATAAGGCATATAAAAATAGAGGTAAAAAACCCCCTAATGCTATATAAAAGGCTCCTAAAAATAGAGGTAAAAAAGCTCCTAATGCTATAAATAAGGCACCAAAAAGAGAGGTCAAAGAGCCTCTAATGCTAGAAGTAATGCACCTCAAATTCGAGGTTAAAAAGCTCCTAATGCTATATATAAGGTTCCAACAAATAGAGGTCAAAAAGCCCCTAATACTATATATAAGGCTCCTAAAAATAGAGGTCAAAGAGTTCCTAATGCTTGAAGTAATGCACCTCAAAATCGAGATAAAAAAGAATCTAATGCTATAAATAAGACACTTAAATATAGAGGTCAAAGAGCCTCTAATGCTAGAGGTAATGCACCTCAAAATAGAGGTAAAAAGGCCCTAAAGCTATAAATAAGGCATCTAAAATAGAGGTCAAAGAGCCTTTAATGGTAGAGGTAATGTTCCTCAAAATCGAGGTCAAAAAGCCCCTAATGCTATATATAAGGCTCCTATAAATAGAGGTAAAAAAGCCTCTAATGCTATAAATAAGGCACCTAAAAATAGAGGTCAAAGAGCCTCTAATGCTAGAAGTAATGCACCTCAAAATCAAGGTAAAAAAATCCCCTAATGCTAGAGATAAGACATCTCAAAATGGAGGTAAAAAAAGCCCCAAATGCTAGAGATAAGACACCTCAAAGTAGAGGTAAAAAGTCAGCTAATGCTATAGATAAGGCACCTCAAAATCGAGGTAAAAAAAAAGACCCTAATGCTAGAGATAAGGCACCTCAAAATAGAGGTAAAAAAAGACTCTAATGCTAGAGATAAGGCACTTAATGCTAGAGATAAGGCACCTCAAAATAGAGGTAAAAAAAAAGGCTCTAATGCTAGAGCTAAGGCACCTTGAAATTTTATTCTGATAATATTCACCGGCCATATTATTTTTGGCAAACTTTTCATCGCCGGATGCCTTTCCTGCCGCCAACCCTTCCCATTTACCCGGGCTTGGGACCGGCACCAAGTTGAGGCTGGCTTCCCCCCCCCCCCCTTCAGTGGCTGGGTTTTTTTAGAATACAATTTCGAGGTGCCTTATCTTTAGCATTAGTCTTTTTTTACCTTTATTTTGAGGTGCCTTATCTCTAGCATTAGGGTTTTTTTACCCCTATTTTGAGGTGCCTTATCTCTAGCATTAGCTGACTTTTTACCTCTACTTTGAGGTGTCTTATCTCTAACATTAGGGGATTTTTACCTCGATTTTGAGGTGCATTACTTCTAGCATTAGAGGCTCTTTGACCTCTATTTTTAGGTGCCTTATTTATAGCATTAGAGGGTTTTTTTACCTCATCATAGAGGTAAAAAATTCCCTAATGATATAGATAAGGAACCACAAAAACAGAGGTCTAAAAGCCCCTAATGCTATAGATTAAGCTCCTAAAAATAGAGGTAAAAAAAAGCTCCTAATGCTAGAGATAAGGCACCTCAAAATAAGAGGTAAAAAGCCCCTAAAGCTAGAGATAAGGCACCTCAAAATAGGAGGTCAAAAAGCCCCTAATGCTAGAGATAAGGCACCTCGAAATAGAGGTCATAAAGTCCCTGAGAAATACCTAAGTATCACCCAAGATATGTATGAGAGGGCACAAGCAAATGTTAAGAGCAGTATAGGCCTAACAGAAAGATTCCCAGTAAATATGGGACTACATCAGGGGTCTGCATTGAACCCTTACCTATTTGATCTAGTCATGGATGTAGTAACACAAGGTATTAGAGATCAGTCTCCTTGGTGTATGCTTTTTGCTCATGATGTTATACTGTGTAGCACTAGGCGACAGGTAGTAGAAGAGAAACTGGAGGAGTGGAGAAGAGAAATGGAAAATAGAGGATTGAAGATCAGCAGGAAAAAGACAGAGTATTTAAGATTGAAAAATGGGGAGAATGGGGAAGTTAGTTTACAAGGAGAGAGATTGAAAAGAGTTGAAAATTTGAAGTATTTAGGATCAACAGTTGCAAAGGATGGTGATCTGGGGGCAGAAATAAACCACAGAATACAAGCAAGATGGAAGAATTGGAAAAAAGTGCGTGGAGTACTATGCGACAGGAAAATAGGGGTTAAGTTGAAAGGTAAAGTACACAGGACAGTTGTGAGACCAGCAATGATGTATGGAGCGGAAACGTGGGCAATAAAGAAGACAGAAGAGAAGACGCTGGATGTGGGAGAGATGAAAATGTTGAGATGGATGTGTGTGGTGACAAGAAGAGATAAGATATGGAATGAGGTAATTAGGGGTACCACAGGAGTTAGAAAACTATCAGATAAGATCCAAGAAAGTAGACTAAGGTGGTATGGTCATGTCATGAGAAGAGACGAACAGTATATTGGGAGGAGAGTGGTGGAAATGGAGGTACAGGGAACGAAAAGGAGAGGGAGACCAAAGCGAAGGTGGATGGACTGTATCAAGGATGACCTTCGATCAAAGGGACTAACCGGTGATGAAGTGTGGGACAGAGGTGTGGAGAACGCTGGCTAGCAACATCAACCCCACATAAAAGTGGGAAAAGATGCAGACAAAGAAGAAGAAGGCACCTTGAAATACAGGTCAGAAAACCTCTAATGCTAGAGATAAGGCACCTCAAAATAGAGGTAAAAAAGTCCCTAGTGCTAGAAATAAGACTCCTCAAAATAGAGGTCAAAAAGTCCCTAATGCTAGAAATAAGGCACCTAAAAATAGAGATCAAAAGCTTCTAATGTTAGAGACAAGGCACTACAAAACATAGGTCAAAATGCCCCTAATGCTAGAGATAAGGCACCTCAAAATAATTTCAAAAAGCCCCTAATGCTAGAGGCTAGAGATAAGGCACCTCAAAATTAGAGGTCAAAAAGCCCCTAATGCTAGAGATAAGGCAACTAAAAATAGAGGTAATCTTCTTTGTCTGCATCTTTTCCCACTTTTATGTGGGGTCGATGTTTCTGGCCAGCGTTCTCCATCTACTTCTATCCCACACTTCATCACTCAAAATATAGGTAAAAAAAGCGCCTAATGCCAGAGATAAGGCACCTGGCACCTCAAAATCTGAGGTCAAAAAGCCCCTAATGGTAGAGATAAGGCACCTTAAAATAGAGGTCATAAAGTCCCTAACAATAGAGATAAGGCACCTCAAAACAGAGGTCAAAAAGCCCCTAATGCTAGAGAAAAGGTGCCTAAAAAGAGAGGTAAAAAAGCTCCTAATGCTAGAGATAGGGCACCTAAAATAAAGGTAAAAAAAAAGACCCTAATGCTAGAGATAAGGCACCTTAAAATATCGGTCAAAAAGCCTCATAAAGCTCCTAAATCTAAAGTAAAGGCACCTAAAAATAGAGGTCAAAAAGCTCCTAATGCTATAGATAGGGCACCACAAAAACAGAGGTCTAAAAGCCCCTAATGCTATAGATTAGGCTCCTAAAAATAGTGGTAAAAAGCGGTAAAAAAAAAAGCTCTTAATGCTAGACATAAGGCACCTCAAAATAAAAGGTCACAAAAGCCCTAATGCTAGAGATAATGCCCCTGAAAAGAGGTAAAAAGCCCCTAAAACTAGAGATAAGGCACCTCAAAATAGGAGGTCAAAAAGCCCCTAATGCTAGAGATAAGGCACCTCGAAATAGAGGTCATAAAGCCCCTAAGGCTAGAGATAAGGCACCTAAAAATAGAGGTCATAAAGCCCGTAAAGCGAAAGTTAAGCCACATAAAAATAAGAGGTAAAAAAGCCCCTAATGCTATAGATAAGGCACCTAAAAATATAGAGGTCATAAAGCTAAAGTTAAAACACCTAAAATAGAGGTAAAAAAGCCCTTAATGCTAGAGATAAGACACCTCAAAATAGAGGTCAAAGAACCTCAAATGCTAGAAGTAAGGCACCTCAAAATGAGAGGTCAAAAAGCCCCTGATGCTAGAAGTAAGGAACCTCAAAATATGGGCCAAAGATGTGCTACAATTAAACACATCATATACTTCAGGTATTTTTTATGAATGAAATGACCCGGCTTCAGCCAGATAAGTGGCAAACTACACAGCCAGCATACCTGCTCCTCACCATGCAGGCTCTTGGTACTTGACACCTGTCAGTGAGTACCAGACCTTTCATATAGAGCCATCCATGTCTGGACTTCGATAGATCGGACACAAATAGGGTTGTAACTTGGCAAGTAAAAAAAAGAAAAAAAAAGAAAGGAAATATATATATATATATATATATATATGTATATATATATATGTATATATATATATATATATATATATATATATATATATATATATATATATACACATATACACACATATATATATATATATATATATATATATATATATATATATATATATATATATATATATATATATATATATATATATGAGACTAACACTTGATTCTAATTAATGTAAATATCAACCACAATGGCATTTAATATCGAATTCTATCTTCGGGAATGAATATCCACAAAAAATTCATTAATGATAACAGCCTCTGGCAGGGCAGAAATTCGAACCTATGCCTCTTAGCCGAAACCATGCTTGCAGAGACTGTAACCAACCATGATATCAAGACATATACAGGTTTATTACAAGCCTACCATACATATTCCTGTAGAATTCGGGAATCTGTTCTTAGATTTGAAATAAACTCATCTCCACTAAGATAGCCGATTAGTGTTTGCAACACGTTGTTATTGATATATATTCATGATAAATACCCACGTCTTGCAAACTCACTAATCAACTATCATAGTGGAGAAGGGTTGCTTTCAAGTCAAAGAACAAATTCCTGAATTCGACAGGAATATGTACGGTAGACTTGAAATAAACTTGTGGATATATATATATATATATATATATATATATATATATATATATATATATATATATATATAAATATATATATATAAATATATATATATATATATATATATATATATATACATACATATATATATATATATATATATATATATATATATATATAAATTATATATATGAAAGAGATAGAAAGGTTTTATCTCTTATTCTTTTAAGAAATGCAATCGTTTTCGAGAATGGCTATCGGAAAATATAATCACACTGATATATTTGAATTCCTTATTACATTTTTATATGGAAAATCCTTAAATATTGTGGGAACTGACTATTCCAATTAATATACGTCGGAATGATATATCTTTTGTTTGCATTATTCTAGCAGCTGCTCTCTCTCTCTCTCTCTCTCTCTCTCTCTCTCTCTCTCTCTCTCTCTCTCTCTCTCTCTCTCTCTCTCTCTCTATGTATGTGTGGGTGTGTGTGTATATATATATATATATATATATATATATATATATATATATATATATATATATATATATATATATATACACACATATATATATACATATATATATATATATATATATATATATATATATATATATATATATATATATATATATATATATTACCTGTATCCAATATTTTATATTATTTGGATGTTCCCAAGGATCACACAAGACCGCTAACTACTTTGCAAGTTGATGTTGGAATTGTATTTCTTTCGGGTGAAGATCCCATGTTCCAAAGATGTTCAATGACCACCTAAAAACAATGTCAGAACGATATATGCCCGTTTTCATTGCGAGTTGGAATCATTGATATCAAATGTTATCAATAGGGGTATTACCATCATCATCATCACTTCATAAATGTTAATAAGCAAACCTCGTCAAGCCATACATTAAGATCATCCTATTGCCACCTCTCCACCATCATCTTTAACCCCCACCTGCTTTATATCCTTCTACCCCCATCCCCCAATGTTTGAGGATTAAAGGTCTCACAGTTATGATAAGATCCTTCTTGTGAAAGTTTTTTCGTAAATGAAAAACAAAATACTAAGATGACAATATTTCATACAGTTTGCTTTCCAGGTGTTTAAAATTATATCAAAACTATAGATAACGAAGTAAATATGCGAAAGACTGATTGAACAAATACCGAGAGTAATGGATTTCTTGAAGAGCTTACCGAGGGAACACTTTTAAGGTGTTGGACATCAGGACATGAAACGACAAATAAAATCGTAATAATACGAATACTCAATGCTAAGGAAATATTTCCTTTTGCCTTGGGAAGGGTGAAGCCAGCTAGACTCGAACATTTGAGCATTGAGCAATCGTCCCCAGAGAAGGGGGTTCGCTTGGAAGTGAGCGACTTGCCCAGATAATTTGATTGATTGATTAGGAGTTTATTGTCATCCTGACATCTAAGGTTATTGACACCGAACCAGACAATTTGAGTGAACAATGTGTTGATAGTTTAATCTTTTATACCCTACATCCTATATACCATATCATCAATATAATAATGCACCAATGAACACTTTCATTGTCTGTCATTTCACATATTCTATTTTAACCAATCACTTCTGAAACAATATAGATTATGTTAGCTGATGATACATATTAAATCTCCAACCTTAGACTAATATAATCTATATAGCAAATAATACTATTTCCTCTAAGAGGACCGGAGCCAAGTAGACCGTGACAAAAGCTGACCCCAACCACACCGAGCTACGTGGCTCAAGATCGAAATCAAAGGAAAATACTGAAATCAACAGCTAACCCTTAAACCTCATTACCTTCGAAATTTTGAAAAAAAAAAGGCCACTTATTAATGATTGGTGACCCAATAGGTGCTATTTGAAACGATACATTATTAGCGCCTACATATAATACGTAGGCTACAGTATGTACGTATGTGGAGAGAGAGAGAGAGAGAGAGAGAGAGAGAGAGAGAGAGAGAGAGAGAGAGAGAGAGAGAGCAATTGCTTAAGAAAATGCAAACGAAGGGTATTTCCATGTTATGAATATTAATATGAATAGTCAGTTCCAATATTATTCAAGAAAATTTTATATTGAAATAGGATAGGAAAATTCAAATAAAAAGTTATGATAAAATATTTTGATGAATTAGTTTCGAAATAATATTAGATTACATTTCTTAAAAGGATAAAAAAGTTCTCTCTCTCTTCATCGCATTTCTTTGAGTGATATCGGTAATTTCCCTCCTCACATTCGAACCATCCGAACGATGTCTTGGTTGTTTAACGTCGGCCACCTTTCAGGGCAAGAGGGGCATGATCTCCCCGAGTCAGGTCTGACCAGGCGACACCGGTTTTGTTGCTGGGTGTACTAACCTACGGTACCCCACCCCTTTTCCTTACTATAACCCCCTGGTTCGGCAATTTCTGCGAGTGTGGTTTCCTAGTGTACCTCTCATAGTAACCTCTACTAGGACTAGTTGGCAGGCAAGTCCACCAGTTTACAAAATAGTAAGTACATACTAGTTATTATTATAAATTATGTTAAAAAAATTTCAGATTTGGTTAAAGCTTATAAATCGATTAAGGCGAATTTTGCAAAGCAGAATGATGCAACCCCACGGACGCCATTAAGAAAAAGCAACTAAGTGCGGAAAAACGGGAAATAAAAGTAACCCCTAAGCAGCCCCCCCCCCACCCACCAACAAAAAAAAATTAGATCAATAACAACGTTAAGCAAAAAAGCAGTAGTTTAACTATGAAAGGCAACGTTGTCTTATAAAGATGGAGAATCCAGGGCAGGTAGGAATCGAGGTGGTCTGTCTTCGCATAGATGGGACTGCCTTTGATTTACTAGCGACAACAGGAAGTAAGTACTCCACTAAACTTAGAACAGTTGGTATTTTGTGAAACAAATGACACATTTACAGGTGATTTTTTCGATTGAATAAGTTTCATTGAAAAAAAAAATGAGCGGCATAAGTAGTTGATGAACTACTGTAAAGTTTCCCAGTATTATTTAATTCGGAACATTCTTTGCATCATTACATTAAAATTCTTTTTTCCATTATGGGATGCAAAATTAGCCATTCTCCCTTTGGTGGTTAATTATCAGAGGAACTGACACGACCTCATGTCATGAATATTCAACCAGATTAAATTTTTTTACACATCCGAGATTCTGATAACTTTCCGAAGTAACGTATCTTTTGCTTCATATTCTGTGTATAAAGTTATTTACTTGAGCATGGAGGTGTCATTGCATTTGAATTTATGCATTTGCCTATTAACTAATTTATTAACAATTCTATGAAATACAGGGCCAATCCGATTACAGTACTACTTTTGTGAATAGATTTTCCATTCCTTCGTGGCTGAATGGGCCTACCAGTATTTTTATATGGAATATTGGGGAAAAAAATAGCAAAATTCGGACAAACCACGTAGTTTTTATGAGACTCCTGAAGGACTCAACTTTTCAGTGGAGTCAGTGGAATAAGAACTGAATATTTATACATGTAATGAATTACTTAGAAATAATATTGAATTATTTGGATTATTCCTTCTGTTATGCAAGAATATATTTTCTTTTTTTTATTATATTTCTTGAGATTTGATTAAGGGGTTTGCCATGTAGGTAGATATGTTAATGTTTTAAATACTCTTGTTATTGGTGTATTTCTTTCTATGAAATATAATTTTGAGAAGTTTACTGATATAAATATAAGTACATCGACCTCGGTTGTATCATGTCTATGGGTTGTACAGTGCGTAAAGACTCTTTATATACGTTGCATTAAACACGAAATAAGTCACCTTTTGTGAAGTACTGAAGGTTCTTGAACTTGAGGACCGACCATCGATTATCGAGTCCCCAGCAGAGCTAGCTCCCCTTTCTTGGAACTATCGATAGTTATTAATATTGCCCAGGTGATTTCCCAAAGGGAAAAAATATGATCTCAATAAGTGCTGGGTGTCAGCTATTTCCTTGGATTTGGTAAATCAAAATATATTAGTTGAATCTAATTGGAGAAAAATTCATGCCAAGCGGCAACCATAGTTGGAAAAGTAGAATTCTACCAAAGCAAGGCCCATATTAAGAAAAGTAGCTCAGTGATGAGAAAAAAAAAAACAGAGGATTAAATAATGAAGTAGAACAGAGGAATTAAAATGAAATATAGTATATCAATGTTGAATAGATCGGTAATAGTCTAAAAGCCACAGAGAGGCCAACTGTGGCACGGAAGTGTATATAGCTGTTCTCTTCATAATAAATGATTGAATGAAGCCTAGGGAGGCTTTCTAGCTTGGGTACGTATTTCTAGTATGGGGAGATTTTCTCCAAAATGGCCGCCGGACCCAATCGAAAAACTGTCTATATCTAGAGAACGGATGCTTCTAGATGAAAACTACAAGGGACTGAATTCTTTCAAAACACTTTTCTACACAAGAGTAATAGAGTTTTGCGCAGTTTATTTGCAAATTGTGCTAATATAAGGATCATTGATATTTCCGGTCTCCTCAAGGTAGTGACCTTGGCCTTTTAATTTTCATATCAAGCTTGTTGCTTATGCAGATACTTTTATCTTTGCATCAATTCCATCTCCTAAATGTAGACCTGTGGTTGCTGAATACCTTAACATAGATCTAGCTAATCATAGGAAATTAAATGAAACCTTAAAAAATCAAAATAAAATTGTAAGTAAGACAAGAACACTGGATCCTCCTGCACTGACCTTTTCATCAAAAACACCTTTCTTTAACTACATGCAACTCATTTAAGACTCTGGGTGTCATTATTATTATTATTATTATTATTACAGTGATACCTCGGTAGTCGAACGACTCTATACTCGAACAATTCGGAGTTCGACCAAAATTTTCGAGAAATTTTTGCTGCGGTGCTCGACCAAAAATTCGGTACTCGACCAGCCGAACACGTGACGACCGCATGGGCTTTGTGATGATCGCGCCATCTCGGCCACTCTCGCTTGTTCGGGAAGCATCAGTTCTCTCGAGAGCGTCACTCAGACAACGCGCGATCAGCATTCGTTGTGATTTAGTGATTTTCAGTGCTTTTAATTGCTTTTTTAGCTTTCATAATGAGTCCCAAGAAAGTAATGAGTGTTAAGGGGAAGGAGAAGAGGAAAACAGTGCGAACAACGATCGAGTTGAAGAAGGAAATTATAGCGAAATATGAGAATGGTGTACGAGTGTCCGATTTAGCGGTAGAATACGGAATGGCGAAGTCGACCATTTCTACGTTTTTAAAGCATAAAGAAATGATTAAGAAGGCGAATGTTGCAACGGGAGTTACGGCGGTAACTAAGCAAAGGCCACAAGTGATTGAGGAGATGGAAAAGTTGCTTTTAATATTTATTAAAGAAAAACAGTTGGCCGGGGAAAGTGTTAGTGAAGCGTTCATTTGTGAAAAAGCGTTGCATATCTATGAAGAATTAGTGAAGAAAAGTCCGAGTACCAGTGAAAGTGATTCATTTACATTTAAAGCGAGCAGGGGTTGGTTTGAAAAGTTTCGTAATAGAACAGGTATTCATCGTGTTACTAGGCATGGGGAGGCAGCTAGTTCGGATCAAATTGCAGCCGATAAATACGTGGGGGAATTCGATCGGTACATAAATGAACAAAATTTGATCGCACAACAAGTCTTTAATTGTGATGAGACTGGGTTATTTTGGAAGAAAATGCCAGCCAATACGTACATTACCAAGGACGAGACGAAGATGCCAGGTCACAAGCCAATGAAAGATAGGCTAACATTGTTGCTGTGTGCAAATGCAAGTGGCGATTGCAAGATCAAACCCTTGTTAGTGTACCACTCGGACAACCCCCGGGTGTTCAAACGAAATAATATTTGTAAAAGTGCACTACCAGTTATGTGGCGCTCGAACACTAAATCTTGGGTCACAAGACAATTCTTTACTGAGTGGATAAACGAAGTGTTTGCCCCCCAGGTTAAGGCTTACCTCATTGAAAAGAGCTTGCCAATGAAATGTCTTCTGGTTATGGACAATGCTCCTGCACATCCTCCAGGTCTCGAGGATGACTTGAAAGAAGAATACAGCTTTATCAAAATCAAATTCTTGCCCCCCAATACTACTCCCATACTCCAGCCCATGGACCAACAGGTCATTTCAAACTTCAAAAAACTCTATACCAAGGCCCTTTTCAGAAAGTGTTTTGAAGTGACCAGTGACACGAAGTTGACCCTAAAGGAATTCTGGAAGGAACACTTCAGCATCCTCAACTCTGTTAACATGATTGACCAAGCTTGGCGAGGTGTGACCTATAGGACATTGAACTCTGCCTGGCGTAAGCTGTGGCCATCATGTGTCACAGAGAGGGAGTTTGAAGGTTTCCAACCAGAGGCGGGTCCAAGCACTGCTACCCCTGTAATTTCTGATGACACTGATGTCGTTGAGGAAATTGTTGTCATGGGCAGGAGTTTGGGGCTTGAGGTCGACAAGGATGATATTGATGAGCTTGTAGAAAGCCATTCTACCGAGTTGACTGTGGAGGAATTGTTGCACCTGCAACAACAACAGCAGCAGGATCTGATTGTGGAGCAGGAATCTTCAGAAGAGGATGAGGTAAGGGAGGATGTTCCAAGTTCTCTCATCAATGAAATTTGTTCCAAGTGGGCAGATGTGCAGGCTTTTGCTGAAAAATACCACCCAGAAATTGCAGTAGCAAACCGGGCAGTGCATATGTTTAATGATAGTGTCATGTATCATTTTCGAAGAATACTGCAGAGGAGGAAGAAACAATTAACAATAGACCAGTTTTTCACAAAAGAAAAGAAAGCTGCTACATCAAAGCCTGTTTCTCCTCCAAAGAAGAGACAAAGAAGAGAAGAAACCCCTGAAATAGATCTGCCCACCCTTTCATTGGAGAGAGAAACAACTCCTGAAGGAGAACTACCCCGCCACATCATGGAAGGGGACTCTCCTTCCAAGCAGTAACCTCCCCCTTCCATCCTCTCCACATCCATCCCTGTATGCCATCGAACCGCTGCTCAAAGGTATGTTCACTACAGTACAGAAAATGGTTTAAAATTGTTTTATTTTAGTACAGTAAATGGTTTAAAATTGTTTTATAGGATTTTCTGACCAATTTCATACACATTTAGATAATTATTGTTGTTTAGGTACACGTTTTATTAATATTTTGGGCCTGTTCGAGTGCTTGGGAACGGAATAGAATATATACCATTATTTCTTATGGGGAAAAAAAATTCGGTACTCGAACAAATCGGAGGTCGAACACGGATCTCGAACGGATTATGGTCGAGTACCGAGGTATCACTGTATTATTATTATTATTATTATTATTATTATTACTTGCTAAGCTACAACCCTAGTTGGAAAAGCAGAATGCTATAAGCCAAGGGACCCCAACATGGAAAATACCCCAGTGAGGAAAGGAAACAAGGAAAAATAAAATATAAGAACAGTAACAAACATTAAAATAAATATTTCCTCTATGAACTATAAAAACTTTAACAAAACAAGAGGAAGAGAAATCAGATAGAATAGTGTGGCTGAGTGTACCCTCAAGCAAGAGAACTCTAACCCAAGACAGTGGAAGACCATGGTACAGAGGCTATGGCAATACCCAAGACTACAGAACAATGGTTTTATTTTGTAGTGTCCTTATCCTAGAAGAGCTGCTTACCATAGCTAAAGAGTCTCTTCTACCCTTACCAAGAGGAAAGTAGCCACTTAACAAATACAGTGCAATAGTTAACCCGTTGAGCGAAGAAGAATGTTTGGTAATCTCAGTGTTGTCAGGTGTATGAGGACAGAGGAGAATCTGTAAAGAATAGGCCAGACTATTCGGCGTACGTGTAGGTAAAGAGAAAGAACCGTAACCAGAGAGAAGGATCCAATGTAGTACTGTCTGGCCATTTAAAGGACCCCATAACTCTCTGGCGGTAGTCTTTCAACGGGCGGCTGATGTCCTGGCCAACCTACTACTCTTGGTTATAAATCTAATCTTAAGAAACATATCCAAACCAGTCTCTCCTCCAATCAGAAAATAACTGGTATATTGAAACCTTTCTATTCTGAGGAAATGTTTTATCTGTAATTCATTTATCATGCTATATTTTGAATAATTTCTCCTGTGTGGTTTTCAGCAGCTGTCTCACATCTTACCTTGTTGGACAAAAACTCAGCGTCTATCAAATTCATTATCTCCGATCTGGATAATCATCTCTGGCTCCACTGTTCAATTAACTCTTTATGCTTGCTGCATATTTTTCATATATCTGACCATCCTTTGTATTTATATCTTCCCAAACTATACCATCCACTATGTAGAATATGAAATGCAGTTCATTCTGAGTCTTGTATTTTCTATCATACGGCTAAATGCTACATAAGATTCTAGAAGTTTCATTCTGGCTGAGGCAAACTGTGGAATGATCTCCCCTTATAAACAGTGGAATTAATAAAGTTCAGACTTGGTGCTAATGCTTTTTTGTTGAGCAGGTTGGCATGTCTCGTTTAAAGGTCACTCATGAATGGCAGAGACATGGGACAGTGACAATACCCTAGAGACTGGGCACATATGATCATTATATTATAACTTGCTCAGCTACAAGTTGGAAGAGCAGGATGCTATAAGACCAAGGACTCCAACAAGGAAAATAGCCCAGTGAGGAAAGGAAATAAGGAAACATAGAATAGTGCACCTGAGTGTACCCTCAAACAAGAGAACTCTAACCCCAGACATATGATCAGTGCCCAGTCCCTCTCCATCAAGCTAAGACCATGGAGAACCAGGCAATGGATGCTGATGACTCAACAGGTAGACATATAGGCTCCCGTAAAACACCCATCCATAACTCACAAGGCTGCTAAGGTTACATACACTACAAGAACTTTTGAGCTTAAGCGGGGCTCGAACAACGGTCCAATAGATCGCCAGGCAGGGCCGTTTCCCTTGTATTACCACAACTCCTCGTTTCATAGTGTATTTGCTACTTATCTGTTTAAAATTCTTATTAATATTAATGAAAATTATTTTCTTTTTTAATTTCTCTTCAATCGATTATTTTTACTTAGCAATTTTTTTCTGCACTGGGCTTCTTTTCCTGTTGGTGGCTTGTAGGATTTTGATTTTCTTACTATGGTTACAACTTCAAAAAAAAAAATAATATAGCATTCAAACTTTTTTACAACTGATTTATCTAAGTTTCTCATCTAAAACTCTTTTCGGTGAACTTACCAAGTTTGAAAATGTGACTTGTGGTCGAACTTGACTACATAATAATATTATTAACTAATAACAATAACGTATAATAACATTTCCCAGTCACAATACATGTTCAGCATAGCCTTGGCCAAAAGTTTCATAAGAAGCAGCAATTAATAATCAATCCATAAAATGCTGGAAAAGTTAACGGAGCTGCAAAATGCATATTGTACAGTGCGAAACTTGAACTTTATTGCACAATATAAAGTTAAAATGCTGCAATGGATTACGTAATAGAAAAAAATTAAAACTAACGACTGCAGGAAAAAACTAATGGAAACTTAACTTACATCAGTAACAAAAACTTAGTTTAACTAGAAAGGAAACATTTTCCAAGCAAATACAGCATATTTTACTCCATCTCCCTCACCAGGCAACCATGGACTGCTCCACATTAATCTTTTTTTTTATCTAAAAATGAAAAAAAAAATGAAAAATTAATCATTTTGAACAAACGTATGCCAAAAATGTTGATGACTTCCTCTGTAGCAAATTTCAGGTCATTCGGTTATATATAATACCAGGGTACAGGAGACCAAAATATAAATTTTTGTTAGAAAATGGCAAAAAAAATCAATAGAATTATTTAAAAGGTGTGTATAAAAAATCAAAACGCACCTGGGTATTTTCCCACTCGACCTCTGTGCCAAATTTCAGTCATTTAGCCCAGAAATGACGAGATGAATCGATTTGAAGATTTGACAACAGGAAGAGAAAAAAAGCACCATGAAAAACAATATATTTCACTTCTATGGAGTGAAATATAATTAGAATTTTACAAAGAATGTCCACTTAAAGGCAAATACAAAATCCTTGCATCTTCCTTCAATCCAAAATACACCAAGTAAAGGATTGGCTTCACGCTTTATTCTTATTATATTTTCCATTATTTCGTGAACGAGTGCAATTAACTCCCATCACGTTAACCTTATGCCTTTTTCATCATCCCTTTACCACCAAAGTGTGATTAATCATCCTTACAGTACTCTTTTTCTTAATTAATCTTTTTTTTTTTTCATTTTGTCCATGCATGACTTATTTTAGTTACCCTTCTCCGTTTTAAATCATTTCAGCTTCTCTGATCTCCATGTCAGGACAGGTATATTTCTAGGGTACTAATTAGCTGTCTGCATGAAATGGTTCTCATTTCATTGAGCAGCGTATTCTAGGATAAATTATCTTTCTGATCTCGGTTACAAATAGTAAATTAAAATTTATAGTTATTTCATTTACATCTCTGCATAAATTTCAAGTATGTATGACTATACTCTGTCAAACTTTCTAAGATCGATGTGGTGTAGCTGGTACAGATATCACACGTTGCCAATTTTATGCTATGGTAATCATATTAGCGTCAAGGAGTCTAGGTAGTAGGTTGGCCAGGACACCCGCCACCCGTTGAGATACTACCGCTAGAGAGTTATGGGGTCCTTTGACAGGCCAGACAGTACTACATTGGATCCTTCTCTCTAGTTACGGTTCACTTTCCCTTTGCCGACACATACACCGAATAGTATGGCCTATTCTTTACAGATTCTCTTCAGTCCTCATACACCTGACAGCACTGAGAATACCAAACAATTGTTCTTTACGCTAGGGGTTAACTACTGCACTGTAATTGTCCAGTGGCTACTCTCTCCTTGGTAAGGTAGAAGAGACTCTTTAGCTATGGTAAGTATCTCTTCTAAAAGGACACTCCAAAATCAAATCATTGTTCTCTAGTCTTGGGTAGTACCAAAGCCTCTGTACCATGGTCTTCCACTGTCTTGGGTTAGAGTTCTCTTGCTTGAGGGTACACTGGCACACTATTCTATCTCATTTCTCTTTCTCTTGTTTAGTTGAGGTTTTCATAGTTTATATTGGAAATGTTTATTTAAATGTTGGTTTTTAAAATATTTAGTTTTTCCTCGTTTCCTTTCCTCACTCAGCTATTTTTCCTGTTGGCGCCCCTGGGCTTGTAGCATCTTGCTTTTCCAACTAGGATTGTAGCTTAGCAAGTAATAATTAATAATATTGAAATGGGTTTCATTTCTTGAATTATAGTTTATTTTTTTTTTTTTCCAAGAGATACTTAGAACATCTATCAATGGTTAAAACCTAGGATTCATTACTAAAAATGTAGATGCGGTATACTTTTTGTCCGGCAATGCCAGATCCAAGTGTAAGGTCCTATTTCTAATACTGGGATTCAAAAGATCGTAATCAGTATCATTAAAGGCCACTCACTCTTGATCGACCAATGCTTTTTGTCCAAGAAATCATTATTATTATTATCATTATTATTATTATTATTAAGGACTGACAACTAGAATTAACTGCATATCTAGTATTACGAACCTCGTGGTACTATCCGGAAAGATCTGAATGTAAAGGATGGTCATAATTATGAGAAATCTTATACAACGTACATAATGAACTAATTGAACGACGGTGCAAAAGATTCATATCTAGATCAGGAATAAGAAATTTAATAGACTAAGTTCCTGTCCAACAAATTAAGATGATAATCAGCAGCTGAAGACTAGACAGGAGAACAATACTCAAAACAAGGTAGAATGAAAGAATTAAAACACTTCTTGAGAATAGATAGATCACCAAAAATATCTCAAGATTTTATCAATAAGCCAATTTTTTGTGCAACTGAAGAAGACACAGACCTAATGTGGTTCTCAAAAGGAAAAATGCTGCCAAAAATCACCCCTAAAATTTTAATTCATACAGAGTTTAAGAAATATTATCAATGCTGAGATCCAGATGTTGAGGAGCAACTGTCCTTGACCTACTTGTATTCATACTCGAGTTTTGTTAGGATTCAACTTGATACCCCATAATTTGCTCCATGCAATAATTTTAGCTAGATCTTTATTAAGGGATTCAGTCACCCCAGATCTATATTCATGCAAAGGAATTGTTGCAAAGAGAGGATCATCATTTGCATATGCAACGAACTTGCTTTCTAGGCCGAACAAAATATCATGTGTATATAGTATGAAAAGTAAAGGGGCCAAGAACACTACCCTGAGGAACACCAGATATCACATTAATATACTCATTATGGTGCCCATCAACAACCACTCTTTGCAATCTATTACATAAACATTTAATAATGTTAAAAAAAGACCCAACCACTCTCAACTGTTTCAGCTTGAAAACAAGGGTTTTATGATTAACACGGTCAAAGGCAGCACTAAACCAAGGCCAATCATGCGAACTTCTTGACCACAATCAAGGGATTTCTTTACAGCATTGAAGATTGTAAGAAGTGCATCATATGCTCCAAGGCATTTACAAAAGCAAAATTGCAAACTAGGGAACAGATGATTATCTTCAGAAAATCTATTTTAGATATTTTGCCTAAAGACTTTGAAAAACTTTAGATAATAAGGGAGTTGTGGAAATTGGGCAGTAATCAGTTGGATTTGAGCTACCATAAAACACATTTACATAATGGAGTAACATTATCAATTCTCCAACACGTGCTAAAAGCTACTCTTCTTCCTAACTTACGCAAAATGACAGATATCTTTGGAGCTAAGACATCTGCAGTCTTTATAAATAAACAAAAGAAAAATACCATTTGGGTCTACACCATAAGCATCAAGGTTCATCAAGAGAGCTTTGGTTTCCCGAGATCAAAAAGCTAAACTAGTTAGTTTAGTTTCAGGAAAACATGAATGAGGAAGATCGAGTTTCTCATTACTCTGCTTAGTATCTAACACATCAGTCAAAAGGGCTGCCTTTTCCTTTGGACAATGAGTTAAAGAGCCATCTGGTTTAAGTAAAGGAGGAAGTGTTGCATCTGCACCAAAGTGTGCAGATTTAAGGGTAGTCTACTACTTATGTTCCTGGGTTGTACCAGAAAGGTTTTTTTTATGGTTAAAATGTATTCCTTTTCATTTTAAGCATAAACTCTCTCGGCAAAAGCGCCCAGGTGAGTATAGTTATTCCAAGTCAAATTTGATGTTACCATTCCAAAGATGATAGGCCTCCTGCTTCTCAAAATAAGTAAGTCTACAATCTTCTACTCGGTACCTTAGCACATGAGGAGGGATACGCCCATCAATTATGTTGACTAGATTCTCATTCAAAGGAACAACAGGATCAACACTACCATACAATTGTGACCAACTCAAGCCCAAAGGATCACTCAAAATACCATTTCCGTCTGCTTGAGATTTTATATAAATCTTACGTGAGTACGATACATCAGGGACAGGCTGCTCAGTCTTCACTATTAATGAAATCAAGACATGATCAGATATCCCAACTGGAGGGCCAACCTTACTTGCTATAATGTCAGGGGAGTCGGTGTATACGAGATCCAAGCAATTACCAGACCTCTGAGTAGCTTCACTTGTGGTTTACTCACAGCCTTATTCAGGGACAAAGTCAAAAGCTCTTAAGCCATGGCAATCAGTAGAAGATACAGAATTTAACCTCTCCCTATGGTGAGCACTGAAATCACCAACAAAAATAAGAGGCCTTTCTATCATCTTGTATCTTAGCCATAATAGTAAGACAATAATTAATCAAAGATACAATCCTTTATATCTGGATTCCAGTAGGCTAGACCAAACACAAATAGAAGTAGTAGGTTGGCCTGGGCACCAACCGCCCGTTGAGATACTACCGCTAGAGAGTTATGTATGAGGTCCTTTGACTGGCCCGACAGTACTACATAGGACCTTTCTCTCTGGTTACGGTTCTTTCCCTTTGCCTACACAGACACCGAATAGTCTGGCCTATTCTTTACAGATTCTCCTCTGTCCTCATACACCGGACAACACTGAGATTGCCAAACAATTCTTCTTCACACCAGGGGTTAACTACTGCACTGTAATTGTTCAGTGGCTACTTTCCTCTTGGTAAGGGTAGAAGAGACTCTTCAGCTATGGTAAGCAGCTCTTCTAGGAGAAGGACACTCCAAAATCAAACCATTGTTCTCTAGTCTTGGATAGTGTCATAACCTCTGTACCATGGCCTTCCACTGTCTTGGGTTAGAGTTCTCTTGCTTGAGGGTACACTCGGGCACACTTCTATCTAGTTTCTCTTCCTCTTGTTTTGTTATAGTTTTTATAGGAAATATTTATTTTAATGTTGTTACTATACTTAAAATATTTTATTTTTCTTTATTTCCTTTCCTCACTGGGCTATTTTCCCTGTTGGAGCCCCTGGGCTTATAGCATCCTGCTTTTCCAACTAGGGTTGTAGCTTAGCATTTAATAATAATAATAATATGCCTACCAAAAACTTTTATTACTTGAATCTCATGACATCCACATTCATAACAGGACTTATGAAAAGCAGGGTTATTCAGTCCTAATATACACTGCCAGTATTTACTTTAACCATTGATGCAAAGTCTGATAAAAGAAAGTATATGTAAATAGTACATATATGGGAAGGAGTACATAGAATCAGGAATGAAAATAAAGAAATATAGAAACAGGTGTACTTTAAAAAGCAAACCTATTCCCGAGGTCTTAAGCAAATCCTTTCAAGAAGGATTAACTCTGTGGGAAGCATTCAAGTGACCTTACCTATAGATCTGACAACTCTGTATTTTCTACCTGCCCCAACCCTGGCGATCTTAGAAAATTTGACAGTATAGGAATATTATTCGACATACACTCCCTTTGACAATTTTTCTTTCATTAAATCAATTATTGTATCTGCCAGAGTCAGGATTTATTTTTCGGTATATTCACCTGGAGCTGCAAGATTGGTCATTATATTCTCTGTTGACTCCCTAAAAGACCTCTACTTCTAGATAAAGATTAATCACGCTTTCCAATCACGATATGGCACCTCAAGATCAGGTAGACCTACAAAGAATTCTTGTGTCCTGTTTTGGGAAAGGTGAATGGACATTCCCTTGCATACAGCCTGCTATATAACTGTAGGCCATCTGGAGCATTAGTCTCCAGGTCAAGCTATTGGAGACCAGTATGGCCCGTCCTCAGTTAATATCTTCCCACACACCACCCTCCACCCTGCCTCATGTATTCAGAAGAGGAAGATGCCAAAGATGCCAACCTTGAAGCAGTTGTAGTGACAGGGCTCCCTGTATCATGAAGTCGGCAGTTACAAAAGGGGAATCTCGAGGACAAGCCCAGCTAGCTATATTAACCTCAGCAGGTACCCAGTTTGGAGTGCACCCGGGAAATCGGGATCAATACCATAAGAGTTGACGAGGTATCAATAGGAGGCTACATTCTCCCATTTAGATAAGACATAACCTGTTTAGGCTAATTGTAGATCACTGTTTGGCTTAAAAGATTCGAGCGGGCATGTGGATAGTGTAGTAACTATTGTATTGATTTATTTTCATCCTAATCTTAAGGACGTCGAACACTATTCAATCGATCATCGCCCACGTGTTTGACTAAACCCCTTAATTCCTGAGATAATCGAGTAGACTGTTTGTCTAAGAGTCCCGTTGTGCTGTACAATTTTAACTAACCCCTTTCATTCACGGGATAATCGATGTTATTTGTCGAATCCCTTTATGTTCTATGTTCAGACTAACCTTTTGCTTTTGTGTAACCTGTTAAGAGGACTGTATGAAGGTAAAGTTTAATTTGTAAGAATAAAGGTGTGATATAGGTGAAGGGAGTCTACGATTTTTTCATCTAACCCACTTGTGTATATTTGCCTTTTTATTAAGAATTTAAATTGATTTATCAGATAAATTACTAAGGTCATTTATATACTCAAGTGGATCACTCCCTTAGCGGTAATCATGATTAATACATGCTCTAACCCCATTGTTCAAAAGATCCGAGTTAAAGAAATTGAGTTAGGGATGATTGATTGAAACATACAACGAAGGTGATTCCCCCCCACCCCCACCCCTTGAAGTTATTGAATAGAAAGATCCTCATTCTAAAAATTATACCCGCAAGCAGATTTTAAATATAAATGTGTCACAAAATATCTGAACTGAAAATTGTGTGTATGGTTGGCGTGGGAGTGATGGTGCACCAATCCCACAGGATATGATCCTAGATATCTGCAAGATCTTTCTTTAGACTTTGGATATCTGTTGTGAAGAGATTCTCCTGGAAAGTAAAATCCTCACAATTAAATAAAATGTTATTTTCCTTAGTAAAATAAATTTTTGAATATACTTACCCGATGATCATGTAGCTGTCAACTCTGTTGCCCGACAGAAAAATCTAAGGTCGGGATACGCCAGCGATCGCTATACAGGTGGGGGTGTACAACAACAGCGCCATCTGTCGAGTAGGTACTCAGGTACTTCTTGTCAACAAGAACTCAATTTTCTCCTCGGTCCACTGGGTCTCTATGGGGAGGAAGGGAGGGTCCTTAAATTCATGATCATCGGGTAAGTATATTCAAAAATTTATTTTACTAAGGAAAATAACATTTTTCAATATTAATCTTACCCGATGATCATGTAGCTGATTCACACCCAGGGGGGTGGGTGGAGACCAGCATACATGTTAACATTAGAAGCTAAGTATCCCGTATTTCATTTTAGCAGTTATTCAAAATAACAAACATAAAATAAATAAGTACCTGGTAAGGAAGTCGACTTGAACAATTACTCTGCCTTTTTAAGTACGTCTTCCTTACTGAGCCTAGCGATCCTCTTAGGATGCTGAGCGACTCCTAGGTGCTGAAGTATGAAGGGCTGCAACCCATACTAAAGGACCTCATCACAACCTCTAATCTAGGCGCTTCTCAAGAAAGAATTTGACCACCCGCCAAATCAACCAGGATGCGGAAGGCTTCTTAGCCTTCCGTACAACCCAAAAACAACAATAAAAAGCATTTCAAGAGAAAGATTAAAAAAGGATATGGGATTATGGGAATGTAGTGGTTGAGCCCTCACCTACTACTGCACTCGCTGCTACGAATGGTCCCAGGGTGTAGCAGTTCTCGTAAAGAGACTGGACATCTTTAAGGTAAAATGATGCGAAGACTGACTTTCTTCTCCAATAGGTTGCATCCATTACACTCTGCAGAGAACGGTTCTGTTTGAAGGCCACTGAAGTAGCGACAGCTCTAACTTCATGTGTCCTTACCTTCAGCAAAGCATGGTCTTCTTCCTTCAGATGAGAATGGGCCTCTCTAATCAAAAGCCTGATGTAATAAGAAACTGCGTTCTTAGACATCGGTAAAGCAGGTTTCTTAATAGAACACCATAAAGCTTCTGATTGTCCTCGTAATGGCTTTGTACGTCTTAAATAGTACTTAAGAGCTCTTACTGGGCATAGTACTCTCTCTTGTTCGTTACCAACCAAGTTGGACAGGCTTGGGATCTCGAACGACTTGGGCCAAGGACGAGAAGGAAGCTCGTTTTTAGCTAAAAAACCAAGCTGCAAGGAACATGTAGCCGTTTCAGATGTAAAACCTATGTTCCTGCTGAAGGCGTGAATCTCACTGACTCTTTTAGCTGTTGCTAAGCAAACGAGGAAAAGAGTCTTTAATGTGAGATCCTTAAAAGAGGCTGATTGAAGCGGTTCGAACCTTGCTGACATCAGGAACCTTAAAACCACGTCTAGGTTCCAGCCTGGTGTGGCTAACCGACGCTCCTTTGAGGTCTCAAAAGACTTAAGGAGGTCCTGTAGATCTTTGTTGGTGGAAAGATCTAAGCCTCTGTGGCGGAAGACTGCTGCCAACATGCTTCTGTAACCTTTGATCGTAGGAGCTGATAGGGATCTTACATTCCTTAGATGTAAAAGGAAGTCAGCTATCTGCGTTACAGAGGTACTGGATGAGGAAACTGAATTCGCCTTGCACCAGCTTCGGAAGACTTCCCATTTTGACTGGTAGACCTTGAGAGTGGATGTCCTCCTTGCTCTGGCAATCGCTCTGGCTGCCTCCTTCGAAAAGCCTCTAGCTCTTGAGAGTCTTTCGATAGTCTGAAGGCAGTCAGACGAAGAGCGTGGAGGCTTGGGTGTACCTTCTTTACGTGCGGCTGACGCAGAAGGTCCACTCTTAGAGGAAGAGTCCTGGGAACGTCCACTAGCCATTGCAGTACCTCGGTGAACCATTCTCTCGCGGGCCAGAGGGGAGCAACCAACGTCAACCGTGTCCCTTCGTGAGAGGCGAACTTCTGCAGTACCTTGTTGACAATCTTGAACGGAGGGAACGCATACAGGTCTAGATGGGACCAATCCAGAAGAAAGGCATCTACGTGAACTGCTGCTGGGTCCGGAATCGGTGAGCAATAATTCGGGAGCCTCTTGGTCATCGAGGTAGCGAACAGATCTATGGTGGGCTGACCCCACAGGGCCCATAGTCTGCTGCAAACATTCTTGTGAAGGGTCCACTCTGTGGGGATGACCTGACCCTTCCGGCTGAGGCGATCTGCCATGACATTCATGTCGCCTTGAATGAACCTCGTTACCAGCGAAATCTTTCGATCTCTTGACCAGGTGAGGAGGTCCCTTGCGATCTCGAACAACCTCCTCGAATGAGTCCCTCCTTGCTTGGAGATGTACGCCAAGGCAGTAGTGTTGTCGGAGTTCACCTCCACCACCTTGCCTAGAAGGAGGGACTTGAAGTTTCTCAAGGCCAGATGAACTGCCAATAGCTCCTTGCAGTTGATGTGAAGTGTTCTTTGCTCCGGATTCCACGTGCCCGAGCATTCCCGTCCGTCCAGTGTCGCACCCCAGCCCGTGTCCGATGCGTCCGAGAAGAGAAGGTGGTCGGGGGTCTGAACAGCCAATGGTAGACCTTCCTTGAGAAGAATGCTGTTCTTCCACCACGTCAGCGCAGACCTCATCTCTTCGGATATAGGAACTGAGACCGCTTCTAGCGTCATGTCCTTTCTCCAGTGAGCAGCTAGATGATACTGAAGGGGGCGGAGGTGGAGTCTCCCTAACGCGATGAACTGGGCCAGCGATGAAAGTGTCCCTGTTAGACTCATCCACTGCCAGACTGAACATCGGTTCCTTCTCAGCATGCTCTGGATGCATTCTTGGGCTTGACTGATTCTGGGGGCCGACGGAAAAGCCCGAAAAGCTCGACTCTGAATCTCCATACCTAGATAGACAATGGTTTGGGATGGGACGAGTTGGGACTTCTCTATATTGACCAGGAGACCCAATTCCTTGGTCAGATCCATAGTCCATCTGAGATTCTCCAGACAGCGACGACTTGACGGAGCTCTTAAAAGCCAGTCGTCCAAATAGAGGGAGGCTCTGATGTCTGCCAAGTGAAGGAATTTGGCAATATTCCTCATCAGTTTGGTAAACACAAGAGGTGCCGTGCTTAGGCCAAAGCACAGGGCTTGGAACTGGTAAACGACCTTTCCAAAGACGAACCTTAGGAAAGGTTGGGAGTCTGGATGGACGGGGACATGAAAGTACGCGTCTTTTAGGTCCAACGAGACCATCCAGTCTTCCTTCCTGACCGATGCTAGCACCGACTTCGTCGTCTCCATTGTGAACGTCTGCTTGGTGACAAAAGCATTGAGAGCACTGACGTCCAGCACCGGTCTCCAGCCTCCTGTCTTCTTCGCTACCAGGAAGAGACGGTTGTAGAAGCCCGGGGATTGATGGTCCCGGACTATGACTACCGCTCCCTTTTGTAGCAAGAGAGACACCTCTTGCTGCAAGGCTAGCCTCTTGTCCTCCTCCTTGTAGTTGGGAGAGAGGTCGATGGGAGTAGTTGCTAGAGGGGGATTGCGCCAGAACGGAATCCTGTACCCCTCTCTTAGCAACTTCACAGACTGAGCGTCTGCACCTCTGCTCTCCCAAGCCTGCCAGTAGTTCTTGAGCCTGGCTCCCACTGCTGTCTGGAGAGGTAGGCAGTCAGATTCTGCCTTTTGAGGACTTGGAACCCTTCTTCTTTTTGCCACGATGACTGTCGGCACGGGTACCTCCTCTGCTGGAGGTTCTGCCACGAAAGGGCGGGATGAACCTAGATGCTGGTGTGTCCATCTTAGGTCTAGGCACTGAAGGTAAAGCTGTGACTTTACGTGCGGAAGACGCCACCAGGTCATGGGTATCCTTCTGGATCAACGAGGCAGCAATCCCCTTGATCAGCTCTTCCGGAAAGAGACACTTGGAAAGCGGAGCAAACATCAACTCCGACTTCTGGCATGGTGTGATCCCCGCAGACAAGAAGGAGCAAAGGTGATCTCTCTTCTTAAGCACTCCAGACACGTACGAAGCCGCAAGCTCACCAGACCCATCCCGAATGGCTTTGTCCATGCTAGACATGATAAGCATGGCAGAGTCCTTATCCGAAGGGGAGGTCTTTCTGCTTAACGCTCCCAAACACCAGTCGAGGAAGTTGAAGATCTCAAAAGCACGAAAAACTCCCTTCAACAGATGGTCCATGTCAGAAAAGGACCAGCAAATCTTAGATCGTCTCATAGTCAGCCTGCGGGGAGAGTCAACCAGACTTGAGAAGTCGCCCTGGGCAGAGGCAGGAACTCCCAAGCCGGGTTCCTCTCCCGTGGCATACCAGACGCTAGATTTGGAAGCAAGCTTGGTAGGCGGAAAGATGAAGGCAGTCTTCCCCAGTTGCTTCTTGGACTGCAACCACTCTCCCAGTACCCTCAAAGCTCTCTTGGATGAGCGCGCGAGTACGAGTTTCGTAAAGGCAGGAGCTGCTGACTGCATGCCTAAAGCGAACTCGGAGGGAGGTGAGCGCGGGGTTGCAGACACAAACTGTTCCGGATACAATTCCCTGAACAGGGCAAGGACTTTCCTAAAGTCTAAGGAGGGAGGCGTAGACTTGGGTTCTTCTATGTCGGAGTGCGGATCGTCCAAATGCGCAGCTTCGTCGTCATCAGATACTCCATCATCCGAAAGCTGAGGAGGAAGTGGCAAAGGTGGAGCAGAAAGCTGAACGGCTGAATCCGGCAGCACGGGTGCATGCGTAGCTGCACCGGATCCAACATCATGCCGCTGCTGGACAGTCTGCGAGCTGGCAACAACAAAAGCGGAGTGCTGGTGCGTGGGGGGGGCTGCCGTGGGTTGCGGAGACTGCCGCATTGCGTCAAAACACGGCAGCTTGACAGCACCTTCCCACTGCTGATGCGGTAGCTCACGCATGTCAACGGAGGGTGCCGCATGATCATGCGTCTGGCAGGGTCGACTGCGCATCGGTGGTGGAGCTCTCACAGGTGGAGTGTGGGAGCAGGCAGCCGCAGTATCTGCTGAGCGCACAACCGTGGCAGGTTGTAGGTTAACAGGTGCAGTGTCAACCTTCTCAGCACGATACTCCTGCATGAAGGAAGCAAGCTGAGACTGCATAGTCTGCAGCATGGACCACTTAGGGTCTACCGTGGTTGGTGCGGCAACAGACGGAGTGATTGCCTGCTGCGGAACCACTCTACCTCTCTTGGGAGGTGTGCAGTCTTCGGAAGACTGCGGCAAGTCCGAACTGACCCAGTGGCTACACCTGGGCCGTTGGACTCGCTCGGAAGGGACCTTGCGCTTGAGAGGTCGTGAGACCTTGGTCCAACGTTTCTTCCTAGAAACTTCTTCCACAGACGAGGAATGAATGGGCTCACTCGTCTGTTTGTGGATGGGACGATCTCTGACAGATACGTCCGCAACCACTGAGGGTACATCCGTACACTGATCAAGGCCTGTCGAACCCTTTGGTCCTTCGACATTGCTTCTCCCCTGGGCTTGGGAGCTTGCAAGAGGTCCCGGACTGGGAGGACGACTGGCACGAACAGATGCACCCTCATGCGCAACACTGACACTGACACTGACACTTCTCACCGCACTTGCACTCACTACACTTCCCACTGCACTTTTCGCTTTCAACTCTTTGACATCGGCCAAAAGTTGATTCCGGTCATTAGCTAATGACTCCACTCTGTCACCAAGAGCCTGAATGGCACGCATCATGTCCGCCATGGAGGGTTGAGCACTAGTAGCAGGGTCGGGAGTCACCACCACAGGGGAAGGAATAGGTTGAGGGGCATGGGGAGAGGAAAAATCAAACGAGCGAGAAGAACTCCTCCTGATCCTATCCTTCTCTAGCCTACGTGCATTCTTTAGGAATTCATTAAAATCGAATTCCGAAAGCCCAGCGCATTCCTCACATCGATCTTCCAATTGACAGGATTTACCCCTACAATTGGAACAAACGGTGTGAGGATCTATAGAGGCCTTCGGAAGACGCCTAGAACAGTCCCTAGCGCTACACTGCCTGTACTTAGGGACTTGAGAATGGTCAGACATCTTGAATTCTTGAATTAGCCAAAGGGGGGAATCCAAAATCTAGCAAAGTTCATCAACAATTAATCCAAATCTAATCAAAAAGCTTGATAAGCTAATGATAATAGTTCCTGAATAGCGAAAGCTAAAATCTAGAGCGAATACATCACCAAATGCGTGAAAACAACTCCAGAAACAACAGCGTATCCAAGTAGGTCTTGCCGGTGGCACGACAGAGGAAAAATTGAGTTCTTGTTGACAAGAAGTACCTGAGTACCTACTCGACAGATGGCGCTGTTGTTGTACACCCCCACCTGTATAGCGATCGCTGGCGTATCCCGACCTTAGATTTTTTTGTCGGGCAACAGAGTTGACAGCTACATGATCATCGGGTAAGATTAATATTGAAAAACTATTTTTTCCATAAGTGCCTTGGGATAAAGGGGGAGGGGGTAACATAGGCGAAATTTGATTCGAGTTAATTGCAATCAAGCACGAGATAAATGAAAATAAAAGATGAAAATAAAGCATCAAGATAAGTATCCACATTTGTGTTTTGTACAAAAACCTAGACACATATTTGCAGTAACTATTCGACACTATACTATACGTTACTGTTGCCTTATTCCTTATGCAAGAAACAAAATAATGATCAACTGAACTGCATGTAGGCTACTGGACATAAGCTTTTTGTATCACAATAGAAAATCTCTTCTAATGTATATAAAATGTATTTCTATCACCAAATAATTTCCGTTCTCAGTCAGAAAATAAATAAGAAATAAAAAAGACTCGTATGTTTCTACTTAGGAAGTACTGGTAATGCACAGTTGCCTACAACACTTACCTTTCAATGGGTTACTTTTCCGTCAGGCCAGGCAAGCACAAGATTCCCTCTACTATTCCAATCTTGGGTGTGTCTTCCATCACTAAAGATGAGCACTTTGTAGGCACTTTATCATTCCTTCATTTTTCACTTCACAATACATTACACACAAACTGATATTTCCATCTTTCCTCGATTTTAGTTCATCTTACCTCAGCTACAATAGTTTGCCATAATTCGAAAGGTTCTTATGGAACAAACTGAATATCCTCTGACTTCTCCATTGATTTTCCACATAAAAGAAACCACGATTTCCTTTTTACTCCACAAAGCCATTACTCTGGTTTTAAATTGTCTCGATTTCAGTTTAAAAAAGGAAAGAGAACATAATGTTCTCAAATTTTAATCTTCATATTTCATCTGAAAAAAAAATTCAATAGACATGGAGTAACATTATCTTAATATGTTTCACCATTCATGTATAAAACTGTTTGTTACACCCGAATGTGTAACTGTAACATGAAAGGGTTTGGAACCACTGTATACAAAAATAATTACCACTAAAATCATGAAGCCTACTCAGTAAAAAGCATATATAATTTTTCCCACCACCATCTTTATCTACATAATTTCAAAGTTAGAGTTTTCTTTTATAAGTTTGGAAATTAAGCAACTTCTCTCTCCTGTCTTTTCTGATTGAATTTCTGTGCAGCCTAAATCTTTACTAATTTCTATACTTTCTTACTGATTTTTAACCTACTGTCACATCCAAAAATGTTCACTGCTGTTCGTCCCCCCTCATTATATTTTATTGACCCAAGACACCCAATATTTCTGGAGGTTTTCATCGGAAATATGATCCATAAACAAAATTTTAATATTCTTCCTTATTTTTATACTCACGTTAAGTTTATATTGCTTCGCCTCCAGAAGCTTGGTTTAATTGACATTTACCCATAAAATATTAAACATTTTAAAATATTTCCCATTTTCTCTCCCTTTGTCTTTTACTCCAGTTTCAAAGTCAAAATTGTCCCTATCCTCTTCATACCACAAGACAGTGGGAAGGAGGGTGGGCATGTGTATGGACATCAGGTGAGAATAGAAAGAAAAAAAATATTATACAAATTATGTTTATTTCTGACCCTCCCCTCATGTTCATATTGCTGACTCCCACACACTACTAGAGGTAGTGTGTTAGTAAAGAAAGATATAGGATAAATTTAATTAAAAGCAATTAACCATGGTCAATGTTTACAAACCTGGTCTAAATTACTTTTAACAAATCATCTCAAGATTTGGTTTGAAATACCAGATTGTAATTTGCCTCTAGAAAGGATAATTCTTGATGTAAATGATACGTCTGAATTTTACAAAATCAATTTTGTAAATGAAAACCCTGTATCCTCGTAGATAGGAGTTATAAATTAACTGAACTCGAAATTAATTAGACCACGACTCCGCAGCCACTACAGAGCCCAGAGCCTAGCAACCTCCATAAGCAAACCATGATAATCTAATATAATGTATAGCAAAAACCCACTTGGTACGCAATTAGCTGCTGCTAAAACTTTTCAAAGAAATGTTTATACAAAATTTAAGGGACGTAGCTGCACTACTACTAACCGGAAAATCTATTGTTGGGTGAGATAGCCATGTCATCCTGATGGAAGGTTCCTTTAAGTAGCTTCCTAGGGTATAATTGACTACAGTGATATTCCCAGAGAATTTAACTTAAGGTCTCCAGAATTCTAACTCGTGGCGCGAATATCCTTAAAGTTTCCTTTTAGGATATCGCATAATATCAGGGGACGTATTCTTGACACGCCACATAGCAATCTGCACCCCGCATAGCGTTTACACTTCGAAGGGGAAAAGTGGCAAAATAAAAGAGGAGCCGTTAATAAGGTTCCCTTCCTCCGTTACTGTTTGAATACTCAAATGGCGCCATAATCGCCGCCATCTTTATTCCTTGTAGCGTTGAGCCGGTACTTATAGATACAGTATTATTGGGAGGGATCCTGCCAAGGCCTTTCATAGAAAAGAGGGCGGGTCCATCAGGACGACATGGCTATCTCACCCAAAGATCCCGTTTTTTGGGCTCAGGCCATGTTGTCCTGATGGAAGTTTACCAGAGCATTAATGTATCCGTGGATTTCCCAGTCGTGCCTTAACCCTCAAGACAATATTTCCTTGGTCATTTAGACCTAGAGACCTATGACATTACCGTTATATGTCATTACTTCTAATCATAAACCATGTTAGTGCTTCCTGCCCCCTTCAAGGAAGAGTCATGCCAGACTCGGGAAAAAGTCTCGAAGTTTGCATATTTCATATGACCAACCTAGTAACCAAAAGGGCGTACAGGTCTCACTGTATACCTCAAGCCAAAGTTTGTATTTATAAATCCTACATGGGTACATGTAAGCCACCATAGCATCCAAGGTATATCAGCTTAGCTGTATACCACAGCAGACACCTTTCTATCTGTATCAGAACAAGGTAAGCCTGGCCAGAAGAGGTTTGTTTACGTATAGGAACAAATTTACTATATTTGTTCAACATAATTATGCAGAATAGTAAGGAATAAAGGTAATGCTCAGACATAACTTTATTTATGTATAAGTTTATATACGTTTAGGGCGGAATAAGACGCACAAAACCATTAGACATTTATTGTTAAACAATAAACCATAATTCAGCATACATTTTATACTAATGTAAAAAATGCAAGTGAAATAGAATTTACCAACATAGATGAAACAAAATCAAATCAGAAATACTTGTTTTACCTGAAAACAAAATTTTTATACCACTCATTTGAAAATTTTTAAAATAATTTTCTAATCTCTTTCTGAGAAGTCTGTTTATTTACACTTGTGTAAAAACACACAGCACTAGTGTTAAGTCTATGTTTCTTCACATATACACTGGAACAGTCCATAATGTCATTATGATGACATCTCACTTACCATGTTGCACCATAACGTGCCAACATGTACACCCTCCAGAATTATAGTCCCAAATAATTCACTGTTCCTCGCAGCACTAAGTGACAGGTTTTAGTACACTGCCTGCCGCCACCACTTATTTCTTTAATTCTTGAACTTGCTTCACGTAGTGTTTGAAGAACACTCTGGATGATTTCCATCCAATGAACGAGCGAAGGCTCTCGAAATCCATGAGGTGGAAAAAGTTTAACGACGAAGCAATTTTCCTAGGATCATGACCTGTGGGTGTACTGTCAGGATCCGCTCTGCGAATAAAGTAGGTGATCTTCGCCCTTAATTGTTTCAGGGATAAGTTTGAGCTCGATGTTTCCCCTTTAAAGAGCTGTCCTCTCCCGAAGTCTGAAGTTCTACGAAGATAGACCTTTAGACACTCTACTGGACACAGCGAGACATCTTCCTTCAGAGGGCAGATTCTCCTGGGACCCCACCTCTTAGTGGGTAGCTCATTCTTCGCAAGAAACGTTGGGTCGGGAAAGCGATTCAGTTCTCCTGTTTCAGTAAAATGGATATGGCCCTCCTCCCTAAAGAGGTCCACTAGTTCACTAACTCTAGCCCCTGAAGCTAGAGCAAATAAGAAAATAACTTTTTGAGTCAAATCTTTCAGAGAGCAATCTTCGTTATTTAAACTTGAAGCCAAATGTAGTACCTTATCCAAAGACCAAGAAATGGGCCTTGGAGGTGCTGCAGGCCTAAGCCTAGCACAGGCCTTAGGGATTTTGTTAAAAATATCATTAGAAAAGTCTACTTGGAAAGCGTAAAGCAAGGGTCTAGTCTAGGCAGATTTACACGTAGTTATCGTGTTGGCTGCTAAACCTTGTTCATGAAGGTGAATATAGAAAGATAAGCAGAAATCTGTTGAGATTTCCTTTGGTTTTTTTGCCTTGACGAAGGCTAACCATTTCTTCCAAGATGACTCATATTGCCTTCTGGTAGATTTAGACTTATATTCCTCTACGAAGTCTATATCTCTTTCGAGATCCCAAACCTCTTTCTTACTGCTAGGGAGAGAAAATCATGTACTTGTTCAGACAGAACTGGGTACGGCAGGGGAATCAGCCTTGGCTGCAATTCCAATACTAGAGGGAACCAGTTGCTCCAGGGCCACTTGGGAGCTACTAGGGCTGCTGTTCCTTGAAAAGATCTCACCTTGTTGAGGATCTTCATCAGTGGGTTGTATGGAGGGAACAGGTAAATCCTGCTCCAATTGTTCCAGTCGAAGGACACGGCGTCCACTGCTTCCGCTAGAGGGTCCTCGTATGGGGCGCCACGTATCGAGGAAGTTTCTTGTTGTCTGCAGTTCCAGGACTTGATGTAAGATGAAGGAGAATGATCTTGCATCTAGGGACCATTCTGACTCTATCGGGGTTAGCCTGGATAGAGCGTCCGCCATCACATTGCGGAACCCTTGAAGGTGAACTGCTGATAAGTGCCATCTCTTCTTCTCCGCCAAGCGGAAGATGGCCAACATTACTTGGTTGAGTTGAGATGATCTCGAGCCTTGACGATTCAGACATCTCATTACCACCTCGCTGTCCAGAATCAGTCTTATGTGGACCGCAGGGCGAGGGGATAATTTCTTCAACATAAGGAAGACTGCCATGGCTTCCAAAATGTTGATGTGGAAGGTCTCGAATAGAGAGGACCAAGTTCCTTGAACTTTCCGATGATGAGAGTGACCTCCCCATCCTTCCAATGATGCATCCCTGTGGATGATGACTGAGGGTGGATGCGGTTGCAGAGGTATTGACCTCTTCAAATTCTTAGCCTCCAACCATGGCTTGAGAAGTGATCAAAGTTGGATCGTTACTGGTCTTCTTAGATCTCTTCGAGCGTTTGATGCGTATGTTCTCCAGACTCCTGATGCATCTTTTAGCTGTGCTCTTAGCACTGGGTCTGTCACTGATGCAAACTAGAGGGAGCCCAGCACCCTCTCCTGTTGGAATCTTGAAATCCTTTTGGATTTTAGTAGTCTCTTGATAGATCCCGCTATCTCTCTCCTCTTCTTTAATGGAATGGAGAGGCGATGTGACTGTAAGTTCCAATGTATACCTAGCCATTGAAACTTCTGAGCTGGAGATAGTCGAGACTTTTTGGTGTTGATTTTGAATGCCAGATGTTCCAGGAACTGGATCACTTTTTTGGATGCTTGTATGCATTTCGTCTCGGATGCTGCCCACACCAGCCAATCGTCCGGCTGAGTTTAGGAAAATTCACCGCCAGCAATTCACCGCCTGCAATTCACCGCCTGCAAATCACCGCCAGCAATTCACCGTTAAGGAAAATTCACCGCCATCAAATCACCGCCTAACAATTCATCGCAAAACAATTCACCCATTTCCTTTTTTAGAGTATTTTATTGCCTAACAATCGTTTCAAAATTATCCTAAAAGGTATAAATAGACCGTTTGCAAACAAAAATTAACAGTTCACCTATTATTGAGTTTTATTCTTTATAAATAAAATTTTTCTCAAGCCTTTGCAGCAACACTTTCATTGCGGTTCAGTGTTGTCTCGCTCTTTTAGGCATATATATCTAACACACTTCTTTAAAATGGCCCCTCGGTTCATTCAGAGTGAGAAAGGAAAGAAGAAATTGTGCATAAATAACTATATGTACGTCAAAGAAAGACAAATTGAGGATAAAATACATTGGAAATGTGAACAGTACCAGAAGACGAAGTGTCGTGCACGAGTAACCACAGTGGCTGAGAAAATTGTTAAGACTTTGAATGAGCATAATCATCTTGCAGATGCCGCCAATGTCGAGGCGGCAAAGATTTGTGAAGAAGTTCGTATCAAAGCAAAGAATTCAACAGACTCACCTCATTCAATATTATCAATTGCTTTTGATGGATACAGTCAAGCAGCAGCAGGAAAGCTTCCAAGTACAGATACGTTGAAAAGAACAATGCGAAATATAAGATATAAAAGTATTTCTGGACCAGCTCTTCCATCTCATCGTAAACATATCACTTTTCCTGAGGGTTTTACTACGTTGCCAAATGGGGAGGAGTTCTTATATTTTGAGTCTGGTAATATTGAAAAGCGCATAATGATCTTCAGCACGCAGCGAAATCTACAATTGTTAGCTGAAAGCCAACATTGGTATGCGGATGGAACCTTCAAAACCGTCCCGTTATTATTCTTTCAGTTATACACTCTACATTTTAAAGGAAAATATTTCATTGCCATTAGTATATGCCTTATTGCCAGATAAATCTCAAGAAACGTATGAAATATTTTTGGGAAAGATAAAGAACTCACTCACGTCTCTAACCCCATTGTCAATAACAACAGATTTTGAAAAAGCTATGATAAAAGCATGTAAAAACACATTTCTCCAAATTAAGCAAAATGGCTGTTTTTTCCATTTTTGCCAGTGTATCATGTGCACTGTTCAATGTCATGGGTTAAAAGAGAGGTATGAAAATGACGAAGATTTTGTTTAAGTCTGCGAATGCTACCCTGCAATAGCATTCGTACCAACAGAGAGAGTCGTATCTACATTCGAAGAGTTATGTGACAGCGATATTTTCCCCCCTGAGGTCCAAGAAGTCTTGGATTATTTCGAAGATACCAGGATAGGACGTCCAGACACAAGACAGCGTCGTCGACCACCCCAATTTCCGCACGAAATGTGGAACGTTTATGAAGCTGTATTACATAATTTGCCGAAGACAAACAATTCTGTAGAAGGGTGGCACAGAGCTTTTGAAGAACAGATGACAGCATGCCATCCAAACATCTGGAAATTTATTGACTGCATTAAGAAAGAACAGGCATTAAATCAAGTTAGATTTGAGCACTACGTAGCTGGTCAGGAACCTCCCAAGAAAAAGGAAAAATATCGAGATTGCGCCCAACGACTTCGAAGACTTGTCGGAAACTATGATCCAGACGTAAATGTTATTGATTACTTGCGTGGAATAGCTCATAATATTTCATACTAGATTTTTATGTTCGAATTTATATTTTATAAAAATGTTATTTTATTTCTTTTCCTTTTTTTGCTTTGAGTCAGACGATAGAAAAACATCGGGAGAAACAGAATGGATTGCATATGGTCTTTATTGACATGGAGAAGGCATAAGATCGAGTACCACATCAGGAGCTGTGGAGATGTATGAGAGAAAAGGGAGTCCTGAGAATTATGTAAGAATCACCCAAGATATGTATGAAAGGGCAGAAGCAAATGTTAAGAGCAGTATAGGCCTAACAGAAAGTTTCCCAGTAAAGGTGGGACTACATCAGGGGTCTGCATTGACCCCTTACCTATTTGATCTGGTCATGGATGTAGTAACACAAGGTATTAAAGATCAGTCTCCTTGGTGTATGCTTTTTGCTGATGATGTTATACTGTGTAGCACAGGAGTTAGAAAATTATCAGATAAGATCCAAGAAAGTAGACCGAGGTGGTATGGTCACGTCATGAGAAGAGATGAACAGTATATTGGGAGGAGATTTATGGAAATGGAGGTACGGGGAGCGAGAAGGAGAAGGAGACCAAAGCAAAGGTGGGTGGACTGTATCAAGGATGACCTTTGATCAAAGGGATTAACCGTGATGAGGTGTGGGACAGAGGTAGATGGAGGAAGCTGACCAGAAACATCGACCCCACATAGAAGTGGGAAAAGATGTAGACAAAGAAGAAGAAGAAGAATCGTTTAGGAAGCAGCAAAGGATGATGCTGTAGTGGTTTGCGGACGGTGGCCAGAGGTAGCACCCGAACTGCCTAGTGTCCGAATGCCGACCACAACCCATCGTTCACTACACAACAAATATACAATGGTGGAATACCTAAAATGATATTTTCCTAATAAAATAAATTTTTGAACATACTGTACATACCCGCTGGTTATATAAAAATAGCTTTGGTCTCTGACGTCCGGCAGAAATTCAAAACTCGCGGCAATCGCAGATAGAGTAGCCAGGTGTACACCAGCGCCCTCACGCGAGATACACAGAACCATTCCATGAATCCTCAGATTTTCCATGCCCATAGAATGTATCTAGAGGGGAGGAGGGGGGGAATAAAGTTTATATAACCAGCGGGTATGTATGTTCAAAAATTTATTTTATTATGAAAATATAATTTTTAAACAAACTTACCCGGTGGTTATACAGTATAAAAATAGCTGATTGACACCCATGGTGGAGGGTTAGAGACAGCCAACATAGTTGGAATATTACTTAAGAGTTAATAAAAACAAGATTAAGGGTTCGTACCTGATAAGGAAGCCAACTTCAATGATTCTGCCTCATTATGTCTGCTTTCCTTATGAGATCCAGCGATCCACCCAGGGGGCTGAAGACCTCTAGGAGCTGTCAAACCAGTGTAAATACCTCTATGTTGACAGGACCTCCTCCAATACCCTTGTTCCGGGCACTCTCAAGGAACAAAATGACCAACTGACTAAAATCACTGATTGTGGAAGACTGTCGCAATCTCCACAAACAACCATAAAAATACAAAAGTTCCAATAGAATAAAAGGGTATAGGATTATGGGAACGTAGTGGTGGATCCTTCCCCCACTACTGCACTCGCTGCTAATAATGGTCCCAGAGTGAAGCCGTCCTCATAAAGAGTCTGGACACGTTTCAAAATAATGTGAAGCGAACAAATTTACTCCTCCAAAAGGTTGTGTCCTTAATGCTTTACAACGATCTATTCTGCTTGAAGGCCACCGAAGTTGTTACAGCTCCAACTTCATGCATCTTGGCTTTTCAAAAACTTGAGGTATGCCTCACTACAATGTGCATGAGTCTCTCTTATTAAGAGCCTGATGAAGAATGAAAGTGCATTCTTCGACATCTGTAACGAGGACTTCTAGACCGAGCACCAAAGAGCTTCTGACTTGCCTTGCAACTCATCCGTACAGTCCAGATAAAACTTCAGGGCTCTTACAGGGCACAGGACTCTCTCCAACTCCTCGCCAATCACATCCGAAAGGTTCGGAATCTCAAAAGCCTTGGGCCAAGGTTGAGAAGGGCGTTCGTTCTTGGCGAGAAAGCCTACCTGTAATAAGCAGATCGCTTTGTTATCTCGAAAAACCAACGTTTTAGCTAAAAGCATGAATCCCACTGACTCTTTGAGCTGTCACCAGACTGACCAAAAATAGAGTCTTCATCGTGAGGTCCTTAAATGAAGCTGAATGCAAGGGCTCAAACCTGTCACTCATAAAGAACTTCAGGACAATATTCAGATTCCAAGCTGGTGAATCCTGAAGCTGTTGCTTTGATGTTTGAAATGATATGAGAAGTTTCTGTAGGTCTTTAACATTAGAAAAGTCCAAGTTTTTGTGCCATGAATATGGTTGCTAACATACTCTTGTATCCTTTCATGGTAGAGGATGACAAAATTGCGTTTCCTTCGAAGATATAACAGGAAGTCAGTAATCTGAGTTATAGAAGTACTGGACGAGGAAAGAGAGTTGACTCTGCACCACTCTCTAAAAACCTTGTACTTGAATTGGTAAACCTTGATGGTAGTCCTCTTTGCTCTTGCGAAAGCTCTAGTTGCTTCCTACGAAAAAACCTCTAGTTCTTGTGAGTTTTTCGATAATCTGAAGACAGATGAAGAGCTTGGAGATTTTGATAGTACCTTTCCAAGTGGGGTTGTTTGAGTAGATCTACTCTTAACAAAAGACTTCTTGGAGTGTCTACCATCCATTCCAGTACCTCTGTGAACCACTCTCTGAGGGCCAAAATAGGGCCACTATAGTCACTCCGTCCTTTCGTGTGACACAAACTTTTGCATCACTTTGTAATGAATTTGAACGGTGGAAATGCGTACATGTCCATGTTACGAGCTGTTTGATGCTCGACATTGCGTTCTGCTTGATGCTTGACGTCTCGTCCCATTAGATGCTCGACATCACATCTTGCTGGACGCTTGACGTTACGTTAGCTGGACGCTCGTCGTCACGTTAGGTGGACGCTCAAAGTCACGTTAGGTGGACGTTCAATGTCACGTTTCGACGACACGTCAGTCCGCTTGACTCCTTGGGTTAAAGTGGCTAAAACACGACATTTAACGGGGGAGTTGTAAAGACATTCGTCAACAAGAACCTGTCGACTAGTAGCCTTACGACGCTTGGCGTCCAGGTGTGGAGTTACCCAACGCTCAGGGTCCAGGCCTGCTACTCTCTTGTTGTTCGCCGGTTGATAAACTAGCATGAGCGAAGAGAGTTTCTGTTGCATATCTTGCAGCATATTAAAATTAGGGTCAACCTGTTGTGGTACAGGAGACGTCACGTCTACCACAAGCCCTCTTTCTACACTGTTTAAAGAACACACAGGGCTTCCAGAGGACGATAACCAGTCTGACGGTGGAGGAGGAGCCTGAACCGAGGTCATGTCAGGCTCAGACAGCTGTCCTGCAACTGGGTGAGATGGACGTTTCTTGACAGTTGCCGACATCCTTAAAGGACGTTTGGTAGGAGAGCTTTTTTCGGTAGAATGAAAAAACGCTCAGGACTGCTCCCAAGACTACAACCAGAAGCTTGCAGTGTCATGATAGGACGCTGATTGACTGTGTCCACCTTCCTCTTCAGAGGTCTGGAAGCTTGACGCCAGCCTCGTCTGGGCACTGCGTTATCCGAAGATGACGAAAAAACTTTTACCTCACCTTTCCTATAATGAAGGTGAGCGTCATGGGAAGCGTCAAAAGGAATGCTCGAGGAGGCGTCTGCTCGGGAGCTAAAGCCTCTCGCTTCCTTTTGTCGTTCGACATTCCTTCTCCCCACGGTTGGGAGCTTGGAAGAAGTCTATGGTCGACATTCCTTGGAAGAGGTCTATGGTTAGAACGTTCGACATTCCTTCTCCCAAGGTTTAGGGAGCCTGGAAGAGGTCTATGGTTAGAAGAACGACAGGTCCTAGCAGACGCACCACCTGTTCGAGGGGTGGTGCTTAGGCCGAAACAAAAAGCCCAAAACTGGACAACTTCCTCCTATACACGAACCTTCAGGAATTACTTGAAGTTCGGATGGATGAGGATGTGGAAGTAAGCATCCTGGAGGTCTAAAGAGACCATCCAGTGGACCTTCCCTACTGCTGTAAGGACTGATTTCGATGTCTCCATGAAGAACTTTGACTTCTAAACGAAGGCATTGAAAGCAGTTACATCCAGGACCAGACAATAGCCTCCCTCTCTGTATCTGGCAGAGAGGTCTATCGGAGTAACTAATAAAAGAGGTTTCACTATGAAAAAGATTTCGCATCCATCCTTAGTAATAGCACGGACCACAGGTCTGCTCCTCTCCTCTCTCAGGCTCGCCAGAAGTAGTTAAGTCTGGCTCCTACTGTTGTCTGTGCGGTTTAGAGAAAAAGTTTGCAGAAACTTTCTTGCTGATTTAGACATCAAAACCTGTGTCTTTGACCAACTCTTGAGGGAGAAGAGAGGAAGAAAAAAGGGGGTGCGTACTTCAATTCTGACTTCTGATTCAAAGTTATCCTGCCTCAATGCCTGCATTCCTTAAGAGACTCAGCGATCCACCCAGAGGGCTATAAAAGTCTCTGTGGGGCTGCCACAAGGTTCTCGACCTTGATGTGGCTAGACCTCCACCCTTGCTATCCTGGCATACCTGATAATGAAGCTGGCTTCATAGGTTTTTATGCCTCATTTACCTGCATGCCTTGAGAGACTCAGTGATCCACCCAGGGGGCTGTAAAAATCTTTGTGGGGCTGCCACAAGGTACTCGACCTTAACGTGGCTAGACCTCCATCCTTGCTATCCTGGCATACCTGATAAGGAAGCTGGCATCATAGGTTTTTATGCCTCATTAACCTACATTTCTTGAGAGACTCAGCGATACACCCAGGGGGCTGTAAAAGTCTCTGTGGGGCTGCCACAAAGTCCTCGATCTTAGCGTGGCTAGACCTTCCTAGAATACTTGGATTGCATCCAGTCTCCCATCATCCTCAAAACTCTATTAGATGATCGAGACAGCACCATCTTAGTAAACAGAGACTCCTTCGACGCCTTCCTTAGCGAAAACTCTGAAGGCGGGACGAGGAGCAGTAGGCCCAAAATAAATCGGAAACTTTTCAGAAAAAACTTTCATGAGTTTCTTAAAGTCAACTGAAGGAAGAAGGATCTTAGGAACCTCTCCTAAGAGAATTCCTCTAAAGGATAAAAAAGGGAAAAGGGATCGTCAATCCCTTCCTCCTACAAGTCTCTAACCGAGGTAGAAATGTCTTGTTTCCTAGGAGTCAACTCCTTAAGGTCCTAAATTCTGGGCTTAATGCTTTTTAAAGGTTAAATTCTCGCCCTTCAACAGACACCAAGAGTTAGTTCAAGTGGGCCTTGGTCTGAGAAAATAATATCTTCCAGTTAATATTTATTTCTGTATCTTTAATATAGCACCTGGCGTAACAATGTTCCAACACTAGACGCTCACGGTCATTACGATCGGAACTAAGACGTTCGAGATCTCGACGTTTGGCCCAACTGGTGTAACCCCGACGTCCAAGTCTTGATGCTCGACGTCACGTCTAACTGCTTGATGCTCGGCGTCATGCTTGACACTCGACGTTAAGTCCAACTGCTGGACTCTTGGCGCCATGCAACTGTTTGACGCTCAGCGTCACGTCTAACTGCCTGACCCTTGACGTCAAGTCCAACTGCTGGACGTTAGACGCGATGCAACTGCTTGATGCTCGGTGTCATGTGACTCTCAGAACAAAGCCGTTCACGATTTAGACGCTCGCGAACTAGACGCTCGGAGCTATGCTTGGCATGCAGCGTCACGTCCAACTGCTTGACGCTCGACGTCACGTAACTGCTTGACGCTCAGCGACATGTCTAACTGCTTGACACTCAACGTCAAATCCAACTGCTGGAAGCTTGACGTCATGCAACTGCTTGACGCTCAGCGCCACGTGACTTTCGGAACAATGACACTCGCGATTAAAAACGCTCGCGATTCAGACGCTCGGAACTATACTGTTCGCGTCTAGAGCGTTCGCTCATCGAACAAAAGAGACAAAGAAGTTGCACTCAGTTGCAAACATCGTGTCAAACTCTTACAGCAGCGTTAGTAGCTTGCTGTCCAAAGCTCTGACGCTCGGCGTTAGAAAACACCTTTACCTCGCCTCACCACGGCGAGGGAGAGCGTTCTGAGAAACGTCAACAGGAATGCTCGAGGGGACGTCTGCTCGAGCAATAACGCCTCTCGTTTCCTTTCGCCGATCGACATTACTTCTCCCAGGGGTTGGGGAGCTTGGAAGAGGTCTAAGGCTAGGATAACGACAGTTTCGAGCAGACGCACTCTCCACAGACTGATTAAATCCACTGCACTAATTTAGCACTGAAAACTGCACTTTTTAATACTCTTTCACATAAGACAAAAGGAAAGACATGTAAGCCTTTTACCTTGTAAAAAGAAAGTACATAAAATGTAATATATTAATTAGACCTGCCCACTGCGAAAGATAATCTTCCGCCAAGGGCTTGAATGAGAATTCAATAGGTAACTTGATTAATATTAGAAATCCCAATATCGAAAACCAAAATAAATAACGATGCAAAGTAATTGTGATACTGTATCGATTGTCGGAGAACAACGTAGCGTAACTATAACTGTAGGCTAGTTTTATTTGAACTCTGAAAATAGATCAATGATTCTCTAAATAAAGTATATTAATTGGACAAATATATTCTTAAAAATAATATACAGTATTCCTTTGATATTATAAGAACTTAAATACTTTGACTTTTAAGTAAAATTTTACTTTTCATAAATAACGATACAAAGAAATTTGTAATATTGTACTGTATCGAGTGAGAACTGTATAGCGTAACCTTAACTGTACGCTAGTTTATTCAAACTCTGAAAATAGATGGATGATTATCTAAATAAAGAACACTAATAGGACAAATATATTCTCAAAAATATATTCCTTTGTATAATAAAAACTTAACTACTTTTAGTTTGTAAGTAGAGTTTTACTTTCCATTCTCTGCATCGCAAAAGAAATGAAAATTCAAGTCATATTACGTAGTAACAACGTAGCTTACGTCATATGACTATGACGTCATAGTGTTGGCGGAGTTCCTTCCGCCACTGTTTACAAGAATAGGTTCGTTAGTTTTACAGTAGGTTGAAAAAACTTCTAATCCTACCTTTTAGGCTATGAACATAGCAATCAAATACCAAAGAAAATTAAAATAAGCGAATGCCAATACCCAATTTAGTAGTACATCACCAAGATAACTGCCAAAATTCAGGTTAATAACAAGTGAAAATCCAACGAAGTTGCTGGCGTGAGCGGCAGAGAAAATCTGAGGATTCATGGAATGGTTCTGTGTATCTCGCGTGAGGGCGCTGGTGTACACTTGGCTACTCTATCTGCGATTGCCGCGAGTTTTGAATTTCTCCCGGACGTCAGAGACTAAAGCTATTTTTACATAACCACTGTGTAAGTTTAATGTTTAAAAAATCTGGGTAAAAGGCAAACAATCAAGGATGAACTGGGCACCACCCCTTGATTTATTCTGGACAAGGGGACCAAGCTAGAATCTCACTTCTTCTTAAATTCTCTTTCCTTGGGCTAGCTGGATTAACATGTAAGATGAATGTTGATTCATTCCTGGGAAAAAATGAGCAGCCTCTGTGAATAGCTTGAATTTAAGGCTAGATAGCTTCAAGTTCAAGTAAGGGTCAGAACATTAGGTGAAAGGGAACATTTACCATTTTTTTAAATCAGACAACAGAATACAGTGTGGGAGAAAAAAAATATGATAAATAACTCATGAGAAAGATTAAAAACAGTGGCTGAGAACAGGACATCATGGTGAAAGGTTCTGAAATGAAATGCTGTATTCATAAAAAACAAGCAAAAAAATATTTATTTGTAAAGGAAAAAAAACCGGTTAGGAATACATTAACATTGTTTTGTCAAATTCCAGTAAACAATTAAAAGAAAAAATAGCATACCTTTACACTCCAGCTCCACAAAAAAACAAGATAAATCAAGAGAAAAAATACTAAGTTATATGCAAGATATATCACTACTCAGTTACAAAACGGAACTTTAAAATCCTAACAAGACCATGACTACAGAACCCTCAATGCCCGAATTCTTTACCGAAACTTCCCTAATGTTAATAATCAATGGCCTTAATATTGACCAGTCATGCTCTGCCGGCAATGTGCTTTGAAGTATGGCAGCTAATACTGAAGAATGGCATGCCAAAATACAGCCGTGGGCCAGTGTCTGTCTTCCATCATTACTTACAATCACAACATCACACAATTCATTCTTACACCGAAGTTCCTGCAAGCTTTCAGAAGTGTTGACATCACATTGAAGGGACAGCATGAAAAGCATTGCATTTTACTTAATACAACACCTCATTACAGTATTTCCTTGATTGCAGGACACTAACATATCATAAGCTAATTCTTTTCCTTCATCTCACTCATATCAAGAATATGGAAAACTCAGTCACCATAAACTTTTTTTTCCAGCAGGAATCTTAAATCTCCAATCGGCAGGATTCCCAGTCATCCCAATCTCTTTTCCAAGTTGACCCCTATCAGTCTGACGATGAAGGCATCCATGAGTCATTGCAGACCTTCAGTTATAACAGTAGCGTAGATGACATTGATCTGTCCACCCTATCATCTTTACACTCTCATATAACAACAAAGCAGCTTACTTCTAGTTAAAAGGCAAGATAATATGAATACAGAGCAGCATCACAGACCACTACACACTGGTAACAGGCAATAATCCACATTCATAATGTTTTAGTAGAGTACTGTACTTGCCAGATACTCCTACTTTCCTTACACTCCCTACTGAGTGTAGGGGGCTGCTGTCAATACCTGAAAAAAATAAAAATAACGGATTAAGGCAGTTTTGGAAGGAGGGGCTTCAGAGATACAATCAAAATAAGTTTTTTTAATAACATACAATCCACTAAGCTTTCTTAGATATAAACCCTTTTCTTTTATTCCTCCCCCCCTTTAGCTCTCAAGCCCTCAAGCCTCGTAACTGACAGCAACAAGTAAAAAAAAAAAGGTGAAAAAAAATTTTACCTTGCAAAAATAAATTCAGTAAAAAGGTAGGATGATCAACTAAAGATTTTTTTAATTCATCATCCATCCCTTCAGATACATATCAAATTATATCAATTTACATTAGGTACAATACATTATTTCATAACAAAAAACAATAGGAATAGACAATAAACTATCAGACAATATGGAAACACAGTACTTAAAAACACAAAAATTATATTTTCAATTCAAAATAAATTTTTGAATATACTTATCCGGTGGATTTATATGTAGCTAACGTCTCCAACGGTCGGCAGATTCAAAACTCGCGGGCGATCACTATGCTGGTTGGCTGGGTGTACACTAGCACCAACTATCGGCAGGATACTAAACATATTCCGATACCATCCAGTTCTTCTCAGCTCGTAGGGTCTCTAGAGGAGCGGAAGGGAGGGACTTTAATTATATATATCCACCGGGTAAGTATATTCAAAAATTTATTTTAAATATAAAATATCATTTTTAAATATTTAACTTAGCCGGTGGATATATATGTAGCTGATTCACACCCTTGCTGGAGGGTAGAGACCAGTATTAAACAATGCAGGAATATAAGCTCAAGAGTTTTGGCAATTAACAAAAAAAACTTAAGTATTAGTACCTGATAAGGAAGCTGACTTTGATGATACTCTGCCTCATTAGTCCGCTCTCCTTATGAAGCCCAGCGATCCACTCAGGAGGCTGAAAGACCTCTAGGTGCTGATATATATGGGGTGAACACCCCTATAACAGGACCTCAACAATACCCTTCATCGGGGCGCTCTCAAGAAACAAGATTGACCACCCGCCAAATCAAACGATTGCGGATGACTATCTCAGTCTCCACAAACAACCCAAATATAAATTTTAAAAAGTTTCAAGAGAAGAAAAAGGATATTGGGATTAAAGGAATGTAGTGGTAGAACCTTCACCCACTACTGCACTCGCTGCTACGAATGGCCCCAATGTGTAGCAATCGTCATAACAAGTCTGGACATTTTTCAAATAATGTGACGCGAACACAGATTTGCTCCTCCAAAAGGTTGCGTCCATAATACTTCTAAGTGATCTATTCTGTTTAAAAGCTACTGACGTCGCCACTGCTCTGACTTCATGAGCTTTAACTTTAAGCAATTTCAGATCATCCTCATTTAAGTGAGTGTGAGCCTCTCTGATTAAAAGTCTAACAAAATATGACAAGGCATTTTTTGACATTGGTAAGGAGGGCTTTTTCACTGAACACCACAAAGCCTCTGAATTACTTTGTAATGTTTTGGTTCTACTAAGATAAAACTTCAGAGCCCTTACAGGGCATAAGACTCTTTCAATTTCATTCCCAACAACCTCCGATAGGTTGGGAATTTCAAATGACTTTGGCCATGGATGAGATGGTCGCTCATTTTGGGCCAGGAAACCAAGCTGCAGGGAGCATACTGCTTTATTGGAGCAGAAGCCAATGTTTTTGCTGAAGGCATGCACTTCACTGACTCTCTTTGCGGTAGCAAGGCTCACTAAAAAGAGAGTTTTGAGGGTAAGATCTTTGAGAGAAGCTGAGTTTATTGGTTCAAATCTTTCAGTCATAAGAAACTTAACGACTACGTCCAAATTCCAAGCTGGAGTAGTAACTTGACGTTCCTTGGAAGTTTCAAAAGACTTGAGAAGGTCTTGAAGATCCTTATTATTAGACAAATCTTGGTTTCTGTGTCTACACCGAAGCTAACATGCTTCTGTAGCCTTTAATAGTAGAGGCAGAAAGGCTGCGGTTATTTCTGAGATGAAGCAGGAAGTCCGCGATCTGTACTACAGAGGTATCGGATGAGAAAACGGAAGAGGACTTGCACCAGTCTCTAAATACCTCCCATTTAGATTGGTAGATCCTGATGGTAGAGGATCTCCTCGCCCTTGCGATCGCTCTAGCTGCCTCCTTCGAAAACCCTCTAGCTCTAGAGAGTCAATCGATAGTCTGAAGGCAGTTAGACGAAGCGCGGGGAGGCTTTGATGGAATCTCTTTATGTGAGGTTGACGAAGGAGATCCATCCGCAATGGTAAACTTCTTGGAACGTCCACCAACCATTGATGTACCTCGGTGAACCATTCCATGGAGGGCCAGAGGGGAGCAACCAACGTCAACCTGGTCCCTTCGTGAGAGATGAACTTCTGCAGAACCTTGTGAAGGATCTTGAAAGGCAGAAAGGCATAGATTTCTAGATGGGACCAGTCCAGAAGAAAAGCGTCTATGTGGGCTGCTTCTGGATCTGGGACTGGAGGGCAGTAAGTGGGAAGCCTCTTTGTCAAGGAAGTCGCAAACAGGTCTATAGCTTCTTGCACACGTCTTGGTGAAGAGTCCACTCCGTGGAGATGACTTGACCCCTCCTGCTGAGGCAGTCTGCTCTCACATTCTTCTCTCCTTGAACAAATCTTGTCATAAGGGAGATGTTTCTTTCCTTTGACCAAGTGATAAGGTCCTTTGCGGTGACAAAAAGGGAGTAAGAGTGGGTTCCTCCCTGTTTCACGATATAGGCTAAGGCCGTGGTATTGTCCGAGTTCACTTGTACCACACTGTTCTTGATCAGATTCTTGAAACTTTTCAAGGCCAGATGGACTGCCAGAAGCTCCTTGTGATTTATATGGAGTTCCTTCTGATCTTTGGACCAAAGACCTGAGCATTCTCGATCGCCCAGAGTTGCTCCCCAACCCATGTCCGATGCGTCTGTATACAACACATGGTCTGGGCTCTTGGGGGCCAGTGAGAGACCCTCTCGACGTCTGAGGTTGCTGTCCCACCAAGCCAGGCACGCCTTGACTGAGCTTGAGATCGGAATGGAAATAGCCTCTATGCCCTTCTCTTTGTTCCAATGTTGGTTTAGGTGGAACTGAAGAGGACGCAGGTTGAGCCTTCCCAGGGAGACAAAATTGTTCTAACGATGATAGGGTTCCCACGAGGCTCATCCAAACCCTTACCGAACAATTGCTCTTCTTCTGAAAGAGATGAATTTTTAAAAGAGCTTGCTCCAATCTTGTGGGCGATGGAAAAGCCCGAAAAACTTGACTCTGTATCTCCATCCCCAAATATAGAATCGTCTGGGATGGAGTCAGCTGTGACTTTTCTTTGTTCACCAAGAGACCTAACTCTTTGGCTAGGTTCAATGTCCACCTGAGATCCTCCAGACAGCGCTGGAAGGACGAAGCTCTGATCAACCAGTCGTCTAAATAAAGGGAGGCTCTGATCCCTGACGAATGTAAGAAGCTTGCTACATTTCTCATGAGCCTTGTAAAAACAAGAGGAGCAGGGCCGAGGCCGAAGCACAGTGCTCGAAATTGGTACACTACTTTCCCGTGCACAAACCTTAGATATTTTTGAAAGGTTGGGTGAATCGGGATATGGAAGTACACATCCTGGAGGTCGAGAGAGACCATCCAGTCGCCTTCCCTTACTGCTGCTAGAACAGATTTTGTTGTTTCCATCGTGAACTTGGTTTTCACAATGAACACGTTTAGTGCACTCACATCTAGCACTGGTCTCCAGCCCCCCGAGTTCTTCGGAACCAGGAAGAGACGGTTGTAAAAGCCTGGGGACTGAAGGTTCAAGACCTTCACCACTGCCCCCTTCTCTAACAAAAGAGACACCTGATGTTGCAAGGCTTGCCTCTTTGCTTCCTCTCAATACCTGGGAGAGAGGTCTCTTGGAGTATGTACAAGAGGAGGTTCCCGTACAAATGGGATTTTGTAACCCTCCTATAATAAGCGTACTGACCTCTGATCCGCTCCCCTTCTCTCCCAGGCTTGCCAGAAGTTCGTCAGTCTGGCATCTACTGCTGTCTGAAGCCGTGGACAGTCGGACTCTGCCACGGGAGGACCTGGATCTTCTTCTCTTACCTCGCCTTCCGTCAGGGCGAGAGGTGCCTCTGTTGGAGGCTCTGCCACGAAAGGGAGGAATAAATCTCGAGGCTGGCGTATCAAACTTGGGTTTGTTGCTGGTAAAGGAAGAGGGCAAAACTTTGCGTGCTGTTTTGGCCACTAGAACATGCGTATCTTTCAACGCAAGAGACGATGCAATATCTTTAATAAGCCCTTGTGGGAACAGAGTATTCGAAAGAGGAGCAAACATTAACTCTGACTTCTGGCATGGAGTAATTCCTAAAGAAAGGAAAGATCATAAAGATTCCCTTTTCTTTAACACTCCTGCAATGAAAACAGCCGCTAGTTCGTTGGAACCATCCCTAATGGCCTTGTCCATACATGACATAATTTGGATGGCAGTATCATTGTCCGAGGGAGAAAATTTTTACTTAAAGCTCCCAAGGACCAATCCAAAAAATTAAAAACCCCGAAGGCACAAAATACTCCTTTCAATAGATGATCCAGTTCTGAAGGGGTCCATAAAATCTAGGAGCGTCTCATGGCTAGACAACGGGGAGAGTCTACCAGGCTTGAGAAGTCTCCCTGGGCAGAGGAAGGTACTCCCAAGCCGAGAACTTCTCCCGTGTCATACCATACGCTGGAACGTGACGCGAACTTAGAAGGAGGAAAAGCAAAAGCAGACTTTCCTAAGCTTCTTCTGGTCGCCAACCAGTCTCCCAGCAAGCGCATGGCTCTCTTGGAGGAGCGAGAGAGCACTAACTTTGTGTACGAAGGTATTGTAGCAGTCAAACCTAACGTAAACTCAGAAGGAGGCGAATGAGGAGCAGCAGTAACAAACTGAGTTGGAAAAACTTCTCTAAAAACATTCATGATTTTTCTAAAATCAAGAGATTGATGGACAACCTTAGGTCCTTCTTCCTCTGAAAGGATCCCTAAAGGAGCATTAGTAGAGAGAGGATCATCAATTTCCTCTTCAGAGAAAACTTTGTCTGACAAAATTAAATCCTTACGAGAAGGAGAAATCCCCGAATGTAGCGAATGTAAAGCTTGACAGCCTACATCTATTTGTACTTGAGAAGAAGTTAAGGCAGGAGGGTCGACGTCACGTCGTGACTGCAGTGACTGTCGATCGACTACACGCCGTGACTGCAGTGACTGACGCTCAACGTCACGTCATGACTGCGGTGACTGCAGCTCAACGTCACAGTGACTGCTGTGACTGAAGAAGGAATACGTTCCGGGCTGCTCCAATGACTACAGCCAGGACGGATACTCTGTTCTGAAGGAACCAACTTTCTTTCTAAAGGTCTCGAAACCTGACGCCAGGATTTTTTCTTAGTAAACGAGTCATCAGAAGAAGAGGAGAACTTCGTCACGCCTCTCTTATGGTTAGGACGTGCTTGAGGAGCAACGTCTGTAACCTCTGGGGGAACGTCTGTTCGTTGTTTAACGTCTATTGCTACCTTTGGTCTTGTGACATTCCTTCTCCCAGGGGCTGGGAGCTTGAAAGCGGTCTCGGACTGGGTGAGCGACAAGCATGAACAGACGAACCCACCCTCCGCACTAACACTGAACAAATTTCTACCACTTTTCACTTTAACACTTTCATAACACTTTCACTTTTCAAAATTTTGACATCAGACATAAGCTGATTTCTGTCTGAGACCAGCAATTCGACCTTTTCACCCAAAGCATGAATTGCTTTCAACATATCCTTAAGAGAAGGTTCATTAGTGCAAGTAGGGGGTTCTGAAACTACCACTAAGTGGGAGGAAAAGGTTCAGGGGCATGGGAAGAGGACAATTCTAGCGAACGAGAAAAACTTCTTCTACGCCTATCTCTCTAGAGTTTTCAAGTATACTTCTCATATTCTAAAAACTCAAATTCAAAAAAAACCACACACTCCTCGCATCGATCCCCTAATTGGCAAGCTTTGCCTCTACAATTAACACAAATAGAGTGGGGATCAATGGAAGCCTTTGGAAGGCGCCTGTTACAATCCTTTGAACATTTTCGATAAACAGGGGAAGGGTCAGTAGGAGAAGGGTCAGCCATTATGGAAAATTCAAAAACCAGATCCAAAATCAAGAAAAGTTCAGCAACAGATAATCAAAAAAGGGATTCAAGAGAATTCGAAGAAAATCCAGCACAATGAAAGGCTAAAAACCATTACAAGTACTTCACCAATTGCTGAAAACTTTTAGGTTTAGCGCGAGCACGGAACCAATGTTGACATTCCAATTGGCAGAGAAGAACTGAATGGTATCAGAATATGTTTAGTATCCTGCCGACAGTTGGCGCTAGTGTACACCCAGCCAACCAGCATAGTGATCGCCCGTGAGTTTTGAATCTGCCGACCGTCGGAGACGTTAGCTACATATACTGTATATCCACCGGCTAAGTTAAATATTTAAAATTAGATAATTGTCTATTCATCCCAACAATGCTCCAATAATATACAAGATAACAATTTTCATTATATACAGGAAACATCTCAGTATTACAGGTATACATTCAGGATCTATCAAGAAAAAAATTACATTCATTGCAGTCCAAAATCAATTTAAAAGAATACAAAACTCATTGATTTTGGACTACAGGTATCACAGGATAATAAAACTTTATTGAATCTATTATAACTGTCACGGTCAAGGTCAATTTACAGTGCAAAAATTAATATGACAATTACAGAAACTGTGACATAAATAAAGATTTCCTCACACGTTTCCCATTCTCAGTCTTTTATCTACCCCAAGGTGGGAATCAAAATGTGACTAAAAAAAAGGGTAATTATTATCAAAACTTCCTTTAAAAACTGTACAAAGATTAATTCAGTGGGAGATTTATAGTTCCTCTTCTCAGTCTCAAAATTCTGTCTCGGGACACGCGCCAGGATTCAGCAATTTGCTGGCGAGCCATATTAATTTCTCGCAGCACCGGAGACAGGCTAAGCCGGCGACTCTCCAGGTACAGGCTGGGTGTCTTTAATCGATCGATAACCTCGCATAACAATTGGTATTTGCGGGTAATCGACATTCTTTGAGGTAAACCAAAGACAGAATCCGTAGACTCAGAAGAGGACAATAAAAATTAAAAAAAAATCAGGCGATGACTGAGGGCAAAGTTGTGGTTCGGGCGACCCAAACAGTGTTGTAGCATTCAACTGACTGTGCCACTTCAGCCTCGAGCTCTGACCGGTGTTTTAATCTACCATCAGAATGTCGGAAAGGGTTTGAATTCTGAGGTGACTCAGGAATGAAGGATGGTTCCCTCTCTATAGTATTCGTCTGGTCAGTGAGATGAGGTCTCCACTCCAGGACTTGAGGCTGAAATAAAGGTAGGTCAAGAACAGGACCTTTTGACCTAGTCCATGGGGGAACAAATCCACTAGAGGCGGGATCTTCTGGCGACAGTCGTTCGTCACAATCGGGTGGCAATAAGCCGAGAAAGTCATAATCAGGATGAATAGACACTGCCGATTCAGAAACAGGGCTTTCTAAAGTAGAAGGTTTTGACCAATCTGGACTGGAACTCTTGGAACCAACAGAAAGTAGTTCCAATAATGGAATACTGGAAAATTCCCAGAATTCCCAACTCCCTGGAGGATGAACGTCACCTTCCTGTCGGAAAGAAGAAGCTAAGAACTGGGGCGTTGGAAATTCAGGTACAGGAGAGTGAACCACCGATTTAGGAGAAAAATTTGGGGTTTCACACATTTCAGTGGGGCTGTTCTCCCACAATTGGAGGACCAAACGATCTTGAAACGATTCATTCTTTAATACAGGAGTCTCATCACAATTTTCTGGAGGATATAACCAAGCATCTAGTGCTTTATTTCTCTCGTAAGTCCTAGCTGGCTTAAAAATGGGCTTAGGCTGAGTAATAGCTCTGGTAGGATAGTGACTTTTCCTCTGTCGTCGGGATTTGTTACAATCTCGAGACAAAAGGTAGACGCCACTACTGCAGCCACTCCATAGGAGTCGCCATCACTACTAGAACCAGAACTCTCAGAGACTTCAGAAAAAGTTGGACTATCATCCACGAGTCCTGGACTATTCCGAGTCTCTGTTACCGGATCAGGACCCTTCAGATACCAGAGAAAGTGCCTCCTAAGATAAACTGGAGGTTCAAACCAGGCCTTTAACTAGATATGGTGAGCTCTTACCAGTTCACCATCAGGCAGTCTCTACAGCTCATAAGTGACCTTATTCTCGTGTACCTTAGTAACACGGAATACCCCCTCAAACCTAGGAATGAGCTTGTTCGTCAGAAGGTGTCCCAACAGGTGCACCTTCCTAAGCACCAGAGAACCCTCTTTAAACAGTTTGTACCGAGGATGTCCTTCAGCCCATGGGTCTCTCGTTTCTGCTGACGGCAATGGGGTACTATCAACATCATGAGCACCCTTCAGTATGTTCTCAGCTGGAGTACAGCCAATCTCAGTGTGGTGGGAATGGTTGTAGCTGAGAACTGCTCAGGATAAGTACTGATCCCATTTCCGAGATTCCCCAGAAACCACCCTCAGTAACTCACCAATGGTACGATTCACTCGCTCACTGCACCGTTACTAGAGGGTTTATACAGAGTTGTTTTCACATGTACAACCTTGTACTGCTCCAACAACTCAGTAAATTCTTGGGAAATAAACTCAGGGCTGTTATCAGTCAATATCCGGACTGGGACACGAGGAATAACAGGAAAAACTCTGTCTCCAAGCGCCTGGTATATCGTATTGCTCTTCTTAATCCTTATGGGTACTGCCGTCACCCATTTGGAATAATGGTCGACTACCATCAGACACCTAATAAAACCAGTACTGGTTGTTGGGACTCACAAGGTCCATCACAACCAATTTAAAGGGAGAAGCGGTCACTATTTTCAAGGTTGGCGGGGCAACCACCTCCCTTGAGACCTTACAAGTTTGACATTCCCAACACATCCGGCACATCTCTCTGATTATATTAATCAAATATCTGTGCCAGACGAGTCGATGGAGCATTGCAATCAATTTTTATGATCCCCCAGTGAGCATTCTGGAGGTGTGTCTCGGCAACTAGGTCAATCAGGACATTGAAGGTGACTACTGGGACTACCGAGCTGTCTGAGTTCCGCTTCACTAGCAAACAATGGTGTACTTCCAGGTCCGACCAACATCTCCTATAGAGTAGATAGGAGCATGGAACTTGACATGCAGGAACCCCAGAGTAGATCATCTTAATGACAGATTGAATCTGTCGATGATTTCCTTGGATCTTGGACACCTGACTAAAGGACAGAAGAGCATTTCTGGAGAACACTCCCCGATCAGATTCAGGGTCAGTTACCTTCATAACAGTGGTCTGGGTATGCAGTGAGGAGACAGAGTACCTTTGGAGACAACTGAAGAACAGTAGTGTGGTCATACACCAACTGTTCTTGGAGTGAATCCAGTGTCAGGTTCAGTAAATTCCTACCAAGAACAGAAAAAAAGTTAATGTCATTGGCAGCTACCACCGCATAGTTAAACAGTGGTAGCCTCCACCCGGAAGGACACTTCACCTCAAACTGGACGTAGCCTACAATACTTGTGCAGGAACCAGTCAACCCTCTAACTGTTCTCCTGACACTACCTGGTACTCTATGCCAAGTTGGCTCAGTACAGACTCATTCACAAGACAAACCTGTGCTCTGGTATCAACAAGAGCACAAAATAAGGTCTCCTGCATCATTACTATACCTACTGCCGAGCATTGAGACATATGTATACAACTGAACTGACGAGGTGTCTTTTCTGTCACGTACTGTATTACAGGACAATCCTCCGGCTCTTCCTGATCATCAGTGACCAAGCCCTCAGCGTCAGGCACACAAGATTTTACCTCTGCCTTATGGCCCAGAATCACGTCAGATGGAGGGACGTAATTGCGGAGCTCAATCAGAGGGTTAAAATGCACTCCAGACAGACACTGAAGATGCACACACTGAGGCTCAGTCACAGATGGATCAAGATAGACTACGGGACAAGTGGGACCCCAATGGACCCAGATTTCCAGGTTCAATAGCTTAGATGCTGCCAAGAGCAACTCCAGAGCTGGGACTGTACCTGGAAAATGCATTGCCTTGATCCTGTTCCTGCTGGTCTTATCCAGTTTGAAGCCTAGTCGACCGGAGTCTTTCAGAAACTGCTGAACTAAGGCGTCCCGGAGCTTGGCTCCCTTCAGCTGAGAGTCGGGTGCGACACCTGACCCTTCTATCCAGCAGTTCACGACTAGCTCCAATGATTCTATAAGAGAATCTGGACCACCACAAACCTCCTTATACAAGGCCAGTCCAGTAGGCAACTTGGGAGTGCTGGGTTCAGTAGCAAACAGACAGTCAATTAATGCGGACCAGCGGGATAACCAGTCAGCAACGGCATTCTGATCACCGGGACAGTAATTAACAATAAAGTTAAAATCGGAAAGGTCCTCCAGTGTCCGGGCTAGACAACTGTCCACCATCTTCATGTCATGAAGGTACATCAGGGGACGGTGATCAGAATGGATCACGAAGAACTGACCATAGAGGAAGGCCCTGAAGGTTTTCACTCCCCATCGCAGCGCAGCCAACTCAAGCTTAATGGTAGAGTAACGGGTCTCGCAGTCAAGGAAAGTCATGGAGTCATACACTATCACCCCACGCTCCCCTGGATGCTCCAAGGACTCCTGGCACAGACAAGCACCAGCACCCTCACCCGAAGCATCAACAAACAACTACAAGGGTTTAGCATCAGCGGAGTAGTCAGGGTATGACAACATAATGTCCTCCTTGATCAGTTCCTTCAAGCGCAAAAAGGCACCATCCATTTCTGCAGTCCACTTCAGTTTCCTAGTCCCTTGGGAATTTTGTCCTCCAGTCTTCGCAGATAATGGTTTGGCTATCTGTGAGCACATGGGGATAAATTTCCGTTGGAAGTTTACCAGTCCCAGGAATCCCCATAGCTCACGCACAGTGGTCGGTTCAGGGAAGTCCTCCACTTTCTGGATGTATTCGGGTAGCTTACGCATACCAGAACGTCCAACCAGATGACCAAGATACTGGACCTCGGCTTGAACCCAAGAACACTTTCCGAGTTTTATCTTGAGTCCGTGCTTTAGGAGAGTAGCCAAAACTCGTTCTACCAGTTTCAGGTGTTCCTCGAAAGAAGACCCAAGTATCAAGATGTCATCAATGTAGACAACCACATTGGCTTTCGGGAACTCTTGGAGAATACTTTGCATTTCTCTCTGGAATACTGCAGGTGCAGTTTTCAGTCCAAACGATAAGCGTCTGAATTGCCAGTGTCCAAAGGCGGTAGAGAAAGCCACGTATTCCTTACTGTCCTCTGCCAACGGTAACTGGTAGTAACCACGAACCACGTCAAGGGTTGTAAAGTATTTGACTCCTTAGAGTCCAAATACAGAGTCGGCCATGTTAGGCATCGGGAACTTAACAGAGACAGTCACCTTATTCAGTCTACGGTAGTCCACACACAACTGTATACTATTGCCCTTTTTCCGGACTAGAACAATGGGTGAAGACCAAGGAGAGATGCTGGGTTCAATAATACCCAGTTCATGCAACTCCTTGCACTGTTCCTCGATGGCGTCAGCGATGGGCTTGGCAAACCGTTGAACTCTCTGATAAATGGGCATCTCATCATACAGGTGGATGCGTATTGGTGTGCTTGAGCACTCTCCCACGTCATCATCACCAGTACTGATGACTGGAAGGTGACGTCGAAGCATTTGACAAAACTGGTCCTTCTGAGAAGAGTCCAGTTCGTCGGAGATAGACAGATTGTCTATATCTCTTCCAATATGCTCGGTTCAGGAGTCAGGTCACACTCCTGTGCTATTAGGCATGATGGAGGAGCATCCACCATTGCCATGGTGAACACCTTCCCCAAGAGATGGCCCATCATCATCTTGGCAGTTTCTTCAGATGAACCATTGATTAAAACTGAGGCTTTTCTGTCTTTCAGTTCAAGGATGCCAGGGATTGCTGTAACTTTCCTTGACAGACTAGGGGTTATGATGTCGCCATCATAAAACATTTCTGGCCAACAGTTGATCGGACAGGCAGGGCACATAAAAGAGGTGTCGAGTCCCTTAGGAAAGTTAACAGTAACTGGAACAAGTACTGGCTCAATACTGGCAATCCTTATTGACTCGGCTGCGTGGACCTCAAGTGCGTAAAGCACTTGCTGACAACAGGATCCATGTATCGGGACATAATACTCCCAAAGAGGCTCTTGGGGAGTACAGTACTGCAAACGCACAGCCGATTTCGGGCTCTGTCAACTATCACCCCGTTTGCTCTAAGGAACTGGTAACAAAGCACTACGTGCTCAGCCATAGTCCCTGAAGGCACTACATGGAACACACTCGGGGCGAATGTCATTCCATGCAGTATAGGGGTCAACAGTACAGTACCTAAGGTCTTAGGTCCTGTTTGCCCTAAACCCTTCAGACCAATGGTGTTGGGTACCATCTGCAGCTGGTAATACTGTACCACTCTCGATGACAAGAGGTTAACCTCAGCTCCAGAGTCAATGAGAGCATCCAACGCTCCCGATGGAAAATCAGACATGGTCACTGGGACAACCATGAGTGGTACAGGAGCCAACTGCACCAGGTTAACCCTACGAAGGGTTTTCAATACAGCCTCAGTTCCTGCTTCCTCCCTGGAGGAGTCAGTTGGAGAAGCTCTGGACCGTCTCGCGGACAGGTTATTACTGGGCAATCCTGAAAGAGCCATTGGAGGTGCAATGTCCTTTTCAGGTTGAGGGGTAACCTTGGACATCAAGATTTCCGAAGGTGCCACCGGAATACTAGGAGTACGCACCCTAGCACTCACACCCTCCTTCGATGTAGCCCCATCTTCTACATCGAAGGCCTGGTGTTTAAAGCCCTATGATACTCCTCTGTTCTTGACTTCCTGGGCTTTGCCTTCTTGCTCCTCTTCTTCTGCACAGTCCGAGAAGGAGCACTGGACTCGCTCCCACTTCGGGTCTCTCAGCTACTGGTCGATCCAGAATAGGACGACCGAGTCGGAGTAGCACTTACTGGTACTGCTCTCCACCTTGAAGGAGTCTGGACAGGTGATCTACTTACAAGTGGCGCCTGTCGTCCACACTGTGCGACATGATGGTTTGCCGAGCCACAGCGTAGGCACAGGTTGAGGCATCTGCGACACTCCTCCATATGGTGCCCTGATTTTTGGCACCAAGCACAATACCTCCTCTGGAATTGAGGAGATCTATCCGGGGTGCGCGATGGTGGCAGGCGCACTTCCACAGGTGCAGGTTTGGGGATAGGTCGAGGAGGAGTGCGTAAATACGCTCTGTCAGGTCCAGGTGAACGGGTGGGGGCAGCCATAGCAACCCTGTCAACATACGAGCCGTGCTACGACTGTCCCACACGACTGATGGCCAAATCCTCTGCCTTATGGCTTCGCTGGCGGGATGCTTCGTCGAGAACACTCAACAGGTGTAAAACATCCTGCCAAGTGGCCTGACGGCCAGCGGAAACATTAATGGTGGCCAGAGACAAATCCAGCCAACTCACTGCTCTGCTCGGAACAGTTCTGAGGAGCTTCTGCCTGAGCTCCCTCCGGTCCAGACTACGGCGAGGATAGGCTGACCTGGACAGGGAGGCCAACCGGACGGCGTAAATTTTCAGCAGTTCGCCCTCTCCACAGGTGGCACTGCTGAATTGGGCCTTCCTACCGCATCACGCCTCTCGAGCTTCTCGGCACCAGTCGAGGAGGTGTTCCTTCATGGCGGGGTATGAGATCTCGGGACCCCCCATGGCTAAGAATGCCTCATGGATTTCTCCCTTTAGAAATTTTCCTAGGTCAACAGTCCATCGGCCAGAGCTTCCTGCGGTATACTTACTCACACAGTAGGCCTCGAAATCCCTCAGGAATCGGGCAAAACTCCGGCCAGTTTCCAGCTTGAAGATTCCAGACTTGGGGTTCCTCCTGGAGTCGAGGACCTTAAGCAGATTAGACAGACTGCGTTCTGTCTGGAGGGACTGGACATGGTTGATGGAGACAGTGTCATCTGAGGTGACACTTAGACAGGAGCTGGAAGTGTCACTACCAGAATCTTCACTGGTAGACTCCGGTGATGATGACGTCATTTCGGGTATGGTTGGTCTGGTAGTGTCCTTGGCCTGGCGTTTCAGCTTTGGGATAGCCCCTGTCTGGGCAAGAACTGCCTCAGCGGTAGCTGATGGAGCCTTTTCTGGGCTACTGGCTTCAGCCAGATTGTCCAGGAACTGCTCCCCTAGTCTACTGGCTGCAGGCTCTGGTGGACTAACAGGTTTAGTTGCTGGAACAGGCGAGCAAGCAAGTAGTCCACTTGGGGCAGGAGACTCCCAGAAGCCTGGTACAGGGGTGAGTAATGGTGTGAACCCTGGAGGGGGTTGGAGACCTCCAACCAGTGGCTCTGCTCCAGTCACCGGGATTGCCAGACCATTGTTAATTTGGCCAAGCAGGGGACGTAGATGGAGCACTAGAGGTCACTGTGGTCGTGATCCCAGTGGCACGTTGGTGACGGCTAAACGGTCTTCAGTGCCGCCACTTTAAGTGTCAGGGACTTGACCTGAGTTGCCAGGTCACTGACAATCCTGACAAGACTCTCTACATCCCGACTCAGGCTCTTCTTAGCCTTTCGACGTTTACTGGATGACGCTGACATATCAAAAGGTTGGTGTTTCCCGGGTCTGGGCACAAAAATTATGTAGTGGTTTGCGGACGGTGGCCAGAGGTAGCACCCGAACTGACTAGTGTCCGAATGACGACCACAACCCAACATTCACTACACAACAAATATACAACGGTGGAATACCCAAAAATCTGGGTAAAAGGCAAACAATCAAGGATGAACTGGGCACCAACCCTTGATTTAATCTGGGCAAGGGGGCCCAGCTAGAATCTCACTTTCTTCTTAAATTCCCTTTCCTTGGGCTAGCTGGATTAACATGCAATATGAATGTTGATTCATTCATGGGAAAAAAATGAGCAGCCTATGTGAATAGCTTGAATTTAAGACTAGATAGCTTCAAGTTCAAGTAAGGGTCAGAACATTAGGTGAAAAGGAACATTTATCAATTTTTTAAATCAGACAACAGAATACAGTGTGGGAGAAAAAAATTATGATAAATAACTCATGAGAAAGATTAAAAACAGTGGCTGAGAACAGGACATCATGGTGAAAGGTTCTGAAATGAAATGCTGTATTCATAAAAAACAAGCAAAAAAATATTTATTTGTAAAGGAAAAAAAATGGTTAGGAATACATTAACATTGTTTTGTCAAATTCCAGTAAACAATTAAAAGAAAAAATAGCATACCTTTACACTCCCGCTCCACAAAAAAACATGATATTTTCATTATAAAATAAATTTTTGAATATACTTACCCGGTGAATATATAAATAGCTGACGTCTCCGACGGCCCGACAGATTCCAAAAAACTCGCGAGCGATCGCTGTGAAGGTTGCGGGTGTGCCCACCAGCGCCGACTATCGGCCAGATACCGCATATACTTCTCAACCACTGCAGTTCTTCTCAGTCCGTAGGGTCTCTATCGGGGAGGAAGGGAGGGCCTTTAATATTATATATTCACCGGGTAAGTATATTCAAAAATTTATCTTATAATGAAAATATCATTTTTAAATATTAAACTTAGCCGGTGAATATATAAATAGCTGATTCACACCCATGGTGGTGGGTAGAGACCAGTATTAAAACAATAAAGGCATATATGCTCAAGAGTTTTTGACAAATATTTCATAAAAACAAACTTAAGTATAGGTACCTGGTAAGGAAGCTGACTCTGATGATTACTCTGCCTCATTAGTCCGCTTTCCTCACGAAGCCCAGCCATCCTCTCAGGATGCTGAAAGACTCCCAGGAGCTGCTATATCCAGGGCGAACACCCCTATAACAGGACCTCATCAATACCCTTCATCTGGGCACTCTCAAGAAACAACATTTTGACCACCCGCCAAATCAAAAAGATTGCGAAAGACTTCTTAGTCTTCCGTACAACCCAAAACAAGATTAAAAATTTCAAGAGTAGATTAAAAGGATATTGGGATTAAGGGAATGTAGTGGTAGAACCCTCACCCACTACTGCACTCGCTGCTACGAATGGACCCAGTGTGTAGCAGTCCTCATAAAGAGTCTGGACGTCTTTCAAGTAAAATGAAGCGAACACCGACTTGCTTCTCCAAAAGGTCGCGTCCATAATACTTTGAAGGGATCTATTCTGCTTAAATGCCACCGAAGTCGCTATCGCTCTAACTTCGTGAGCCTTGACCTTAAGCAAACTACGATCCTTCTCACTTAAATAAGAATGTGCCTCCCGGATTAAAAGTCTAATAAAGTAAGATAACGCATTCTTAGACATGGGCAAAGAGGGCTTTTTAACGGAGCACCATAAAGCCTCTGAACAACCTCGTATCGGTTTAGTTCTAGATAAGTAAAACTTAAGAGCTCTAACGGGGCACAGCACTCTTTCAACTTCATTACCTACGATCTCAGAAAGACTAGGTATTTCAAAAGATTTAGGCCAAAGACGAGACGGAAGTTCATTCTTGGCCAAAAAACCAAGTTGAGGAGAACATATTGCTTTATTTGTTGAGAAGCCGATGTTCTTACTAAAAGCATGGATCTCACTGACCCTTTTAGCCGAAGCCAAGCTCACCAAAAAAAGTGTCTTGAGGGTAAGATCCTTCAGGGAGGCTGAATTTAAAGGCTCAAACCTGGCTGACATTAGGAACTGTAGGACCACGTCCAAGTTCCAAGCAGGAGTTGAAATACGACGCTCCTTAGAGGTCTCGAAAGACTTAAGGAGGTCTTGGAGATCTTTGTTATTCGAAAGATCCAAGCCTCTATGCCTGAAAACAGAAGCTAACATGCTTCTGTAGCCTTTAATGGTGGATGCAGAGAGGGAGCGACCGTTTCTCAGATATAGCAGAAAATCCGCAATCTGCGCTACAGAGGTACTGGAGGAGGAAATAGAGGAGGACTTGCACCAATCTCTAAATACCTCCCACTTCGACTGGTAGATCTTGATGGTAGAGGATCTTCTAGCCCTCGCGATCGCTCTAGCTGCCTCCTTCGAAAATCCTCGAGCTCTTGAGTCTTTCAATGGTCTGAAGGCAGTCAGACGAAGCGCGGGGAGGCTTTGATGAAGTCTCTTTACGTGAGGCTTTCGTAAGAGATCCATCCGCAAAGGCAGACTCCTTGGAACGTCTACCAGCCATAGAAGTACCTCTGTGAACCACTCTCTCGCGGGCCAGAGGGGAGCAACCAACGTCAACCTGGTCCCTTCGTGAGAGGCGAACTTCTGCAACACCTTGTTGAGGATCTTGAAAGGTGGAAAGGCGTAGAGGTCCAGGTGAGACCAGTCCAACAGAAAGGCATCTATGTGGGCCGCCTCTGGATCTGGGACTGGAGAGCAATAAGTCGGGAGCCTTTTTGTCAGCGAGGTCGCAAAGAGATCGATGGTGGGTTGACCCCAAGTCATCCAAAGACTCTTGCACACATCCTTGTGGAGCGTCCACTCCGTAGGGATCACCTGACCTCTTCGACTGAGACAGTCCGCCAAGACGTTCAACTTCCCTTGGACGAACCTCGTCAAAAGCGAGATGTTTCGATCTTTTGACCAAATGAGGAGGTCCCTTACAATGACGAAAAGAGCGTGAGAGTGAGTGCCTCCTTGCTTCGAGATGTAAGCCAAGGCCGTGGTATTGTCTGCATTCACTTCTACCACCTTGTTTCGAAGCAGACTCTCGAAACTCCTCAGGGCTAAATGGACTGCTAACAGCTCCTTGCAGTTGATGTGAAGGCTCCTCTGGTCTGCGGCCCAAAGACCCAAGCATTCCAGACTGTCCAGAGTCGCCCCCCAACCCAAATCCGATGCGTCTGAAAATAACACATGGTTTGGGTTCTTGACTGCCAGAGACAGACCTTCCCGAAGTCTTATATTGCTGTCCCACCAAGCTAGGCAAGTCTTGACTGGATCGGAGATCGGAATCGAGACCGCCTCCAAAGTTTTCTCCTTGTTCCAATGGAAGTCTAGGTGGAACTGGAGCGGGCGTAGGTGAAGTCTCCCTAGAGAGATAAACTGTTCCAGAGATGAAAGCGTCCCTAGGAGGCTCATCCAGCTTCTCACAGAGCAACGGTTTTTCTCTAGCACGAGACGGACTTTGAGCAAAGCCTGCTCGATCCTGTTGGCAGACGGAAAAGCCCGAAAAGCTAGACTCTGTATCTCCATCCCCAAATAGAGAATCGTTTGAGAGGGAGTCAGCTGTGACTTCTCCATGTTCACCAACTCCTTCGCAAGATCCAAAGTCCACTGTAGGTCCTGCAGACAGCGATGACGGGACGACGCTCTGAGTAACCAGTCGTCCAAGTACAGGGAGGCTCTGATCCCCGACAAATGTAAGAACTTTGCTACATTTCTCATGAGCCTCGTAAAAACAAGAGGAGCAGGGCTGAGGCCGAAGCACAGTGCTCGGAACTGATACACCACATTCCTGTACACAAACCTCAGATAAGGTTGAGAGTCTGGATGTATCGGAATGTGGAAGTACGCATCCTGCAAGTCGAGAGAGACCATCCAGTCGCCCTCTCTGACTGCTGCCAAAACGGATTTGGTGGTCTCCATCGTAAACTTTGTTTTTACAACAAATACATTGAGAGCACTGACATCCAGCACTGGCCTCCAACCTCCTGTGTTCTTTGGAACCAGGAAGAGACGGTTGTAAAAACCTGGGGATTGAAGGTCCGAGACTTTCACCACCGCTCCCTTCTCTAACAACAGAGACACCTGGAGATGTAATGCCTGTCTCTTCGTCTCCTCTCGATACCTGGGAGAGAGGTCTATCGGATCTTTTACTAGAGGAGGTCTTCGTACAAAAAGGAATTTGTAACCCTCCTTCAGCAACAAAACAGACTCCCGGTCTGCACCCCTCTTCTCCCAGGCCTGCCAGAAGTTGGTCAATCTGGCACCTACTGCTGTCTGAGGACGTGGGCAGTCAGACTCTGCCACGGGAGGATTTAGATCCTCTCTTCTTGCCCCGCTTACTATCGGCACGAGAGCCTCCCTTACTGGGAGCTCTGCCACGAAAAGGCGGGATAAACCTTGTCGCTGGAGTTTCAAATTTAGGTCTGTTGACATAAGAAGATGAAGGTACAGCCTTACGAGCAGACGTGGCCATCAAATCATGAGTGTCCTTCTGTACAAGAGACGCTGCAATATCTCTAATAAGCTGCTGCGGGAACAAGGCAGAAGACAATGGTGCAAAGAGAAGTTCTGACCTTTGACAAGGAGTGACACCTGCAGACAAAAAAGAACAAAGAGTCTCTCTCTTCTTAAGAACCCCTGCTGTGAAAGTAGCAGCAAGTTCATTAGAGCCATCTCTAATAGCCTTGTCCATGCACGACATAATCTGAACAGAGACATCACGGTCAGCTGACGAGACCTTCCTGCTCAAGGCTCCCAGAGACCAATCCAAAAAATTGAAAACCTCAAAGGCACGATAAATTCCTTTGAGGAGATGATCTAGATCTGAAGAGGACCAGCAAACTTTCGAGCGTCTCATGGCCAGACGACGAGGAGAGTCTACGAGGCTTGAGAAGTCTCCCTGGGCAGAGGCAGGCACCCCCAAGCCGAGAACTTCTCCCGTGTCATACCAGACGCTCGCACGAGAAGCCAATTTGAAAGGAGGAAAAGCGGACTTCCCCAAATTCCTCCTGGTCACTAACCAGTCGCCCAACAAACGCAAAGCTCTCTTAGAAGAGCGAGAGAGCACTAACTTCGTGAACGACGGAGTCGAAGAAGCTAGGCCCAGCGTGAACTCAGATGGAGGCGAACGAGGAGCAGCAGAAACAAAACGATCAGGAAACAGGTCCTTAAAGATAAGCATGATCTTAAAATCAAGGGAGGGCTGAGCAACCCTAGGCTCCTCTCCATCCGAAAGAGTCCCCAAAGGAACATCAGCAGGAAGGGGATCAACGACTTCCTCATCCGAAGGAACTTCATCCGACAACGGCAAAGTCTCGCGATACGGAGAGACATGCCGCGGAGGCAACGCTTGACAGGCTATGTCAACATGCGACGGAGCCGCAGCAACAGCTGAGGTAACGACGTCACGCCGAGGCTGCAAAGACTGAAAGTCTTGAGACTGACAAACAACAACAGACTGTGTCGACTGACGTTCGACATCACGTCGGGACTGCACTGACTGCAGGGTTTGAGTTTGAAAAACAACACCCGACTGCGGTAACTGACGTTCAATGTCACGTCGGGGCAACGGAGTCGGCCGACGAACGTCACTTCGAGACTGCGGCGACAGTTGCTGAACGTCACCTTGAGTCTGTGGCAAAAGGGGTTCCACGTCACGTAACTGACGTGAATGACGAGGAACACGATCAGAGTCGCGTTTAACAGCACCGATAACGTTAGCGCTAACATCATAATGACGAGACAAAACTCGCTTAGGCGGTTGAAGACCAGAGTCACGCTTGTCGGACTGGCGAACCGCAAGCAAAGGATCTTTACAAACCTGTTCATGCTCATAAACCTCCATTAAAGATGAAAGTTTCAACTGCATGTCCTGTAGGACACTCCACTTCGGGTCAACGGGAGTCGGAACGGGCCGTGACGTCGGCAACGTCTGTGCATGCAAATCATCGCACCGAACGAGACCCTCGGACTCCGTGTCACGCTTTCGCTTAACAGGCGAACAGCCATCCGATGACTGAAAACGGTCAGAGCTGCCCCAATGGCTACAGCCAGGACGCTGGACCTGTCCTGAAGGGACTGATTTGCGCTTTAAGGGTCTAGAAACCTTACGCCAAGGTTTCTTATGTGGCAAATCGTCGGAAGACGAGGAGAACTTAGTCTCCCCCGTCTTATGATAAGGACGTTCTTGATGAGAAACGTCTGATACCTTAGAGGGAACGTCGGTTTACACCTCTCGCTCCCTTAAGTCCTACGACATTCCTTCTCCCTGGTGCAGGGGAGCCTGAAAGAGGTCTCGGACTAGGGGAGCGACAAGCACGAACAGACGAACCCTCGGTCGCAACACTAAACACATTTTGCGCACTTTCCACTTTACCACTTTGACTTTCCACTTTACCACTTTGACTCTTTAACAGCTTAACATCGAACATAAGCTGGTTCCTGTCTGAGGCTAAGGTTTCAACCTTCTCACCCAACGCTTGAATAGCTAAAAACATATCGCGCATTGAAGGTTCATGATTGCCAATAGGGGGTTCAGAAACTACCACTACAGGGGAAGGATTAGGTTCAGGGGCATGGGAGGAGGAAAATTCTAAAGATCTAGACGAGCTTCTCCTCACCCTATCTCTTTCGAGTTTCCGAGTACAGTGGAACCTCTACACACGAACGTATCTACATCCGAATTTTCCAACATCCGAAGTAAAATTCGAGCAAATTTTTGACTCTACACCCGAATTTTATTTCGACACACGAAGTAGCAATTTTCGTCGTACCGGCTGTATCCGAATTTTTCGACACGCGAAGTACAATTCGAACACGTTCCTACTCTACACCCGAATTTTTTTTTCGACACCCGAAGTAAACAATACTCGTATGCGTAGTCGGTGCTCATAGCGCCTGATGTGTTTTTTATTTCCGCCAATAGAAGGCAGCACTTCAACCTCGGAGGGACCCTCAATTAGCGTGGCTTGGGTCAGTCCTCTGTTCTCGTTGGCTTTATGTGGTTGTGCCCTGTGCGTTCTGCTATTAATTGTGTTTTAATCGTGATTTTTTACATTCATCCTTTTACGGTATTTTACGAAAATCATGGGTCCTAAAAGGCTTAGTTTCGCAAGTGGTAGTGGTAGTGGTGAGAAAAGGAATAAGGGAATGCTTTCTTTAGAAGTAAAACAAGGAATTATTGAAAAGCATGAGCGTGGCGCCACATCCGTATGAGTGAACTTGCAATAAGTTCCGAGCAAATAAAAGAGGTGTTAGGAAAATATCAAGACGTGGTCGACTTCATCGACAAATACCATCCAAAGAAATTGCAGGTTTGTCGTGTAGCTGCGCAGTTTGATGATGTTTCCCTAACTTATTTTCGAAACATTCTGAAAAGCTGTACCAAGCAACTTTCTATCGATAGCTTCTTTAAAAAAACTACGAAGCGAACTCGTGATGAAGAGGAAGGAAGTGGTTCAAAGAAAACAGCAAAGAGTGAAGAGAAAAAAATTCAATCAATTTTAAGTGTAGAGAGTGAAAGTGATTAAAATTAATCATCAAAAAGAAAAAAAGAAAATGTAAAGAAAAAATATAAATTATAAAAAAAAAAAAAGCTAAGTTATGTTAAAGTTCACTTAGTGTAAGTTAGAATAAGTTACGGTAGTGTACGTTTATCGTAGTTAACCTCTCTACCTCCTCGCCGCCCGTCCGTCTCCTCTCTGCGTAGCAAGACTAACAACACCTGCGCTGGAGTTTCTAAGGTAAAGTGACGCTAAAAACCCGTTTCTTATTTATCATTTTTTGCTAATTCTTCTTATTTACATGTCTATTCTTCTTATTTACATGTCTATTATCTAATTTAGTGTTCATTATTCTCATGGGAAAATTATGTGTAGTAGTTTATTAAGAAGTTATCATAGGTTTTTGGGCTCAACCACGGATTAATCCTATTTCAATGTATTCTTATGGGAAAATTCGTTTCGACAACCGAACATTTTCTACATCCGAAGTTGGTTCTGGAACGGATTAAATTCGTATGTAGAGGTTCCACTGTATATTTTTCATACTCTAACCACTCGAACTCCGATAAAACCACACACTCCTCACACCGATCTCCTAATTGGCAGGATTTACCCCGGCAATTAGCACAAACAGTACGAGGGTCGATAGAAGCTTTCGGAAGACGTTTGTTACAATCTTTCGCACATTTGCGATATACAGAAGGGTCAGCCATTATGAAAATCCAGAGAAAATCCAAAGGAAAGCCAAGTTCATCAACAAAAAACAAAAAAGGGTTTCAAGAGTTTTATTGAAGGAACAAACCAACACAGCGAAAGCCAATAAAACCAAAACAAAGTACTTCACCAATTCGGTAGAAAACTTGAGGTCTAAAGCGAGCGGAACCAATGTTGTCGGTGACACCGACAGAGAAGAACTGGTTTGGTTGAGAAGTATATGCGGTATCTGGCCGATAGTCGGCGCTGGTGGGCATACCCGCAACATTCATAGCGATCGCTCGCGAGTTTTTTGGAATCTGTCGGGCCGTCGGAGACGTCAGCTATTTATATGTTCACCGGCTAAGTTTAATATTTAAAAAAGATAAATCAAGAGAAAAAATACTAAGTTATATGCAAGATATATCACTACTCAGTTACAAAACGGAACTTTAAAATCCTAACAAGACCATGACTACAGAACCCTCAATGCCCGAATTCTTTACCGAAACTTCCCTAATGTTAATAATCAATGGCCTTAATATTGACCAGTCATGCTCTGCCGGCAATGTGCTTTGAAGTATGGCAGCTAATACTGAAGAATGGCATGCCAAAATACAGCTGTGGGCCAGTGTCTGTCTTCCATCATTACTTACAATCACAACATCACACAATTCATTCTTACACCGAAGTTCCTGCAAGCTTTCAGAAGTGTTGACATCACATTGAAGGGACAGCATGAAAAGCATTGCATTTTACTTAATACAACACCTCATTACAGTATTTCCTTGATTGCAGGACACTAACATATCATAAGCTAATTCTTTTCCTTCATCTCACTCATATCATGAATATGGAAAACTCAGTCACCATAAACTTTTTTTTCCAGCAGGAATCTTAAATCTCCAATCGGCAGGATTCCCAGTCATCCCAATCTCTTTTCCAAGTTGACCCCTATCAGTCTGACGATGAAGGCATCCATGAGTCATTGCAGACCTTCAGTTATAAGAGTAGCGTAGATGACATTGATCTGTCCACCCTATCATCTTTATACTCTCATATAACAACAAAGCAGCTTACTTCTAGTTAAAAGGCAAGATAATATGAATACAGAGCAGCATCACAGACCACTACCCGCTGGTAACAGGCAATAATCCACATTCATAATGTTTTAGTAGAGTACAGGCCGGATACTCCTACTTTCCTAACACTCCCTACTGAGTGAAGGGGGCTGCTGTCAATACCTGAAAACAATAATAATAACAGATTAAGACATTTTTGGAAGGAGGGGCTCCAGAGATACAATAAAAATAAGTTTGTTTCATAATATACAATCCACTAAGCTTTCTTAGATACAAACTATTTTCTTTTATTCCAATGCAGGAGAAGATCGACCATACCGGAACCACCAGGGGCATTTCTAGGAAGCCTCTTAGAGTGTTCAATCTCCCTCATTGCTCCAAATCTAAACCCTGCATATGCCGATGATGGATGGGAAATTGTTCGTTTCCGAGAAATTGGGGGCCAGACAGATCAAAGACCTTGAGTTCTGGCCTAAGTTTTCCTCTTATCCAGAGTGCTATGTAAGACTGCGAGATGAAAATGCGGCCCGAGAAGAAACGGTCCCCAAAGAGGTCATCGTGTTTGAACACGATAAGGCGCAAGCCATCCTCCTGAAGACCCTGATATACTAACTCCAAAGTCTCGGCACTGAGCAAGAGCACCCCACCTTTCTTGCACCTTCCGCCATCTCATTTCCCGTTACGGAGAAAGCACTAGACTTTGCTGTCAAGGCTGCCGAAGAGGAAAAACCCTGCCCGACTCTAGAAGAAGGCTAGCCATTCTCTCTAGCACTGCCTACCTGCGAAGAGAATTGGAAGGATGTCCACCTAACATTCCCCATCTCCAAATTAGACCCGGAGATCGCAGGACAACAGTTCAATGAGAACCTTTTGAAGTTGCCAGATCATCTTCTGAGGATGGAACAGGAGCCAAAGGAGAGACTTGCGGCTTCTCTCTCTCATCAGAACTGCTTGGAACTAAGCACAGGCCAACATAATGCCCCAGAAATGTTCCTCTTCCTGGCTAAGTCTCACATGGGTACCCTTGTGAAAGACCTATACGCTTTCCTCAGAGCGAGGAGAGCTTGCAGAGAGTTCATCCTGGCTTCAGCAACCATCAGGCATGAACCAAGGAAGCTGATTACCTCGAGCATTTGGGTTAAAGACCTCTTCCAAGGAACTGGTCCAAGAGGTAATCGCGAGGGCAGCAACGGAGAACAGGAACATTCTTCAAAAGGGCTCAGGTTGTCGGCGAGCACATTCTTTTTGCCCGGAATGAAGCGCGCCGATAGTGGAATCGAGTGGATTTGGCCCATCTCAGTATCTCTACTGCTAGATGGGATAGCTGCTGCGAAAAAGTACCTCCTTGCTTGTTGATGTAAGCCACTACTGTGGTGTTGTCGCTCATCACCACCACTGAGTGGCCCGCCAGGAAATGTTGGAACTGTTGAAGGGCCAGAACGACAGCCTTCATCTCTAGGAGATTTATGTGGAGGTACTTTTCCGACTCTGACCAGAGGCCTGAGGTCGTGTGGTGCAGCACGTGGGACCCCCACCCTTTTTTTAAAGTGTCTGAGAACAGCATCAAATCCAGGGGGAGGACAAAAAGGTCCACTCCCTTTCAGAGGTTCTCGTCTGTCACCCACCATTGGAGGTCTGTCAGTTCAGCTGATCCCTTGGGGATCCAGATGTCCAGGGAATCGCAAGTTTGATTCCACCGGGACTTGAGTTGCCACTGGTGAGATCTCATCCTGAGGCGACCATTGGGAACTAGACGAGCCAGCGATGAAAGGTGACCAAGGAGACATAACCACGTTTGTGCTGGAAGTTCTTCTCGTCTTAGAAAGGGTCTTGCGACCTTTCTCAGCCTTGTTATCCTGTCGTCTGATGGGAAGGCTTTAGGGAGATTGGTGTCTATGATCATGCGTAAGTATACCAGTCTCTGTGTAGGAAGCAGAGAAAACTTCTCGAGATTTACCATGATCCCCAGATCTTGGCAAAGTCTTAGAAGTTTGTCTCGGTGTTGAAGAGGGGTTGTCACCAAGTCTGCTAGAATTAGCCAGTCGTCCAGATAACGGAGGAGACGGATGCCAAGCCTGTGCCCAAGATGACACTAGGGCAAACACTCTGGTGAAAACTTGGGGTGCTGTGGAAAGACCGAAGCACAGCACCTTGAACTGGTACTTTCTGTTGTCTAGGCTGAATTCTAAGTACTTCCTTGAAGACGGATAGACTGGGATCTGGAAGTACGTGTCCTTTAGGTCCAGTGTACACCTGAAGTCCTGAGGTCTTACTGTTAGTCTGACCGTGTCTGCCGTCTCCATGCTGAACGGAGTTTGTTTGACAAACTTGTTCAGGGCTGAGAAGTCGATGACTGGTCTCCAGCCTCCAAACACCTTTCTTACAAGAAAGAGTCAACTGAAGAAGCCTGGGGACCCGTCGAGGACCTCTTTGAGAGCGCCCTTCTTTAACAGGGTCTGGACTTCTGCGCGAAGGGCCTAACCCCTTGCCGATCCCATGGCAAGGGAGTCTATTGACACTGGATTCCTGGTCAGGGGAGGTAAGAGATGTTATGAACGGGACATGATATCCTAGACGGATCACGGAGATTGTCCAGAAATCGGCCCCGAGGCGCTTCCACCTGTCTGAGCAACTTTGTAGGCATCCCCCCACTGGTGGAAAAGCAGGGGCAGTTCCTATCCTAGCATTTGCGGCCTCGGCTGCTCCCTCTAGGAATCTTTCCTCTCCTGCAGCCTGTCAGGGCTTATTAGACAAAACTGTGTTCACTGCTGGTTTCGTCGTTGCGGTCTTGGTTGGACGGGACTGCTGAGGTGCTGGAGGTTTATAGGGCTTAGTTGTTAAAGCCCCATGGAGGAGGGTGCCTCATTGAGACTTCCTTCACCTCTCAGCAGCAAGTTCCACGTCCTTAGGCTCAAACAGATGGGCCCCCTCTAGGGAGGAATGTCTATGCCTATCTATCTCGACGCTTAGGACCTGTTGGTGGAACCTCTCAGACATGACAAATTCGTAGATAATTTGTATTTTTACAACTATACAAACCTTAGCTATTTACATGGGATAATTACTTCGGCGTAGCTGAATGACGAGCCATAAGAATTTTAACGAGGGTTACTACCCCGCCGCTAGTTAGCGGGGGGTAGGGAGGGGTAGCTAGCTACCCCCCACCCTCTCACACACACACCAGTGAATGCTTCACTTTGCTTAGAGGTAGGACTTATCCCGGGGGACAGGGCTGGCGGGCAAATATGTGTAAATAGCTAAGGTTTGTATAGTTAGGAAAAATACAAATTATCTACGAATTTGTCATTTGTTCCGTAACTGAAATACAAACCACGCTATTTACATGGGGTGACTCAACCCTTAGGAAGGGAGGTAAGTCCCTGCCATATTGGCTTTGGCTTGCCCGGGGACTCCAAATTCGAGTATGTAAGCACTCAAGAAATAAGGGGTCCCTGCTCCTCGCTGGCATGCTGTGAAACTGCTGCGGCCTACATAAGCTGTGTGTGAAGGTGAGAAGTGACTCGTCCTAGGAAGTTGACCTGGAGTTCTTCAGATGGAAATCTAGGCTAGGACTCTCCCAATACCACCTCGTCAGGGTATGGGGACATGACAGTATTACACTTAATACTAGGAACACAAGGGAGCATGGCTTACCTGCAGGGGTTCGAGGTCAGCTGTGCAGAGAACCCAGGATGCTGCTTTCTCCAAGGGAGGAGAGGATGAAGAAAAGAATAAGGGCCAGACAGATCTTTTCATTCACGCAGACTAAAACCGGGTAACAATGCCCTCAACCTTCTGCTACTTGTCCATTAAGGAGCCTGAGGTTAGACCAGCTGTTGTGCAGCCACCAAAGGGCCGATAGAGAACGTATCGAGCCTCCTGTGTGTCACATCTTGCAGGTAGTGGGCCGTGAAGGTGGTCTGACGCTTCCACACCCCAGCTTGAAGGACCTGCGTCACTGAATAATTTTTCTTGAAGGCCAGGGACGTAGCTATGCCCCTGACATCATGCGCTCTATGGCGACGTGACGGAGAAAAGTCCGGATTCAAGGCCAGATGTATCACCTTGCGAATCCAGGCCGAGATAGTATTCCTGGTGACCCTCCTCTTCGTCTTCCCGGTGCTCACGAACAGGGCTCGCACCCGGGGACGAACTGCAGCTGTTCTTTTAAGATACAACCTCGGACTCCTCACTGAGCACAGTAGGTGATGGTCTGGGTCATCTGTTACAGAACGGAGACTCGAAACCTGGAAGGAGTCGAACCTAGGGTCCGGCACTCTCGGATTCTGAGTCTTGGCAACAAACTCAGGGACGAACCTGAACGTTACCTCCCCCCATCCCCTTGAATGGGCGATGTCGTACGAGAGACCATGTAGCTCACTGACTCGCTTGGCCGAGGCCAAAGCTAGCAGGAAAATCGTCTTCCAGGTAAGGTGGCGATCTGAAGCCTGGAGTAATGGTTCGTAGGGAGGTCTCTTCAGAGACCTGAGAACTCGAACCACGTTCCATGGAGGTGGTCTCACTTCCGACTGAGGGCAGGTAAGTTCATAACTCCGTATGAGAAGGGAAAGTTCCAGCGAGGAAGAAATGTCCATTCCTTTAAGCCTGAAGGCAAGACTTAAGACTGAGCGATAGCCTTTCACGGACGAGACTGAAAGGCACATTTCCTCCCGCAAATACACGAGGAACTCCGCTATTGCTGGAATAGTGGCATCGAGGGGAGAGATACCCCTTCCACGACACCAACCACAGAAGACTCACCACTTCGCCTGGTAGACCCCTGCGGATGACTTGCGCAGGTGACCAGACATCCTGTTCGCAATTGTTGCAAAAATCCTCTCTCCGTGAGGAGACGCTGGATAGTCTCCAGGCGTGAAGTCGAAGCGAAGCCACGGCTTTGTGGAAGATGTTGGCGTGTGGTTGTTTGAGTAGCTCGTGACGTGGAGGGAGTTCTCTTGGAACCTCCGTGAGGAGTTGCAGAAGGTCTGGGAACCATTCTGCGTGATGCCATAGCGGAGCTATCAGGGTCATTGAAAGATTGACCAATATTCTGGTCTTGTTGAGCACCCACCTCATCAGACAGACCGGGCGAAAGGTGTAAACGTCGATGTTGTCCCACCGTTGTTGGAAGGCATCCTGCCAGAGAGCCTTGGGGTCCGGGACTGGGGAGCAGTACAGCGAGAGCTTGAAATTCAGCGCTGTAGCGAACAGATCCACCGTCGGGGAACCCCACAAAGTCAGGACTTTGTTGGCTACTTGAGGATCCAAAGACCACTCGGTACTCACTATCTGCGTCGCTCTCCTCAGACTGTCGGCGAGCACATTCCTCTTGCCTGGAATGAAGTGAGCCGCTAGTGTGATCGAGTGGACTTCGGACCATCTCAGAATCTCTACTGCAAGATGGAATAGCTGTTCTGAAAAGGTACCTCCCTGCTTGTTGATATAAGCCACTACCGTGCTGTTGTCACTCATCACCACCACAGAGTGGCCTGCCAGGACTTGGTGGAACTTCTGAAGTGCCAGGAACACGGCCTTCATTTCTAGCAGGTTTATGTGAAGGTACTTTTCTGATTCTGACCACAGGCCTGAGGTCGTGTGGTGCAGAACGTGGGCCCCCCACACTTTCTTTGATGCGTCCGAGAACAACATCAAATCCGAGGGAAGGACGAGAAGATCCACTCCCTTTCGTAGGTTCTCGTCCGCCACCCACCACTGGAGGTCCGTCCATTCCGCAGGACCCACAGGGACCAAAGTGTCCGGGGAATCGTAACCTTGATTCCACCGGGACTTGAGTCGCCACTGGAGGGATCTCATTCTGAGGCGACCGTTGGGAACGAGACGGGCCGGGGAGGAGAGGTGGCCGAGGAGACGCAGCCCAGATTGGGCAGGGAGTTTTTCTCGATTGAGGAAAGGCCTCGTGACCTTCCTCAGCCTTGCTATCCTGTCGTCTCATGGGAAGGCTTTGTGGAGATTGGTGTCTATGACCATGCCTAGATATACCAGTTTCTGAGAGGGCTGCAGAGAGGACTTCTCGAGATTTACCATGATCCCTATATCCTAGCAAACTTCGAGGAGCTTGTCTCGGTGGCGAAGAAGGGTTGCCTCCAAGTCCGCTAGGATCAGCCAGTCGTCCAGATAACGAAGGAGACGGATGCCGATCCTGTGAGCCCACGAAGATATCAGGGTGAACACACTGGTGAACACCTGAGGGGCTGTGGAGAGACCGAAACACAGCACCTTGAACTGGTAGATCTTGTTGTCTAGGCAAAATCTTAGGTACTTCCTTGAAGACGGATGGACTGGGATCTGGAAGTACGCGTCCTTCAGGTCCAGAGTACACATGAACTCTTGTGGTCTCACTGCGAGTCTGACCGTGTCTGCCGTCTCCATACTGAACGGAGTCTGTTTGACAAACCCGTTCAGGGTTGAGAGGTCGATGACTGGTCTCCAGCCTCCAGACGCCTTTCTCACAAGAAAGAGTCAACTGTAGAAGGCTGGGGACCTGTCTACAACCTCCTAGAGAGCATCCTTCTTCAACATGGTCAGGACTTCTGCCCAAAGGGCTTGCCCTCTTGCCGATCCCGTGGCAAGAGAGCTCAACGACACTGGTTTCGCTGTCAGGGGAGGTAGAGAAGCTGTGAACGGGATGCGGTAACCCTGAGCGATCACGGAAATCGTCCAGGTATCTGCCCCAAGTTGCTGCCACCTTGCCGCGCAACTTTGTAGGCATCCCCCCCCTGGTGGACATGCAGGGGGACTGCCAACCCTAGCGTTTACGGCCTCGGCCGTTTCCTCTAAGGTTCTTGCCTCCCCTAGAGGACTTCTTGCTCCTTCTGCTCTTGGCAGGAAAGGGCTTAGACACCTTCGGCTTTGCTGCAGTGGTCTTCTTCGTGTCCTTAGCCGGACGGGGCTGTTGTGCCGCTGGAGGTTTGTAGGGCCTCGATGTCAGGGCCCTATGAATGAGGGAATCCTGGTTGGACTTCCTCCACCTCTCAGCGGTAAGCTTCACGTCCTTAGGCTCAAACAAACTCTTACCGAACACGGAAGTGTGTCTGAGCCTGCTAACCTCCGAACTAGGAACCTTCTGGTGGAACCTCTCAGCCACAGCGTCCCATCGTTTGAGAATCGTATTGGCCCACAAGCTCGAGACTTGATGGGCCAGAAACTCGATGGTCCGCGTGCCTGAGAGCAAGAAAGTCTCCAGTGCCTTCCTGGTGCTTTCTTTGGAGAGGTCCTCAGACCGCACCAGGATGACCAGAGACCCCAGCCAGATGTCAAGCCACGAAGTTGCCTGCATGGCACACTTAGCGACCTTCTCCTGGCTTAGGATCTCAGTAGCTGAGTAGGACACGTGCCGGTTGGAGAGTCTGTCTAGAGGGACTCCCCCGGTGAGTTCTTCCAGGGAGTGGTGAATCGGAAGACCCAAACAAGACTCCTCAAGGATCTCAAAGTACCTCCTCTGATGGACTCGAGGAGGAGGGAGGAGCTTGTTACCAGTGCTGGATCTGCTGGAGGAGGCAAGCTCAGACCTTGTCCCTGGCACTCTTCATCCCCTGAGACCAGGGCAAAGCTGCACTGGCCCTAGGGGGTTTCTGGGTGCCGTAGACGCGGTCCAAGACAGTGTCCTTAACCTCACGAGGAGGAATCTTAGGGTCTGGGATCCCGTTGAGGTTCCTCATGAGGGTCAGGACTTGCCAGAACGCGTGTTCTGACTCTTGGGGCTCTCCTCCTGAAGGACTGGCAGCAAAGTCTCCCGTCCCCAGTGGCTCTTCCTGGGGGGACACGTGGACATCTTCGGAAGGTCTAGATGGCTCCTGCCTGATCCTTGTTGACGATTTAGGGATCGTCTTAGAGTCCTTCGGTTCCCTCCTGGGCGGGATACAGGACTCGAGTAACGATGGGTGCAGGCTCTTTTCCACCCCTGGACGAGAAGACTTCTCAGGGAGAGGCGGAGTTTCCCCCATTAGTGCGATGGGGGAACGGTCCGTCTCGTCCGACTCTCCTGAGGATGGGTAATCCTCATCCGCAGGGGAGGGAGAGAAAGTCTGGGGGGAGAAAGGAGCCTTGCGCAAGGATCTGCGAGGAGACAAAATAGGCCTTGGAGGTGTTTCCATGGGAGAGACTCCTCTCTTCCTCTTCAGGGGGGAGGAAGCCGCCACTGATTTGTGACCCACGTCAGAGAGGATGGGCTTCATCGCCTGCACAAGAGCTCTGACCAGGGTCCCGAACAAGGGCTGCTGGCTGACAGTCGCGCTGTCAGACACTCCCTCTGGAGGGAAGGGGATCGTTCGATCCCTTGGAGGAGTCGACAAATGCGGGTTCGCCTGAGAAGCTGAAACGAAAGAGTCCTTAGACCTGTCCGGGAACCGCCCCTCCTCCGGCGAGCGCGCTGTTCTGCGCTTGCAAGGAGGGGAACGAGACGATGACCTATCCGCCTGGCGACGCTCGCGCTGGAGGTCGCGAGATGGGCCCTGATCAGGGCCGCGCGCGAAAGGATCGCGTGACACAGGAATCTCGCGCTCGCGCAGGCGCGCGCACACATGGGCGCGGACGGGAGAGATTGGTGGAGCTGGCGCGAGGGCACGGTGGCGCGTAGGCCAGGCCACAGGCACGTGGGCGCGATGGCGCGCAGGAGATGGTGCGGGCGCGTGGGCGCGCAGGAGCTGGAGCGGGCGCGTGGGCGCGCAGGAGCTCGAGCGTGGGCGTGGGCGTGGGCGTGGGCGTGGGCGTGGGAGCGCGTAGGAGATGGCGAGGGCGTGTGGCGCGCAGGAGCCGGAACGTGAGGAGGCCGGATACGAGGACGCGCAGCATCCTGATGCGGCACTGACGGGCGCGAGAGGGCAGTGGCGCATGGGCGCGTATCCGGAAGAACCAGGCGAGGGCGCGAGAGCGCAGGTTCAGGATAGCAGGAGGGAGGGTTGGCGCGTTGGAGCGTAGGTGGGCGCTGGTCCGAAAGAACAGGCATACTAACCTGTGGGCGCGCAGGGGATTGTGGACGCGCAGGGTGTGCTGGTGTGCACTGCTGCAGTGGGCAAGCAGGACGTGCGGTTGGATTAGGGCGAAAAGGTGTGCGCTGGAGGGTTGCATGGGGGCGCCTTGAGAACCGGAACTGGGCGCTCAACCGGAGCGTCGCGCGCTGCTGGAACACGTGCAGGATCGCGCAATCTGGAAGGAGAGTCCTGGGGTGCTTGTGAGCGCCCGTGCGCTAGCTTAGGCGCCTCCTGGACAGCGCGCTGCAATGTAGAAGCGCGCTGGTGCGTTGACCAGCGCGTGAGCGCTGTAACTGGAACTGCGCGTGGGCACACTTCGAGCCTAACTTCAGATGGGTGCTGCGAGTCCAGAGGTATCTGAGAGCGCCTGTGCGCTAACGTAGGAGCCTCTTGAACTGCGCGCGACGAGGCAGGAACCGGGGAACGCTGGGGCGCAGGTGGGCGCGTGTGCGCAGGTGGGCGCTGGAACAGGAACAGCTGGCGGGCGCCGGGGCGCAGAAGGATGTGGGCGCGCAGGGGAACCCTGGCGCGTAACAGGAACAGGGGCGCGCACGCACGCAGGTGAGCGCTGTGGCGCTAAGACAGGAACAGCGGCAGCAGCAGGAGGGCGCGCAGGAAGAACCTGGCGCTTGAGGGCAAGAGGCGCGGATTTGCGCTCAAGGCCCTTAAGCCCCGAAGGGCCCGGTGCCTGCGCAGTGGCAGGATCAGGTGGCGGGTAACGCGCATCCGCATCGTCGAAAGGTGACGGCAGGTCAGCAGGTCTGAAGGGAGACTGGTCACAGGGTCCCGAAGAACGACCATCATCCGAAGGGGATCGCGAACGATCCCCGGAGAGGTCTAAGGTGGTAGCTGGCAGGATCGGCGAACGGCGAGTCGTCTCCTCCGCAGAGGACTGTGGTGACGACAAGCCGAAGAGGCGCCTCCTAACTCCTTTATGAGGGGAGGGAAGGCCTCTACGGCGAAGGGGAGGACGAACCTTCCACCTTATACGCCCACGAGGGGCCATTGGGTCAGCAGCCTGACCATCACAGGGCCTCCGCAGAGGAGTCTCTGTAAGTGAACTCCCCCGTGGGGGAGAATCACCGGCAGGAGAGACCGTGGGACTTAGATCCTCCTTCGAAAGGTGTTAGGAGGGGGAATCTAAGCCATCAGCTACCTCAGCAACAGGAACGGGGGTTTGACTAGACCCACGAGATGTCTCCGTCACAACAACGTCAACCATAGACAGAGGATCTATCCCTGCTGTAGTTGGCGATTGTTTGACAGCTGCACCAAGTTTGATTATGTCAAACAGGGCTTCCTTGGAGGGCGAACCCTGCAGCCCTAAGGAAGCCCAAAGCTGCAACAAATCATGATTAGACATATTCAAATCCTCCTCCAGGGGAGGAGGGGCAGCCGCCTCGCTATGGGAGGCGACTACCTCTCCCGCACCCCGGGATCAGTCAACAGCAGTACGGTCTACGCTACCACTCGCCGGCCTCTCGGAAGAGACCGCTCGAGGGGGAGCTTCGGAGGAGGAAAGGGCTACGGAAGAAGAAGTCCTGGAATTTTCTCTCTTCAAAGAAGCCTCTGAAGGAGAAAGATCCCTTTTAGACTTTCTCTTCCGTCGCCGGGCAAACCTCTCCCACTGGGAGGTAGACCACTGCCTACATTCAATACATACATTACCACTATCACACCGCTGGCCCCTACAGTGAGGACATAAGGTGTGGGGATCGGTATCGACCGCCGACATAAAGGTCCCACAAGGGCGGCCGGGAAGTCCAGGGCATGTACGCATAGTCAGTAGAGGCCAACTTCAAACACACTGGAAAAGAAAAAGCAAAAACAGATTAAATATGGCAGTCAAAGCGAGGGAGAGAGCAGACAGGTCTGTTCTCTGCCCGAGCCAAAAGTAAAGTGAAGCATTCACCGGTGTGTGTGAAAGGGGGGGGTAGCTAGCTACCCCTCCCTACCCCCCGCTAACTAGCGGCGGGGTAGTAAACCCTCGTTAAAATTCTTATGGCTCGTCATTCAGCTACGCCAAAGTAATTACCCCATGTAAATAGCGTGGTATGTATTTCAGTTACGGAACAAACTGCATTTCGACGTTTCAAGATAGTGTTTGCCCACAATTTCCATACTTGGTGGGCAAGAAACTCGAATGTGCGAGTGCCTTAGAGTAAAAAGGTCTACATTGCCTTCCTGGTACGCTCCTTGGAAAAATCCTCAGATCGTATCAGGATACCTAAGGTCCCTAACCAGATGTCCAGCCATGAAGTAGCTTGCATCACATACTTAGTGACCTTTTCCTGGTTAAGGACTCTGGCTGCCAAGAACGAGACCTGCCAGCTGGAGAGTCCCTCAAGAGGGATTCCCCTGGTTAGCTCTTCCAGAGAATGGAGAAGTGGAAGAGCTGAACTGGGTTCCTCCAGGATCTCAAAGTACCTCCTTTGCTGTACGCGAGGTGGGAGGAGCTTGTTCGTAGAGCCGGCACAGTTGGAGGAGGCAAACTCGGAGAGCTGTTGGGTGATCTTGTCCCTGGTACTCTTCAACCCTTGAGACCAGGGCTCGACTGCACTGGTCTTTGAGGGGTTCTGGGTGCCGAAGACGCGGTCTAAGACTGTGTCTTTGTTCTCTCGAGGGGTTATCTCTGGGTCGGAATACCCATTGAGAACCCTCATTAGAGTCAGAACCTGCCAGAATGCATGTTCTGATTCTTGTTGGTCTCCTCCTGATGAGGGACTCGCAGCGAAGTCTCCTTCTATCCCCAAGAGTTCTTCTTGGGGTGAGTTGTGGATATTCCTTGAGTGGCTGGCTATCTCCATTCTAGCCCTAGTGGAGGACTTTGGCAGAGTCTTGAAGTCTTTGGACTCCTTCTGAGGAAGGAGGTAAGACTCCAACATTGAAGGCCTGAGTGTCATGTCCCTCCTGGTCTCAGATTGAGGGGAACTCTCAGCGTGAGGGGAGGTTTCCTCCAATGGTGCGATGAAAGAGTGTCTCTCCTCGCACAATTCACTTGGTGACGGATGGTCTTCATCCGACAGGGAGGGAGAGTATCCCTGGGAAGAAACTGGAGGGACTAGCCTTGATGGTCTGCATGGAGTCGGCTTCACCCACGGGGAAGTGACTGCGCCGGAAACTCCTCTTTTCCTCTTCAAAGGAGTAGAGGATGCCATGGTTCTGTGTCTTGAGTCCAGAGCTATAGGTTGCTCTGATGAGCGGTCAGACAGGACGGGCTTGAATGCCTGTGTTACAGCTCTGACTAAGGCACTGAACCAAGGCTGCTGACTGACTGATGCACTATCAGACAAATCCCCTAAAGGGAACGGGACCGAAGGTTCCCTTCGAGGAGTCACCATAATAAGTGGGTCCGCCTCAGAAGGCAGTTTAGGGATCCTGAACCCCGCTGCTTGCGCCTGTTTCCCTTCTCCCGCATGGCGCGCTGGAATGCGTTTGCAGGGAGGGGAATGAGGCGATGGTGACCTTCCCGGGTGTAAATCCTGCGCCCATGCCTGTTGATGAGTGTGCGCAAGTGGGAGAATATTGGCGCGCAAGCGCGGGAAAATATTGGCGCGCAAGCGCGGGAAAATATTGGCGCGCGCGGCCGTGCAGGAGAATATTGGCGCGCGTGGGCGTGCAGGAGAATATTAGCGCGCGCGGGCATGCAGGAGAATATTGGCGGGCGCGGCCGTGCAGGAGAATATTGGCGCGCGCGGGCATGCAGGAGAATATTGGCGCGCGCGAGCATGCAGGGGAATATTGGCGCGCGCGGGCGTGCAGGAGAATATTGGCGCGCGCGGGCGTGCAGGAGAATATTGGCGCGCGCGGGCGTGCAGGAAAATATTGGCGCGCGTGCACGTGGTGGGGCGTGCGCGCGGAAGAGATTTAGCGCGCAGGAGAGCACCAGCACGCAGGTGAGAGCTGGCGCATAGGTGAGAGCTGCAATGTGTCTGCTGTCTCACCTACAGAGTGTTTTTGCGCCGGGGAATAAGGGCGACCAGGCGTTGACGCGCAGGTGAGTACTGGCATGCGGGAGATAATTGGTGCACAGGCTGGCACGCAGCAGAGCGCTGGCGTACAGGAGAGCGCTGGCGCGCAGGTGGGCACTGGCGCGTAAGAGATCGTGGGAGCGTGGGCGACCCTGGGCGTGTGTTAGCGTGGGTGCAGGTGAACGTAGGCGCGGGACGTGCAGGAGTGCGCTGACGAGCAGGAGAACGTTGGCGCACAGGCGCATGAATTGGCGGCCTTCTATGAGGGCGATAGGTGAAGGTGCGCACCGAAGCGCTGTAGAGCGACGAGCAGTCTGACGAGCAGCTGGTGAGCGCTGAAGTCCTGTCGGTTGGGGAGCTGCAGGGCGATAGCGCGCAGCTGCGCACTTTGGTAGAGCTACAATAGGCTTTACCGGTGACAGGAATGGTGATGGCAGGTCGGCAGGTCTGGAGGGTGGATGGTCGACGTGCCCTTTGTAAGGGCAACCATCCACCGAAGGGGATCGTGAACGATCAGCAGAGAGGTCCAGGACCGAGGTCACAAGACTAGTTGCAGGAGCAGTGGCGATTGATGAATGGAGGTCATAATGCAGCGGAGGCTCCACTGCAGGGGACAGCTGCGATGACAATGAACCAAAGAGGTGCCTCTTCACCGCTGGTGAAGGGGGACCTATTAGGCGAAGTGGAAGGCGTGCTTTCCGACAAATGCGCCCTCTGGGGGCCATTGGATCAGCAAGCTGACCATACGCCACAGCAGTCCTCCAAAGAGGAGTCTATAAGTGAACTCCCCCGAGGGAAAGAAACACTTGCAGGAGAGACAGACGAACTTAGTTTCCCCCTTGAAGGATGTTCAGGAACGGGGGGAAACTAAGTCGGCAGCAACCGCTGGAGAGTCCAGATGGGCAGAGGAGTTGGATGATACCACATGAGACACCTCTGACACAATAACGTCAACAAGGGTCAGAGGATCTACCTCTGATGGCGACAATTATTGCTTAACAGAAGCACCCATGCGGATGAACTGTAGTGTACCAACCGTGTCTCACACAATTGTACATAATTCCTTTTGTATATATTATGCTTGTATCTTGGCTCTTCCCTCGCACTAAAACGAACATGAAAATTCATGTCTGCTTTTCTCCTCTGTAACATTGTCAATATTTTAACATGAAAATTCTTGTTGCTTTGAGATTTTGTATATAAAGGAGAGTGTTCTTTAATAAACAACTCAGTTGATTGCATCCTGCCTTTGAGTCATAACCTCTCTCTCGGCACCGTCACATTGGTGACCCCGGAAGTCGACTCGCTCCCACTGCCTTCCACCCCCACATCGTTGATACAATGACGGACTCTACTACAGCAGTTGGCGCTGCGGCCGCCCCATTGAAACTTTCACCGTTCGCCAGCGGAGAGGCATTTTCTTGGTTTCAGCGCGCAGAAGTCCAGTTTCGCATCAACGGCGTGACTCGCTCAACCACCAAAGCAGATTATGTTCTTGCAGCGATACCCGAGGGCACCTTCCCGGAAATATCCGACTGGCTTTGTGAACAAGGAGACACGCCAATAGCGTATGACGCCCTCAAAACATACCTTCTGCAGCAGTACTCGCCGCCGCCAGCCGCCCGTGTAGCAAAGCTTTTTCAGCTCTCGCAACAACCGTTGGGGGACCAAAGGGGTTCGCTTGCCCTCAGGGAAATGACCAGTATCGCTCGCCTTCAACCTGCCGCAGACGGCTCTCCTCGTGAGGTGAACCTACTTCGTGCCCTTTGGATACGCCGTTTACCCGGACCTATACGCGCTGCCATACCCGATGTCGATAGTTTACCCATAAAGGACTTGATGACCAAAGCCGACGCCCTTATGGACAGCCACTTCAAGACCTCCATCAACGCCTCCACCCCTGACGAAGAGGATGCCTATTTAACGTCAACTGAAGCTGACATGAATGCCGTAGGACATACACGCCCACACCGTGACGTGCCGAAGCAGAGACAAAGCCGCCCACCACCCACCAATCGCTCGCGCCCCAACAAACAACTTCTACAGCCACTTACTACCTCCCATCCGCCGCAGTTTTGCTACTACCACTTCAGATTCGGGGCAACTGCGAAGAAATGTGCCGAGGATTGTCAGTGGCCAAAAAACGTGTAAGTAGGCCATCGCTCGTGGCGGTGGCCTACCATGTTTCTAATCTTTTCTTTTTACAGGATGCAGGAACGGGCGTGCGATTTTTGGTAGACACGGGTGCTTGTCGTTCTCTTTTGCCAAGGAAACTTTTCAAGACACGACGTAGTCTGTCTACATCTGCCGACGTCCTCTTGGTAGCTGCCAACGGATCTGCGATACCCACCTACGGTTACGAGAACCTCACATTATCGTTCGGAAATGGTAAATTCACTTGGAAGTTTCTCGTTGCTGACGTCACCATGCCAATCCTCGGTGCGGATTTCCTCTCTCATTTCCACCTTCTGGTCGATGTCGCCCACCGACGATTGGTCAACGCAGACTCGTACTTGTCGACACCTCTTCAACCCGCCTCCTCTAACCTCGCTCTCCACATTAGCGCACCCACTGATGCCTACGCCCACCTCCTCACGTTGTACCCGGAAGTTTTCTGTCCAGAACTTCGCCAAACGCCCACGGTTCCTGCCAAGCACGGTATTTATCACCATATCAAGGCGACGGGACCCTCAGTCTTCGCAAAATTCAGACGTCTGGCACCGGAACGATTGGCAGACCGCGACCTTGGATTCCTGCTCCCATGCGCCGACAGGTGTTTGATTTCATTCACGGCCTTTCACATCCCTCGTGCCATTCTACTGCACAGCTGCTGAAGGCAAAGTTCATTTGGCACGGCATTTCTAAGGATGCTAAGGATTGGGTCCGCGCCTGTACTTCTTGCCAAACTTCCAAAGTACATCGACACACGGATTCAGGAGTGGGCACCTTTCCTCAACCTCAGCGTCGTTTCGCACACATTCACATCGACGTTGTAGGCCACCTACCCACATCTCAAGGACATCGTTACCTGTTTACCATCATCGACCGCTCCACCCGTTGGCCTGAAGCCATTCCCATGGAAACTGCAACGTCCGCCTCATGTACATCTGCCTTACTCTCTGGATGGATTGCAAGATTTGGTATCCCTGAACATATTACTTCTGACAGGGGAACCACTTTCACCTCTCAATTGTGGACATCATTAGCGAATCTCCTGGGCATCACCCTACATCAGACAACGGCCTACAACCCCGCTGCCAATGGAATGGTTGAACGTTTTAATCGCACCCTCAAAGCAGCTTTGATGTCCCGCTACAAGGATTTAAACTGGTTTACTCAGCTTCCCTGGGTCCTCCTGGGACTAAGGACCACTCCTAAAGACGCCCTCGACGTCTCGGCAGCTGAAATGGTGTATGGCGACCCGTTGGTCGTCCCTGCCGAATTTTTTCCTTCTACAACCTCCTCCGACGATCTCCAGCGCATACGTCACGTCGTGGGAAAATTTACTCTATGCCGCCAGGCTTACAAGCCCCCAGCAAAGCATCGCATACCAACAGACTTGCACTCTGCAACGCACGTCTTCCTACGCAACGACACTACCAAGCCACCACTAACGCCCCCTTACACGGGCCCTTTCCTTGTGATCTGACGCAGTCCGAAAGCATTCCTAATAAACATTCGTGGCAAAGAAGACTGGGTCTCCATTGATCGTCTAAAACCTGCTTATCTCCTGCCAGATGACCCACCTACAGTTCGCCTCTCTAGATCAGGGCGCCCTATCTAACTTGTACAGTATGTCATTTTTAGGGGGGGAGCCATGTACCAACTGTGTGTCACACAATTGTACATAATTCCTCTGTATATATTATGCTTGTATCTTCGCTCTTCCCTCGCACTAAAACGAACATGAAAATTCATATCTGCTTTTCTCCTCTGTAACATGTAAATATTTGAACGTGAAAATTCTTGTTGCTTTGAGATTTTGTATATAAAGGAGAGTGTTCTTTAATAAACAACTCAGTTGATTGCATCCTGCCTTTGAGTCATAACCTCTCTCTCGGCACCGTCACAGTAGCAAAGCTTCCTTGGAGGGCAGACCCGTAAGCCCCAAGGAAGACCAAATCTGTAAAAGACGGGTTAGTGATGAGGCCTCACCCGGGGGGAGAGGTGGGGCTACTTCGATAGGGGAAGCAACATCATCTCTCGAGAACTAGGGTTAGCCGACATTAACTTGGTCTACGCTACTCCTTGACGGTCTCTCGTAAGAGACCGAACGAGTAGCAGCTTCGGAGGAGGGTCGGGAGACGGAAGAAGAGTCCTTGGGATTTTCTTCCTTCAAAGGTACCTTCGAAGGAGAAAAATCCCGCTTGGACTTCTTCCGCTGTCTCGCAAACCTCTCCCACTGGGAGGAAGACCACTCCCTACACTCATTACACTTATTTACGCTATCACACCGTTGACCTCTGCATAAAGAACAAAGGGTGTGAGGATAAGTCTCCACCGCTGACATAAATGTCCCACAAGGACGGCCGGAGAGTCCAGGGCAGGTGCACATGGTCGCAGAAGTCAACTTCATACACACACACTAAGAAGAAAAGAAAAAGCAAAAGTCATTAATGGCTGCCAATATTCGGCGAGGATGAAGAGCGGCAACGTCCGTTCACCATCCGAGCCGGAAGCAATTTGAGCTCAATCACAGGTGTGTGAGGGGGGGCAGTAGCAAGCTACTCTCCCCTACCCCCACTAACTAGCGGTATGGGTAGTTAACCCTCGTTAAAAATTAATGGATCGTCATTTCAGCTACGCCGAAAGTAATATGTTATTTTCATTAGTAAAATAAATTTTTGAATATACTTACCCGATAATCATGTAGCTGTCAACTCCGTTGCCCGACAGAATTCTACGGAAGGGATACGCCAGCGATCGCTATACAAGAGGGGGGTGTACTCACAAGCGCCACCTGTGGCCAGGTACTGCAGTACTTCTTGTTGACACCACCTCAATTTTTCCTCGGTCCACTGGTTCTATGGGGAGGAAGGGTGGGTCAATTAAATCATGATTATCGGGTAAGTATATTCAAAAATTTATTTTACTAATGAAAATAACATTTTTCAATATTAATCTTACCCGATAATCATGTAGCTGATTCACACCCAGGGAGGTGGGTGAAAACCAGTGTACATGTATATCAAGAAGCTAAGTATCCCGTATTTCATATTATCAGTTATTCAAAATAACAATGAAATTATAAGTACCTGGTAAGGAAGTCGACTTGAGCCATTACTCTGCCTTAAATAAGTTCGTCTTCCTTACTGAGCGCAGCGTTCCTCTTAGGAGGCTGAACAACTCTAAGGTGCTGAAGTATCAAGGGCTGCAACCCATACTAAAGGACCTCATCACAACCTTTAACCTCGGCGCTTCTCAAGAAAGAATTAACCACCCGCCAAATCAACAAGGATGTGGAAGGCTTCTTAGCCGACCGTACAACCCATAAAAAGTATTCAAGAGAAAGGTTAAAAGGTTATGGGATTATGGGAATGTAGTGGCTGAGCCCCCGCCTACTACTGCATTCGTTGCTACGAATGGTCCCAGGGTGTAGCAGTACTCGTAAAGAGACTGGACATCTTTGAGATAGAATGATGCGAACACTGACTTGCTTCTCCAATAGGTTGCATCCATAACACTCTGCAGAGAACGGTTCTGTTTGAAGGCCACTGAAGTAGCCACAGCTCTCACTTCATGTGTCCTTACCTTCAGCAAAGCAAGGTCTTCTTCCTTCAGATGAGAATGTGCTTCCCTAATCAGAAGCCTGAATAGTAAGAAACTGAGTTCTTAGACCTTGGAAAAGAAGGCTTCTTGATAGCACACCATAAGGCTTCTGATTGTCCTCGTAAAGGTTAAGACCTTTTTAGATAGTACCTAAGAGCTCTAACTGGGCAAAGTACTCTCTCCAGTTCATTCCCCACCAAGTTGGACAGGCTTGGGATCTCGAACAACTTAGGCCAAGGACGTGAAGGAAGCTCGTTTAGCAAAAACCGAGCTGCAAGGAACATGTAGCCGTTTCAGATGTGAAAACTATGATCCTGCTGAAGGCGTGGATCTCACTTACTCTTTTAGCTGTTGTCAAGCACACGAGGAAAAGAGTTTTTAATGTGAGGTCCTAAAAAGAGGCTGATTGGAGAGGTTCAAATCTTGATGACATAAGGAACCTTAGGACCACGTCTAGATTCCAGCCTGGAATGGACAACCGACGTTCCTTTGAGGTCTCAAAAGACCTAGGGAGGTCCTGTAGATCTTTGTTGGTGGAAAGACCCAAGCCTCTGTGGCGGAAAACCGCTGCCAACATACTTCTGTAACCCTTGATCGTAGGAGCTGAAAGGGATCTTACTTTCCTTAGATGTAACAGGAAGTCAGCAATCTGGGTTACAGTGGTACTGGTTGAGGAAACTGCATTGGTCTTGTAACAGCTTCGGAAGACTTCCCCTTGAGACTGATAGACTCTGAGAGTGGATGTTCTCCTTGCTCTGGCAATCGCTCTGGCTGCCTCCTTCGAAAAGCCCCTAGCTCTTGAGAGTCTTTCGAAAGTCTGAAGGCAGTCAGACGAAGAGCGTGGAGGTTTGGGTGTACCTTCTTTACGTGAGGTTGACGTAGAAGGTTCACTCCTAGAGGAAGAGTCCTGGGAATGTCGACCAGCCATTGCAGTACCTCTATGAACCATTCTCTCGCGGGCCAGAGCGGAGCCAACCAACGTCAGCCGTGTCCCTTTGCGAGAGGAGAACTTCTGAAGTACCCTGTTGACAATCTTGAACGGCGGGAATGCATACAGGTCGAGATGGGACCAATCCAGCAGAAAAGCATCCACGTGAACTGCTGCTGGGTCTGGAATCGGAGAACAATACAACAGGAGTCTCTAGGTTATCGAGGTAGCGAACAGATCTATGGTTGGCTGACCCCACAGGGCCCAAAGTCTGCTGCAAACATTCTTGTGAAGGGTCCACTCTGTGGGGATGACCTGACCCTTCCGGCTGAGGCGATCTGCCATGACATTCATACCGCCCCGAATGAACCTCGTTACCAGCGTGAGCTTTCGATCTTTTGACCAGATGAGGAGGTCCCTTGCGATCTAGAACAACTTCCACGAAAGAGTCCCTCCCTGCTTGGAGATGTAAGCCAGGGCTGTGGTGTTGTCAGAGTCCACCTCCACCACCTTGTTAAGCTGGAGGGACTTGAAGTTTATCAAGGCCAGAAGAACCGCCAACAACTCCTTGCAATTGATGTGAAGTGTCCTTTGCTCCTGATTCCATGTTCCCGAGCATTCCTGTCCGTCCAAAGTCGCACCCCAGCCCGTGTCTGATGCGTCCGAGAGGAGACGGCGGTCGGGTTTCTGAACAGCCAAAGGTAGACTTCCTTGAGAAGAAAGCTGTTCTTACACCACGCGAGAGTAGACCTCCTCTCTTCGGAAACAGGAACTGAGACCGTCTCTAGCGTCATGTCCTTTATCCAGTGAGCAGCTAGATGATACTGAAGGGGGCGGAGGTGGAGTCTCCCTAACACGATGAACAGGGCCAGCGATGAAAGTGTCCCTGTTAGACTCATCCACTACCTGACTGAGCATCGGTTCCTTCTCAGCATGCTCTGGATGCATTCTAGGGCTTGGAAGATCCTTGGGGCCGACGGAAAAGCCCGAAAAGCTCGACTCTGAAGATCCATACCCAGGTAGACAATGGTCTGGGATGGGACGAGCTGGGACTCCTCAAAATTGACCAGGAGGCCCAGTTCCTTGGTCAGATCCATAGTCCATCTGAGAATCTCCAGACAGCGACGACTTGTGGGAGCTCTTAAAAGCCAGTCGTCTGACGGAGCCGGACACAAGATCATGGTACTGCTGCACAGTCTGTGAACTGTCAACCATGGGGAAGCGAGGAAGTACAGTGACAACCCGAAGCTGTCTAGACTGTCTGGGTCGTACAGACAACTCCTTATCGGGTTGCTGAGGTTGCCGCACTGCGTCACAACAAGTCACTTCTGCTGGTTGTTGAACGTCTTCCCAGTGACACACTGACTCCGTAAACAAAAAAATCCTCTAACAAGGACTAAGCTTGGACTGCATGTCTTGCAACACAGCTCAAGGTCTATGGGAGCAGGTGTGGTAACAGACGGGGTTAGCGACTGAAGTGGAACCATTACCTTCCCTGGAAGCATGTTATGATTAAATAAAAGTCCATAGGAGGCTACGCAGCTAAAGGCTCCTCTCCAAATGACAGAGTCCTCAAGGGAATATCAGAAGGAGGGAGAAAAGCACTTTCTCATCTACAGGGACCATATCCGAGAAAAGCTAAGTTCTCTCAGTGAGGGTTTCACTGGTGCAAAAGCAGCAGACTAGAAGGCAACGTTATGAAACTGCTTGACAGTCTAGTGAGTTGGCAACAACCAAAGATGTGTGACTGAGAAGCATGCGGTAAGGTATGCAGAGCATGCTGTATGCAGAGCATGCTGTATGCAGAGCATGCTGTATGTAGAGCATGCTGTAAGGTAAGCAGAGCATGTTGCATGGCGTGTAACATTTCTCAGAAATTCCATGACCAGTGCTAGATTGAGTAATATCGCATTACTGTCCATTGAAAGTGCACGTGCCGAGGGAATTGATTTAGACTGTTTTGTTGATGAATTTGATAGCCGGCATGATAATCGTAGAATTAAGCTGCACTAAATATACGTACTATAATCTACTTCACCTCAGGAAAGGGAAACTCGCCCTGTTGGCAACACTGCATTACTTCATGCATGCTTGCATGGGGTTTTAATATCAACATAATATTTACATTATATTCATAACTCATGATTCATTTTTGTTTTGAAGATATTTTTGCCATATTTTTGCGATTTTGTTAAAAATATATTGCAAGGAATACATATATATTTTTTTTTTTTTTTTTTTTTTTTTTAAGTAATACGAATAACCTCCATTATCATAATGTTTGTGTAGGCATACATGTATATGTTTTACAAATGCAAGTTATGAAAGTAATGAGGTGTTATTATTGTCATTTGTTATTTCAAAGTTGAATGGGAAGAGGCTCAAGCTGAGGAGAAAGTGGCAGATGCATGCGTTGAGGTGGCTGACTCATAGCATGAGGTTCCTGCCTCAAGAGTTGCGCTTGCCTCAAGGGTTGAGGTGGCTGCGCAGAGAGAGGCTCTTGACTCACGAGTTGAGGTTCTTGAGGTGTGAGCTGCGAGAGTTGAGGTGGCGGCTGCGCAGAACGCGACTCCTGTCTCACGAGTTGAGGTTCTTGAGGAGCTTGCCTCGAGAGTTGAGGTTGTAGCTGCGAGAGCTGAGGTGGCTGCCTCAAGGATGGTAGAGGTTGTCGTACCTCAAGAGGTTGCTGCCTCGAGGATGGTCTTACTGCAAGAAACTCTTGCCTCAAAGGAAGAGGAGGTTGTAAGGCATAAGACTCCTGTCCCCATTGTTGAGGAGGTTGTAGCGTGGTAAGAGATTCCTGCCTCAAGGAAGGTGGAGGTTGCTGCACAACGCTGGTAACTGGCAACTCCCAACGCGGCAGCTCACGCATGGAGGTAGCCTGAGGAACCTCAACCTCATACGTCTGGCAGATTGTACTGCGCAGAGGAGGAGGAGCGTTCGCAGGAGGAGGTGTATTAACCTCCTCTGCCTGAAACTCCTGCATCAACACCGCAAGCTGAGACTGCATTGACTGCAGCAAAGACCACTAGAGTTTAAGAAAGACAACAACAAACGGAGCTACTGTCCGTTGAGACTGAGGGTCTAAAACAGCTGGTGCGGCAACAGACGGGAGCTACTGCCTGTTGCGATACCACCTTGCCTCTCTGGGAGGTGTGCAGTTGTCGTACTGCAGCAAGTCCGAACTGACCCAGGGCTAATGGCTACACCTAGGAGTTGGACTTGTGCGGAAGGGACCGACTTGCACTTAAAAGCTGCAAGATTGGTCCATGGTTTCTGCGAGAAACCTCTACCGCAGACGAGGAAAGAAAGGGCTCTCTCGTCTTTGTGTGGGTGGGGTGATCACGTCGGCAACGTGTGTAGATACACCCAAAACCACGGAGGGAAAACGTCTGTTCGTCGATCAAGGCCTGCTGAACCCATAAGTCCTTCGACATTACTTCTCCCCTGGGCTTGGGAGCTTGTAAGAGGTCCCAGACTAGGCGAACAACTGGCACGAACAGACGAACCCTCGAACGCAACACTGTAACACTTTGCGCTTATCACTTATCACTTTTGATTTTCTGTTTGCACTTATTTCACTGAACTCGAAACTTTAAGTGGTTTGTACCTGAAACACGCAATTCTATCCTTCCTTAAAAGTTAATAATTGCGAAAACAGAATTACAATGTAACAGAAAAATCTAATGAAAGATAAATAATTCAGTGGCTGGAAAGAGACTAAACACTAGATCAAATAAACTACGTTTAAAATCTCTCACCGCATAAAGCTTGAGAACAAGAATAAAACTCTAGAAACGTTTACCTTCTTCCCCTAAAGAGACTAGGGAGAAGAGCAAAAACGATAACAACGTTACTCGCTTGAACGAAACGTTTATCCTCCTCTCTCTCCCTCCGTCTCTATCTCTCTCTCTCTCTCTCTCTTGACTTAGAACCTGAGAGAAGAGCCCAATCATATATATCGTTAAAACATATTATTGTTAAAGGAAAAAAACTGAAAGATTTCCCAAATAAAAAGTTCCTTTATTAGAATTAAAACCATTAAGCTAAGAAAGAATGAACAAAACGCTAGAAACGGTTTACTCTTACTGCAACGTGACACCGTGAAAATTCTCTCTCTATCGTAACGATAGAGCGCAAGTTGAACGTTCTGAACGTCAACAACTGCAGAGACAAAACAAAACGTTAGTTCAACTTTGAAAACAGTACGAGACTATCAAAGAAATTCTTTCAAAAACATTAAAATAGCATAGTATGTAACAGGTAAAACCGAAATGACGGGCTCAATGTTAATTAACTTCGGTACAAGAAAAGACCGCCTACTATTAGGAAAGGTCGAATATAAACAAATATAAAAATTAATTTTAATAAGTTTATAAAAAAGGAAGTTAATCGAAGAGGCCTATAAAAGGCGGAGAGATATAAAATAAATCTATAACTTTTGTTAAGCAAAATTAAGAAAGAGAGTCTATACTCTCTTAGACACCAACACTTCCGTCTAAGGGAAGGGTCGGCCATTTAAAAGTGAAAGAGAGTTCATACTCTCTTCGTCACCATAATTAATCAAATTAATTCCAAAAGCTAGCTAAGCTAATAATAAAACTTCCTGAATAGCGAAAGCTAAAATCTAGAGCAAATACATCACCAAATCGTGAGCAAAAACTCCAGAATCAACAGCGTATCCATGTAGGTCTAGCCGGAGGCACGACAGAGGAAAAATTGAGGTGGTGTCAACAAGAAGTACTGCAGTACCTGGCCACAGGTGGCGCTTGTGAGTACACCCCCCTCTTGTATAGCGATCGCTGGCGTATCCCTTCCGTAGAATTCTGTCGGGCAACGGAGTTGACAGCTACATGATTATCGGGTAAGATTAATATTGAAAAATGACAAATTCGTAGATAATTTGTATTTTTCCTAACCATATTACTTTCGGCGTAGCTGAAATGATGAGCCATTAGAATTTTAACGAGGGTTTACTAACCCCTCGCTAACTAAGGGTAGCTAGCTACCCCTCCCCCCTCACACACCGGTGAACTAGTTCACTTTGCTTAGAGGTAGGACTTATCCCGGGGGACAGGGCTGGCAGGCAAATTTGATTAAATAGCTAAGGTTTGTATGGTTAGGAAAAATACCAATTATCTACAAATTTGTCATTTGTTCCGTAACCGAAATAGAAACCATGCTATTTAAATAGGGTGACTTAACCCTTAGGAAGGGTGGTAAGTCCCAGCCGTACTGGCTTTGGCTTTTTGCCCGGGGACTCCGTATCTGAGTATATAGAACTCAAGATAAGGAGTCCCTGCACCTCGCAAGTACCTTGCTCTGCAAGGATCGTGGCCTATGTAAGCTTGTGTGTGAAGGAATGAAGTGTGACTCGTCCTAGGAAGTTGACCTGGAGTCCTTTAGATGGAATTCTAAGTTAGGACGTTCCCAATACCACCTCGTAAGGGTATGGGGGACGCGACAGTATTAAGCTTAATACGAGGAACACAAGGGAGCATGGTTTACCTGCAGAGGTTGAGGTCAGCTATGCGGAGACCAGGATGCTGCTTCCCCAAGAGAGGGGAGGATGAAGAAAGAAGTAAGGGCCAGACATACTCTCATTCACGTAGAATAAAACCGGGTAACAATGCCCTCAGCCTACTGCTACTTGTCCATCAAGAAGCCTGAGGTTAGACCAGCTGTTGTGCAGCCACCACGGGGCCGATAGAAAATGTATCGAGGCTCCTGTGGATCACGTCCTGCAGCTAGTGGGCTGCGAAGGTCGTTTGACGCTTCCAAACCCCAGCTTGAAGCACCTGCGTCACAGAGAAGTTTCTCTTGAAGGCCAGAGACGTAGCGATGCCCCTGACGTCGTGTGCCCTAGGGCGACGTGACGGAGGAGGGTCCGGATTCAAGGCGTGGTGGATGACCATTCGAATCCAAGCCGAGATGGTGTTCTTGGTGACCCTCCTCTTCGTCCTGCCTGTGCTAACAAACAATGCTTGCACGCAAGAACGAACTGCAGCTGTCCTTTTCAAGTAACGCCTCAGACTCCTCACTGGGCATAATAGCAGATGGTCTGGGTCGCTTGTTACAGAACGGAGACTCTTGACCCTGAAAGAGTCGAACCGTGGGTCCGGCACTCCAGGGTTCTGAGTCTTGGCAACAAACTCAGGGACGAACCTGAACGTTACCTTCCCCCATCCCCTTGAATGGGCGATGTCGTACAAGAGACCATGAAGTTCACTAACTCGTTTGGAAGAGGCCAACGCGAGTAGGAAAGTAGTCTTCCAAGTCAGGTGGCGATCAGAGGTCTGGCGTAATGCTTCGAAGGGAGGTCTCTTAAGAGCCCTGAGAACACGAACCACGTTCCATGGAGGAGGTCTCACTTCCGACTGAGGGCAGGTAAGCTCATAGCTACGTATGAGTAAAGAGAGTTCCAGCGAGGAAGAGATGTCCACTCCTTTTAGCCTAAAAGCCAGGCTTAAGGCTGAGCGATAGCCTTTCACCGCCGAGACCGAAAGGCGCATTTCTTCCCGCAAGTAAACGAGAAACTCCGCTATTGCTGGAATAGTGGCATCGAGTGGAGAGATACCCCTCCCACGACACCAACCACAGAAGACTCTCCACTTCACCTGGTAGACTCCCACAGAGGACTTTCGCAGGTGCAGAGACATTCTCTCCGCAACCTGTTGCGAAAAGCCTCTCTCCGTGAGGAGACGCTGGATAGTCTCCAGGCGTGAAGCCGAAGCGAGGCTACGGCCTTGTGGAAGATGTTGCAGTGTGGCTGTCTGAGTAGCTCGTGTCGTGGGGGAAGCTCTCTCGGGAGCTCCGCCGAGACCGAAAGGCGCATTTCTTCCCGCAAGTAAACGAGAAACTCCGCTATTGCTGGAATAGTGGCATCGAGTGGAGAGATACCCCCCCCCCCATGACACCAACCACAGAAGACTCTCCACTTCACCTGGTAGACTCCCACAGAGGACTTTCGCAGGTGCAGAGACATTCTCTCCGCAACCTGTTGCGAAAAGCCTCTCTCCGTGAGGAGACGCTGGATAGTCTCCAGGCGTGAAGCCGAAGCGAGGCTACGGCCTTGTGGAAGATGTTGCAGTGTGGCTGTCTGAGTAGCTCGTGTCGTGGGGGAAGCTCTCTCGGGAGCTCCGTCAGGAGCTGCAGAAGGTCCGGGAACCATTCCGCGTGATGCCATAACAGAGCTATCAGAGTCATAGACAGGTTGACCGATAGTCTGGTCCTGTTGAGCACCCTTCTCATCAGACAGAACGGTGGGAAGGCGTACACGTCGATGTTGTCCCACCGTTGTTGGAAAGCATCTTGCCAGAGAGCCTTGGGGTCCGGGACTGGGGAGCAGTACAGGGGCAGCTTGAAATTCAAAGCTGTCGCGAACAGATCCACCGTCGGGGAACCCCACAAAGTCAGGACTTTGTTGGCTATCTGAGGATCCAAAGACCACTCGGTACTCGCTATCTGCGAAGCCCTGCTCAGACTGTCGGCGAGCACATTCCTCTTGCCAGGAATGAAGCGAGCTGATAGTGTTATCAAGTGGACTTCGGTCCACCTCAGAATCTCTACTGCAAGATGGGACAGCTGATGTGAAAAAGTACTGTACCTCCCTGCTTGTTGATATAAGCCACTACCGTGGTGTTGTCGCTCATCACCCCCACGGAGTGACCTGCCAGGGTCCGTTGGAACTGTTGAAGAGCCAGGAATATGGCCTTCATCTCTAGCAGGTTCATGTGCAGGTACTTTTCTGATTCTGACCAAAGGCCTGAGGTCCTCTGGTTCAGAATGTGAGCCCCCAAACCTTCTTTTGACGCGTCCGAAAACAGCGTCAATTCCGGGGGAAGAACGAGAAGATCCACTCCCTTTCGCAGGTCCTCGTCGACCAGCCACCACCGCAGGTCCGCCTGTTCCGAGGGTCCTATCGGGACCAGCAAGTCCAGGGAATCGGATCATTGACTCCACCAGGACTTGAGCCACCACTGCAGGGATCTCATCCTGAGACGGCCGTTTGGAACCACACGGGCCAGGGAGGCTAGGTGACCTAAAGGACGCAACCACGATTGGGCTAGAAGCTCTTCCCGCCTGAGGAAGGGTTCTGCCACCCTCCTCAGCCTTGTTATCCTGTCGTCTGATGGAAAGGCTTTGTGGAGATTGGTGTCTAGTAATATGCCTAGATAAACCAGTCGCTGGGAAGGCTGCAGAGAGGACTTCTCGAGATTTACCAAGATCCCCAGATCTTGGCAAAGTCCCAGGAGCCTGTCTCGGTGTCGAAGAAGGGTCGATTCCGAGTCTGCCAGGACCAGCCAGTCGTCCAGATATCGGAGGAGACGGATGCCGTTCCTGTGCGCCCAAGACGAAATCAGGGTAAACACTCTGGTGAACACCTGAGGTGCTGTGGAGAGACCGAAGCACAGCACCTTGAACTGGTAGGTCTTGCTGTCTAGGCTGAATCTCAAGTACTTCATGGAAGATGGATGGATTGGGATCTGGAAGTACGCGTCCTTCAGATCCAGTGTGCACATGAAGTCTTGTGGTCTCACCGCAAGTCTGACCGTGTCCGCTGTCTACATGCTGAACGGAGTTTGCTTGACAAAATTGTTCAGAGCTGAGAGGTCGATGACAGGTCTCCAGCCTCCAGACGCCTTCTTTACAAGAAAGAGTCGACTGAAGAAGCCTGAGGAGCCGTCGACGACCTCCTGGAGAGCATCCTTCTTGAGCATGGTCTCGACTTCTGCCCAAAAGGCTAGCCCCTTTGCCGATCCCATGGCATAGGAGCTCAACGACACTGGATTCGCTGTCAGGGGAGGTTGAGATGTCGTGAATGGGACGCAATAACCTTGGCCGATCATGGAGACCGTCCAAGAATCAGCCCCATGTTGCTGACACCTGTGCACGCAACTTCGAAGGCATCCCCCCACAGGTGGACACGCGGGGGGACTGCCACTCCTAGCGTTTACGGCCGCGGCCGCTCCCTCTAGGATTTTTGCCTCCCCTGGAGGACTTACCGCCCCTCTTGTCCTTGGCAGGAAAGGGCTGGGGCTTAGACATCACTTTCTTAGCTGCCGGCGCCTGCTTCAGTGTCCTGCGAGGCTGCTGCTGTTGTTGCTGCGGAGCTGGAGGCTTGTAGGGCCGAGAAGCAAGGGCCCTTTGGAGGAGGGAGTCCTGGCTAGACTTCCTCCACCTCTCAGCTGTTCGTTCCATATCTTGGGGCTCAAACAAACTTCCCCCAAGGATGGAGGAGTGTCTGAGTCTGCAGACATCCACGGCGGGGACCTTCGGGTGGATCTTCTCGGTCACCGCATCACGACGCTTCAGCACCGAGTTGGCCCACAGGTTGGTAACCTGGTGTGCCAAGAACTCGATGGAGCGAGTGCCCGAGAGGAGGAAGGTCTCCAGGGCCTTCCTATTTCTCTCCTTAGACAGATCTTCGGGGCGCAATAAGATGCCCAGAGAACCCAGCCAGACATCCAGCCACGAAGTGGCCTGCATGGCACACTTCGCGACCTTCTCCTGGCTCAGGATCTCCAACGCCGAGGAAGTCACCTGCTGGGCGGAGAGCTTCTCAAGTGGAACTCTACTAGTAAGCTCTTCCACCGAATGGTGGAGGGGAAGAGCGAGGCTAGACTCCCCCATGATCTCAAAATACCTCCTCTGCTGTAGACGAGGAGGTGGGAGGAGTCTGTTCCCGGCAGAGGAACGACTGGAGGAGGCGAGGTCTGCGAGCTGAGCGTTGGCCCTGTCTCTGGCACTTTTCACCCCCTGGGACCAGGGCAGGGCTGCACTGGCCTTTGGGGGCTTCTGAGTTCCATAGACCTGATCCAGGACCGTGTCCTTGCCCTCACGAGGGGCGATCTCCGGGTCCTTGAACCTGTTGACCTGCCTCATCAGGCCCAAGACCTGCCAGAAGGCATGCTCAGACTCGTGCTGCTCTCCTCCTAGCGGACTGACAGCTAAGTCTCCTGTCCGGAAGTTCTTCCTGGGGAGACACGTGGACATCCTCCCGGGGTCTGGCTGGTTCCTGACGAATTTGCGAAGAGGACTTCGGAATTGTCTTGGAATCCTTGGGTTCCCTCCTGGGCGGGATACAAGACTCCAGCAAAGAGGTCTGGAAGGTACCTTCCACGCGAGACGATTCCCCTCCACGAGGAGGAGACTCCCCCCTTGGTGCCAAGGGAGAGACCGCCGCCTCGCTGGATTCTCCTGAGGACGGAAAGGCCTCGTCCACAGGAGAAGGAGAAAACGACTGCCAAGGGGACGGAGCCTTCCTAGCGGACCTCTTAGGAACCAACTTCTCCCTGGGAGAAGTCACCACGAAGTCCACTCCTCTCCTCTTCAGCGGGGGCGAGGCCGTCGTTGGCTTGAGTCCTAGATCGGCGAGTGCCGGCTTCATAGCCTTCACTAACGCCCGCATCAGAGGACCAAACCAGGACTGCCGAGATACGGACACAGAGTCCGTAATTCCCGCTGGAGGGAAGGGGACCCTTCGGAGTGGACGCAACTGGGCCTACCTGCAAAAAAGAAGGGGAAGAAAGTTGCCTTGACCTCTCCGACGATTCTTCCTTTTCCTGCGAGAGAGACCTGCGCTTGCGCGGAGGTGATCCTGACTGCGACCTGGAAACACGCGTCACTGCTGCCGCCACTAGCTGCGGAACCCGACGAGAACGGGGGTCGCGCTGGGGGTCGCGCGGGGGAGTTTCCAAAGGATCGCGCTCGAGGGGCTGCTGGAGCGCGGGCAAGTGGGCGCGCGCAGGCTAGCGGGCGCGTGGACAAACGCACGCGCGGGTGCACAGGAGATCGCTGAGAGCCAGGAGAAAGATACAGCGCAGGGGAACGATGGTGTCCTGGAGACCTGTGACGCGTGGGCGAGCGATGGCGAGTCGGCGAACGATAGCGCGTTGGTGAACGATTGGCGCACTGGCGAGCGATGGCGCGTGATGGCGCGTATAACGCGCAGGCGAACGACCACGCATGGGCGAGCTGATCGCAGGAGACCTATGTCTGTCAAGATCCAGGTGGCGCTGACGCGTAGGAGAGCGCTTGCGCGTAGGAGAGCGCTCGCGCGCAGGCGATGGATCACGCGGGCGGTCAGGAGATCGGCGGGACTCAGGGGACCGCTGACGCGCTTGAGATCGCTGACGCGCAGGAGATCACTGACGAGCTGGAGATCGCTGACACGTTGGAGATCGCTGACGAGCTGGAGATCGCTGGCGCGCAGGAACATGATGCGTAGATTGCTGAGCAGGAGCAAGAGGCGCGACGCGCAAAGGCGAACGCTCGCGAACGGGCTCAGGAAGAGAAGGCGCATGGGCGTGCCGGAACTCTGGATGTACGCGCAGGAGACCGTTGCTGCGTAGGAGAAGAATGACGAGCCGGAACGCGTGGGCGAGGAGGAGTTACACGATCCCCGGAGAGGTCTAAGGAAGCGGCTGCTACAGTCTGCTCCCGGCGAGGAGGATCCTCATCGGAGGACGGAAGAGGGGACGACTCGAAGAGGCACCTCTTGACACCCTTATAGGGAGACGGGAGGCCCCTGCGACGAAGAGGACGACGAGCCTTACGGCGAAGGCGGCCACGAGGGAGGTCATCAGGATCGTCGGTCCCCCGAAGAGGAGTCTCAGTCAGAGCGCTCCCCAGAGGGGGAGACATAACCGCAGGAGAGACCGTGGGACCCACCTCCCCTTTGAAGGATGTTCGGAAGGGGGAGGAGAGCCTTCAGCAACGTCAGTAACATCAGGAGCCGCAGAGGTTTGACCAGACCCGTCGGGATCCTCTGCCACCACGACGTCGACGATAGACAGAGGATCTACCTCTGCTATCACCGGCAACTGCTTGACAGCGGCCCCCAACTGAATAAGGTCAAACAGGGCTTCCTTGGAGGGCAGGCCCTTAAGCCCCAAGGAAGCCCAAAGCTGAAAAAGATCATCGTTAGAGACAGAGTTATCAACGTTATCAAAATCCTCCCCCGGGGGAGGAGAGGGAGCCGCCCCGCTATGGGAGGCGACGCCCTCTCCCGCACCCCGAGATCGGGAAACAGAACAAGGGTCTGCACTACCACTCGGAGGCCTCTCACGAGAGGCCGGACGAGTGGGAGCTTCGGAGGAGGTTTGGGCGTCGGAAGAAGAGCCCCTAGAGCCTTCCTCTTTCAAGGCAACCCCTGAAAGAAAACGGTCTCTCTTGGACTTCTTCGTACGCCGGCGGGCAAACCTCTCCCACTGGGAGGCAGATCACTCCCTACACTCACTGCACGTATTTTCCCTGTCACACCGTCGGCCTCGACACTGCGGGCAAAGGGTGTGAGGATCGGTATCCACCGCCGACATGAAGGTACCGCAAGGGCGGCCGGCGATCCCAGGGCACTTGCGCATGATGAATACCAAAGGGCGAGGCCAACTTCCAAACACACAGCTGAGGAAAAGCAAAGAAAAAGATTAAGGCTGTCAACAACGAGGACGATAGACAGACAAGTCTGCACATCGTCCAAGCCAAAAGTGAAGTGAGACAAATCACCGGTGTGGGGAGGGGGGTAGCAAGCTACCCCTTCCCCTAACCCCACTAACTAGCACGGGGGTAGTTAACCCTCGTTAAAATCTATTGGCTCGTCAATTTCAGCTACGCCGAAAGTAAACCCAATGTAAATAGCGTGGTTTGTATTTCGGTTACGGAACAAACCTTCTTTACAGGAAAGAGTCGACTGAAGAAGGCTGGGGACCCGTCGAGGACCTCTTGGAGAGCGCCCTTCTTCAACAAGGTCTGGACTTCTGTCCGAAGGGCTTGCCCCCTTGCCGATCCCATGGCAAGGAAGCTCAATGATACTGGATTCGTCGTCATGGGAGGTAGAGATCTTATGAACGGGACGCGATATCCTAGACTGATAACGGAGATTGTCCAGGAATCGGCCCCGAGTTGCTTCCACCTGTTTGAGCAACTTTGTAGGCATCCCCCCACTGGTGGAAATGCAGGGGGACTGCTTATCCTAGCGTTTGCGGCCTCGGCTGCTCCCTCTAGGATTTTTGCCTCTCCTGGAGGACTTTTTGCCTTGCCTCTATTTGACAGGAAAGAGCTTACACACCAAAGTCTTCGCTGCTGTTGTCGTCGTAGTGGTCTTGACTGGACGGGACTGCTGTGGTGCTGGAGGCTCATAGGGCTTGGATGTTAAAGCCTTATGAAGGAGGGAATCTTAATGAGACTTCCTCCACCTCTCAGCGGCATGTTCCACATCCTTAGGCTCAAACAGGACAGATCCCTCTAAGGAGGAATGTCTGAGCCTATTGATCTCGGCTCTAGGGACCTTCTGATGGAATCTCTCAGATACTGCATCCCGACGTTTCAGGATGGTATTTGCCTACAAGTTCGAGACTTAGTGGGCCAGAAACTCGATCGTGCAAGTACCTGAGAAAAGGAAGGTTTCCATAGCTTTCATGATACGTTCCTTGGAGAAATCCTCAGAACGTATTAGGATACCTAAGGTCCTCAACCAGATATCGAGCAACGAAATGGCTTGCATAGCACACTTCGCAACTTTCTCCTGGTTGAGGATCTCGGCTGCCGAGAATGAGACCTGCTGGTTGGAGAGTCTGTAAAGAGGGACTCCCCTGGTTAGCTCTTTCAGCGAGTGGTGAAGTGGAAGAGCTAGACAATGCTCCTCTAGGATCTCGAAGTACCTCCTCTGCTGTACGCAAGGAGGTGGGAGGAGCTTGTTGGTGGTACCGGAACAGTTGGAGGAGGACATCTCGGAGAGCTGTTGTGAGATCTTGTCCCTGGTACTTTTTACCCCCTTGAGACCAGGGCAGGGCTGCACTGGTCTTAGAGGGCTTCTGAGTACCAAAGACGCGGTCTAAGACCGTGTCTTTGCCCTCTCGAGGAGGGATCTCTGGGTCGGAAAACACATTGAGAGCCCTCATTAGAGTCAGAACTTGCCAAAACGCATGTTCTGACTTTTGCTGGTCTCCTCCTGCTGTAAGACTTGCAGCAATGTCTCCTTCTATCCCCGAAGGCTCTTCTTGGGGAGAGTCGCGGACATTCCCTGAATGGCTAGTTGGCTCCATCCTAGTCCTAGTAGAGGACTTAGGCAATGTTTTGGAATCTTTAGATTCCTTCCTGGGAAGGATATAAGACTCCAATATTGACGAGGGTGGCATGTTCCTTCCAATCCCCGACTGAGTAGACCCCTCGACGCGAAGAGAGGTTTCCTCCAATGGTGCAATGGGGGAAAGTCTCTCCTCGCGTGATTCCCTTGGAGATGGGAAATCTTCATCTGAAAGGGAAGGAGAGGCAGTCTGAGGAATAGAAGGAACCTGTCTCGAAGGTCTGTGTGGAGTCAGTTTCGCCCTTGGGAAAGTGACCGCGTCTGGAACTCCTCTTTTTCTCTTCAAAGGGGTAGAAGAAGCCATGGTTCTGTGTCCCAATTCAGAGAAGACAGGCTTGAAAGCCTGAGTTACGGCTCTGATCAGGGCACCAAACCAGGGCTGTTGGCTGACAGACGCCCTGTCAGACATACCCTTTGAAGGGAAAGGGATTGAAGGGTCCCTGGGAGGAGTCACTATCATTGGTGGGTTCGCCTCTGGTAGCTTTGGGATCCTAGACCCCTCTTGAAGTATCCCTTCTCCCACAATGCGCAGTGGCATGCACTTGCGGGGAGGGGAATGAGGCGATGGCAACCTTGCCGTACGTCGTTCATTGGGGTGTGTAGTCTCGCGCGAGGGAGAATAGTGGCGGTCGCGCGAGGGAGAATAGTGGCGGTCGCGCGAGGGAGAATAGTGGCGGTCGCGCGAGGGAGAATAGTGGCGGTCGCGCGAGGGAGAATAGTGGCGGTCGCGCGAGGGAGAATAGTGGCGGTCGCGCGAGGGAGAATAGTGGCGGTCGCGCGAGGGAGAATAGGGGCGGTCGCGCGAGGGAGAATAGGGGCGCTCGCGGGAGGGAGAATAGGGGCGCTCGCGGGAGGGAGAATAGGGGCGCTCGCGGGAGGGAGAATAGGGGCGCTCGCGGGAGGGAGAATAGGGGCGCTCGCGGGAGGGAGAATAGGGGCGCTCGCGCGAGGGAGAATAGGGGCGCTCGCGCGAGGGAGAATAGGGGCGCTCGCGCGAGGGAGAATAGGGGCGCTCGCGCGAGGGAGAATAGGGGCGCTCGCGCGAGGGAGAATAGGGGCGCTCGCGCGAGGGAGAATAGGGGCGCTCGCGCGAGGGAGAATAGGGGCGCTCGCGCGAGGGAGAATAGGGGCGCTCGCACGAGGGAGAATAGGGGCGCTCGCGCGAGGGAGAATAGGGGCGCTCGCGCGAGGGAGAATAGTGGCGCTCGCGAGAGGGAGAACATCGGGGCTCGCGCCCGGGAGAGTAATCTCGCGCGCGCAGGATCATCACGAAGAGAGCGCAGGAGAGTGTTCGCGCCATCTGTGCCGACCGTAGGGCGTTCGCGCAGGAGAAAGTTTCCTAGCGCGCAGGCGCGCAGTGGATTCACACACGGGAGAATGTTCCCGCGCATCCGTCAAAGATGATTGATATGCGTGCGCAGGGCGCGCGCGCATATCTTTGCGGATGCGCGCGGAAGAAGGCTGGCGCGCAGGTGAGCGCTGGCGCATTAGTAAGGGTTGGCGCGCGGGAGAAGGCAGCATGGCTAACTTCCCAGAAGTCCTACTAACAGTTGAAAGTTGGCGCGCAGGTTTTACCCGGCACGTAGGATGGTGCGCAGCATGGCACGCAGGAGTTAGATGTTGGGCGCGTATGCACACGTTCAGGAGAGCGCTGGCACGCAGGAGAGTGCCATTGCACAGGAGATTGATGCTGCGCAGGTAGTTTGCGCACAGGTGAGTGTTGGCACGCAGATGGGCGCGGGCGCGTAGGAGACTGTTAGCGCGTAAACACAGGGCGCGTGCGCGCAGTTTGCGCAGGGTGCGTGGACAAGACCTGGCGCGCAGGAGAACATGGGAGCCAATGCGCATGAGGGCGCGCATAGCGCGTGATGGAGCTATGCTCCTGTTGGAGCGTATGTGCATGTTGGCGCGTACGCTCTTGAAGCCCTGTGTTAGGGTTATGATGAATTTCCGCGCATAGTGATGGGACCTGACGAGCTACTAAAGAGCGCTTGTCAGGTCTCGTGGGCGCGTAAGTTGTTGTTGTTGTTAGCGCGCAACAGCACACTTGGGTGGAGCCTTGTTAGGCCCATACACGAACGGCGACAGCATGTCGGCAGGTCTGTCAGGTGGAAGGTCGATGTGTCCTTTAAAAGGACGACCTTTCACCAAAGGAGATAGCGAACGACCTGCAGAGAGGTCCAGGACTAATGCAGGAGCAGTGACGGATGATTGATCTAGAAGCTCCTCTGCGGGGGACTGCATCGAAGATGTTGAACCAAAGAGGCGCCTCCTCACCGCAAGTGAAGAAAGGCCTCTATGGCGAAGTGGAAGGTGAGCCTTCCGACGAATGCGCCCTCTTGGGGGTCATTGGATCAGCAAGCTGACCTTCTGCAGTCCTCCGAAGAGGAGTCTCTGTAAGTAAACTCCCCCGAGAGGGAGAAACACTAGCAGGAGAGACTGACAATGGACTTAGTTTCCCCCTCGTAGGTTGAACAGGAACGGGAGAATCTAAGCCGTCAGCTACCGTAGAGTTTGGAGTGGAAGAGGAGATGGGCGAGACCGCATTGGATACCTCTGACACCACAACGTCGACAAGAGACAGAGGATCAACCTCTGACGGTGACGACGAATACTTGACAGCAGCACTCAATCGGATGTAGTTAAGCAAAACCTCCTTGGAGGGCGAACCCGTAAGCCCCAAGGAGGACCAAGCTGAAATAAGGAGGTTAGTGACATATCCTCCCCAGGGGGAAGAGGTGGAGCTGCTTCGCTAGGGGAAGCAATGTCATCTCTCGAGACCCGAGGTTGGTTAACAATACATCGGTCTACGCTACCACTCGCCAGTCTCTCGAAAGAGACCAACCGAGTGGAAGCTTCGGAGGAGGTTTGGGCAACGGAAGAAGAGGCCTTGGGTTTTTCTCCTTTCGAAGCAACCTTCGAAGGAGAAATATCCCGCTTGGACTTCTTCTTCCGTCATCGCGAAAACCTCTCCCACTGGGAGGCAGACCACTCCCTACACTTGTTGTTACTATCACACCGTTGGCCCCTACAAGAAGGACAAAGGGCGTGAGGATCAGTCTCGACCGCTGACATGAATGTTCCAAAGGGGAGGTCGGGAAACTTAGGGCAGGTGCGCATGATCGCAGAGGCCAACTTCACATATACAGAAACTAGAAAAAGAAAAGAACAAAAGCAATTAATTGGCTGCCAATATGACGGCGAGGATGAGAGCGGACACGTCCGACCACCATCCGAGCCGAGAGCAAACTGAGCTCAAGCACAGGTGTGTGAGAGAGAGGGGGATAGCAAGCTACCCTCCCCTACCCCCACTAACTAGCAGTGTGGGTAGTAAACCCTAGTTAAAAATTAATGGCTCATCATTTCAGCTACACCGAAAGTAATACCCCTATTAAATAGCGTGGTTTGTATTCCAGTTACAGAACAAACCCCTATTAAATAGTGTGGTTTGTATTCCAGTTACGGAACAAACAGTAAATGGATATAAAACCAGTACCAAGGCCTAGGACATTAATGGAGACCTGAACTTGATGGTAGTGTAAGCAAATTATACACAAGATAACAAGTTATACACAAGATAACAAGGAGAGGAGAGAAATCACTGCAGATCCAAGTTCATTAAAGGGAAAATGAAGTAAAAATATTCTTCATCATGATGAGGATACATGATAATAATGTGTGCCAAAAGAGAGATGTGTTTTGATAAAGTCGTGTGTCAATTCAGAAAATGTGAACATATTGGTTCGGTAAATTGTGATAAGGATCTGGGGGTAAGAATACTTAGATAACATTGCATTAACCTAGATTAAATTGCACCAGATTATAATAGACAACATTAATAATTACCAATATGCCAGAATCCACTCATTTCTTTTCATATTATAATCACTGAAAGGCAAGTCTTATGGCAGCCTAATAGTACTATGATACCCAAGTTTATTTCCCACAAAAATATTTGCAATTCAAAATGATTAGGAGCTGGGTGTTATGGAGATTTTCCCTAAGCAATATATATGTAGGGAAATAACATACTTACCAATAAACTTTGAGAACATTCATAGTCTAAGTTAACACTGTTATTGGAAAGAATAAATTGGTGCCAAATTCAAGAGCTTCCTGTTCCTCTGTTACACAAACCTTACCTTAAGTTTTAACCCAATTGAAACTAAATAATTGTTAGCCACAACCACTGGGACACTTCATTACTTCAGACATCTATTTATGACATTCTATTCATTGAAAAATAGCTGCATTATGTGTAAATTATTTCCCAAAGGATTGTAATGGGATGACTAGATTATTTGAGGAAAAGAAAAGTAAACAAGGCCATCTACATATAAAGAAACCCCAGCCATGAATGTATAACATACAAATGATCATTTTTCATGCAGTCATAAAATTAGTACAGTAGTGCAATCATTTGTTTGCCATTCAAGGGGAAGTTAAGTGGGGTGGTCCAGTCCCCATCGGAAAAGGACCGGGCACACTAGACTGATCTAGGTTAGTTTACCTTATAGATTAGTTTAGGATGCATCCTCGGAACTGTCGGATTTAAGATCTCTATGTATGATCTTTCCTGATGGCACACATATACTATGCATTTTTACAAATGATAATTGTGTGATTTAATTATTTGCCCTTTCATACTAATGTAATACACTCGTTTGTGGGTTTCTTAACCCAAGTAGCCTGATCTCCCTTTGGGATGCACCAAAAAGTTTTTATCAAGGAGGCTGGGGAAACATTAAAACAGAATGGTTTGCAACAGTAATACTGCTCAGAAATGCATAAAACAGGAGACACCCAATTTCTATAACAAAACATCATGGGATTACCCAAAACACCTAAAATTTAGTTAGTAAAATTATAGTTACAGAAGGAACAACATTTTGAACCGAAAAATAGATATCCTATAGTAGATAATGTGTTTTCACTGAAACTGATCCTCATTTTAACATCAAAGAAACCAAAAACCTGTTAGACTGTCTAAGAATGGGGATATGTTTTAGAAATATGACAAATTCATAGATAATTTGTATTGTTCCTAACTATACAAACCTTAGCTATTTAATAGGGGTATTACTTTTGGCGTAGCTGGAATGACGAGCCATTAGAATTTTAACGAGGGTTTACTACCCCATCGCTAGTTAGCAGGGGTAGGGGAGGGAAGCTTGCTACCCCCCCCACACCTGTGCTTGAGCTCACTTTGCTTGGAGGTAGGACTTCAAGGGGGATAGGGCTGGCGGGCAAGTTTGATTAAATAGCTAAGGTTTGTATAGCTAGGAAAAATACAAATCATCTACGAATTTGTCATTTGTTCCGTAACTGACATAAAAACCACGCTATTTAATAGGGGTGACTCACCCATTAGGAAGGGTGGACGTCCCAGCCAGTACTGGCTTTTGGCTTTGCCCGGGGGCTCGTTATTTGAGTGTGTCAGCACTCAAAAATAAGGAGACCCTGCACCTCGCTAGAACCTTGCTATGCAAGGACTGCAGCCTACGCAAGCTGTGTGTGAAGGCATAATAAAGTGTGACCCGTCCTAGGAAGTTGACCTGTAGTACTTTAGATAGACTTTAGGCTAGGACTCTCCCAATACTACCTCGTCAGGGTATGGGGACGTGACAGTAATAGCTTAATACTAGGAACACAAGGAAACATGGTTTACCTGCAGTGGTTTGAGGTCAGCTGTGCAGAGAACCCAGGATACTGCTTTCCCCAAGAGAGGGGAAGATGAAGAAAAGAATAAGGGCCAGTCAAACCTTTTCATTCATGCAGACTAAAACCGGGTAACAATGCCCTCAACCTTCTGCTACTTGTCCAATAAGGAGCTTGAGGTTTTAAACCAGCACAGGGCGGATAGAGAACGTATCGAGCCTCCTGTGGGTCACGTCTTGCAGGTAGTGGGCTGTGACCTGACGCTTCCACACCCCAGCTTGAAGAACCTGTGTTACTGAGAAATTCTTTCTGAAGGCCAGAGACGTAGCTACGCCCCTGACATCATGTGCTCTAAGGCGACGTGACGGAGGAGGGTCTGGATTCAGGGACAGATGGATCACCCTACGAATCCATGCCGAGACGGTGTTCTTGGTGACCCTCCTCTAAGTCCTCCCTGTGCTAACAAACAACGCTTGCACCTGAGGACGGACTGCAGCTGTTCTTTTGAGATATAGCCTCAAACTCCTTACTGGGCACAGTAGGAGATGGTCTAGGTCATCTGTTACAGAACGGAGAATCAAAATCTGGAAGGAGTCGAACCGAGGGTCCGCTACCCCCGGATTCTGAGTCTTAGCAATAAACTCAGGGACGAATTTGAACGTTACCTCCCCCAATCCCCTTGAATGGGCGATGTCATACGAGAGACCATGAAGTTCACTAACTCGCTTGGCCGAAGCCAAAGCTAGCAGGAACACCGTCTTCCAAGTTAGGTGGCGATCTGAAGCCTGGCGTAATGGTTCATAGGGAGGTCTCTTAAGAGACCTGAGAACTCGAACCACGTTCCATGGAGGAGGTCTCACTTCCAAGAGGGCAGGTAAGTTCGTAACTTCGTATGAGTAGGGAAAGTTCCAGCGAAGCAGAAATGTCCATTCCTTTGAGCCTGAAGGCTAGACTTAAGGCTGAGCGATAGCCTTTCACCGCCGAGACTGAAAGGCGCATTTCTTCCCACAAATACATGAGGAACTCCGCTATTAATGGAATAGTGGCATCGAGTGGAGAGATCCCCCTTCAACGACACCAACCACAGAAGACTTTCCACTTTGCCTGGTAGACAGATGCAGATGACTTTCGCAGAAGTCCAGACATCCTGATCGCAACTTGTTGCGAAAATCCTCTCTCAGCGAGGATATTCTGGATAGTCTCCAGGCGTGAAGTCGTAGCGAAGCTACGGCTTTGTGGAAGATGTTGGCATGTGGTTGTCTGAGTAGATCGTGTCGTGGAGGGAGTTCTCTCGGAAGTTCCGTTAGGAGCTGCAGAAGGTCCGGAAACCATTCCACGTGATGCCATAGCAGAGCTATGAGGGTCATTGAAAGATTGACCGATATTCTGGTCTTGTTGAGCACCCTCCTCATCAGACAGACCGGGCGAAAGGTGTAAACGTCGATGTTGTCCCACCGTTGTTGGAAGGCATCTTGCCAGAGCACCTTGGGATCCAGGACTGGGGGACAGTAGAGCGGAAGCTTGAAGTTCAGAGCTGTTGCGAACAGATCCACAGTCGGGGAACCCCACAAAGTCATGACTTTGTTGGCTACTACATGATCCAAAGACCACTCGGTACTCACTGAGACGCTCTGCTCAGATTGTCGGCGAGCACATTCCTCTTGCCTGGAATGAAACGTACCGATAGTGGAATCGAGTGGACTTCGGTCCATCTCAGTATCTCTACTGCAGGATGGGATAGCTGCTTTGAAAAGGTACCTCCTTGCTTGTTGATGTAAGCCACAACTGTGGTGTTGCCACTCATCACCACCACAGAGTGACCCGCCAGGTATTGTTGGAACTGCTGAAGGGCCAAGAAAACGGCCTTCATCTCTAGAAGATTTATATGGAGATACTTTTCTGATTCTGACCACAGGCCTGAGGTCGTGTGGTGCAGTACGTGGGCCTCCCACCCTTTCTTTGAGGCATCCGAAAACAGCATCAAATCCGGGGGGAGGAAGAGAAGATTCACTCCCCTTCGTACGTTCTCGTCTGTCACCCACCATTGGAGGTCCGTCCGTTCCGCAGGTCCCATAGGGATCATGACGTCCGGGGAATCGTAACCTTGATTCCTCCGGGACTTGAGTCGCCACTGGAGGGATCTCATCCTGAGGCGACCGTTGGGAACTAGACGAGCCAAAGATGAGAGGTGACCGAGGAGACGTAACCACGATTGGGCTGGGAGCTCTTCTCGTCCGAGAAAGGGGCTTGCGACCTTCCTCAGCCTTGCTATCCTGTCGTCTGATGGCAAGGCTTTGTGGAGATTGGTGTCTATAATCATGCCTAGGTATACCAGTCTTTAAGTGGGAAGCAGAGAGGACTTCTCGAGATTTACCATGATCCCCAGATCCTGGCAAAGTCCCAGAAGTTTGTCTCGGTGTTGAAGAAGGGATGACGCCGAGTCTGCTAGGATCAGCCAGTCGTCCAGATAACGGAGGAGACAGATGCCGATCCTGTGTGCCCACGATGATATTAGGGTGAACACACTGGTGAAAACCTGTGGTGCTGTGGAGAGACCAAAACACAGCACCTTGAACTGGTACTCCTTGTTGTCTAGGCTGAATCTCAAGTACTTCCTTGAAGACGGATGGACTGGGATCTGGAAGTACTAGTCCTTCAGATCCAGTGTACACATGAAGTCTTGTGGTCTCACTACAAGTCTGACCGTGTCTGCGGTCTCCATGCTGCACGGAGTTTGTATGACAAACTTGTTCAGAGCCGAGAGGTCGATGACTGGTCTCCAGCCTCCAGACACCTTCTTTACAAGAAAGAGTCGACTGAAGAAGCCTGGGGACCCGTCGAGGACCTCTTGGAGAGCGCCCTTCTTCAACAGGATCTGGACTTCTGCCCAAAGGCTTGCCCCCTTGCTGATCCCATGGCAAGGAAGCTCAATGAGACTGGATCCGTCGTCAGGGGAGGTAGAGATGCTGTGAACGTGACGCGATATCCCTGACTGATTACGGAAATTGTCCAGGAATCGGCCCCAAGTTGCTGCCACCTGTCTGCGCAACTTTGTAGGTATCTCCCCACTGGTGGACATGCAGGGGGACTGCCAATCCTGGCGTTTCCGGCCTCGGCTGCTCCCTCTAGGATTTTTGCCTCCCCTGGAGGACTTTTTGCCTTTCCAGTCCTTGACAGGAAAGGGCTTAGACACCACTGCCTTCACTGCCGTTGTCGGTTTCGTGGTCTTGGTAGGACGGGACTGATGGGGCGCTGGAGACTTATAGGGCTTGGATGTCAAAGCCCTATGTAGGAGGGAGTCTTGGTGGGACTTCCTCCACCTCTCAGCAGCATGTTCCACATCTTTAGGCTCAAACAGGTTCGTTCCTTCCACGGAAGAATGCCTGAGCCTGCTTATCTCGGTGCTAGGGACCTTCTGATGGAACCTCAGAAGTTTGAGACTTGGTGGGTCAGAAACTCGATCATGCGAGTGCCTGAGAGGAGGAACGTTTCCATAGCTTTCCTGGTACGTTCTTTGGAGAAATCCTCCGAACATATCAGGATACCTAAGGTCCCTAACCAGATATCCAGCCACGAAGTGGCTTGCATAGCACACTTCGCAACCTTCTCCTGATTAAGGATCTCAGTCGCCAAGAATGAGACCTGTTGGTTGGAGAGTCTCTCAAGAGGGACTCCCCTGGTAAGCTCTTTCAAAGAATGGTGAAGAGGAAGAGCTAAACAAGGCTCCTCTAAGATCTCGAAGTACCTCCTCTGCTGTACACGAGGAAGTGGGAGAAGCTTGTTGACGGCACTGGATCGGTTGGAGGAGGGTAACTCAGAGAGCTGGACCAGGGCAGAGCCGCACTGGCCTTAGAAGGTTTTTGAGTTCCAAATACTCGGTCCAAGACCGTGTCTTTGCCCTCTCGAGGGGGAATCTCTGGGTCAACAAACCCATTGAGAGTCCTCATAAGAGTCAGAACCTGGCAAAATGCATGTTCTGACTCCTTTAGCTCTCCTCCGGATGTTGGACTCGCAGCGAAATCTCGTCCCCAAAGGCTCTTCTTGGGGAGAAACGCGGACGTTCTCAGAGTGACTAGCTGGCTCCGTCCTAAGTCTCGTCGAGGATTTTGGTACTGTCCTAGAGTCCTTCGACTCCCTCCTGGGCGGGATGCAGGACTCCAACAACGACGGAGGCAAGTTCTTCTCCACCCCTACCCGGGAAGACTTTTCCACGCGAGGTGGGGTTTCCCTCATTGGTGCGATGGGGAACGTCTCACCTCACGTAACTCCCCTGAGGACAGGAAATCCTCATCCGACAGGGAGGGAGAAAAAGTCTGGGGGGGGAGGGAACCTGCCTCGAGGGCTTACGAGGAGACAGCTTAGTTCTTGGAGAAGTCACCGCATCCAAAACTCCTCTTTTTCTCTTCAGAGGGGTAGATGCAGCCAAGGATTTGTGGCCCAATTCACAGAGAACAGGCTTGAAAGCTTGTGTAACCGCTCTGACTAGTGCCCCAGACCATGGCTGTTGGCTGACAGCTGCGCTGTCAGACACTCCTTCTGGAGGGACAGGGATCGACCGATCCCTGGGAGGAGTTTCCATAGAGGGGTTCACCTGGAAAGAAAAAGAAGAAGAAAAGTTCCTGGACCTTTCCTGAAGCTTCCCTTCCACCGGCGAGCGCGCTGTTCTGCGCTTGCGGGGAGGGGAATGTGGCGATGGCGACCTTGCTGTGCGTTGTCCTGCAACCTCGCGCGCGGGAGGGTATTGGCACTCGCGCGATGAAGAATACCCGTTGTCGCGCACGCGCGGGGGATTGCTGATGCACGCGCGGGGGATTTCTGATGCACGCGCGGGCGCGCAGCCGAGCGATGGCGCGTAAAAGCGTGCACAGGCGACACAGGAGAGTGCGCAGGCGACACAGGAGAGTGCGCAGGCGACACAGGAGAGTGCGCAGGCGACACAGGAGAGTGCGCAGGCGACACAGGAGAGTGCGCAGGCGACACAGGAGAGTGCGCAGGCGACACAGGAGAGTGCGCAGGCGACACAGGAGAGTGCGCAGGCGACACAGGAGAGTGCGCAGGCGACACAGGAGAGTGCGCAGGCGACACAGGAGAGTGCGCTCGAGCGCGGGTGAATGTTCGCGCGCGCGTGGGCACGCAGGATCAAGATGTTGGACTCATGGACGTGAGGGCGAGAGATCGCGTGCCCCAGAGGATGTTGTAGGGCGCGCGCGCGCAGGAGAGATAACCCTTGCGTGCGGGCGCGCAGTCGGAACTTATGTGCGTGGGCGCGCGTCAGGAAGGCGGCGCGTAACTGCTGGAGGAGAAGGGCGTGGGCGCGGGCATGTATCCTCGTAGGCGCGCGCATGTATCCTCGTAGGCGCGAGCAGGTGATCGCGCGCGATACGCGCGCTGGCGAGGGATGGCGCGCAGGAGATAGCAGGCGGCGCGTTGGCGAGCGCTGAAGTGTAGGTGAAGTCCTAGATTTCCCTACAGCCGCTAGATCCGAAGATCGTGGGCGCGCAAGAGAGATGGCAGTACGTGGGCGCTAGCGCGCAGGAGATCGTTGGCACGCAGGAGAGCGCTGACGCGCAGGAGATCGCTGCGTTGGCGAGCGCTGGCGCATAGGAGAGCGCTGGCGCGTAGGAGAGCGCTGGCGCGCAGTGGCGCACAAGTGAGCGCTGGCGCGCAGTGGCGCACAGGTGAGCGCTGGCGCGCTATCTCAGATACAGCCTTGCGTACAGGAGATCGTTGGCGCGCCTGATCAACATGGCGCGTAAGGGATGTATGCGCGCGATGGCGCGTACGCCCTAGTTGCCCCGAAGGGACCGTTGCCCGACTATGATAGACAGGGTTCCTTGGCGCGTAAAGCGCATCAGCAGCCAGGAACAGCGATGGCAGGTCAGCAGGTCTGACGGGTGGAAGGTCGACGTGGCCTTTGAAAGGACGACCTTCCACCGAAGGGGATCGCGAACAATCCGCAGAGAGGTCCAGGACCGTAGCAGGGACAGTTGGTGATTGTTGACGAGGCTCCTCTGCGGCGGACTGCAAAGACGATGATGAACCGAAGAGGCGCCTCCTCACCGCTTTATAAGGTGAAGGAAGGCCTCTCCGGCGAAGAGGAAGGCAAGCCTTGCGACGTATACTCCCTCTGGGGCCATTGGATCATCAAGCTGACCTTCAGCAGTCCTCCGAAGAGGAGTTTCTGTGAGTGAACTCCCCCGAGGGGCAAAATCACCGGCAGGAGAGACTGTTGGACTTAGTTTCTCCTCGTTTGTTAAGCAGGAACGGGAGAAACTAAGCCTTCAGCTAGTGCGGGATGGGAAGAGGCAGAGATATTAGGAGATACCGCATTGGATACCTCTGACACCACAACGTCGACAACAGATAGAGTATCAACCTCTGCCAAAGTCGGCGATTGCTTGACAGCGGCACCCAATCGGATGATGTCGAGAAGCGCTTCCTTGGAGGGCGAACCCTCGAGCCCCAAGGAAGACCAAAGCTAAAACAAATTGGTTAAAGTTAAATCCTCCCCCGGGGGAGAGGTGGAGCTGCCTCACTAGGGGAGGCAACGCCAACTCTCAAACCCCGAGTTCGGGAAACAGAACCACGGTCTACGCTACCACTCGACGGTCTCTCGAAAGAGACCGATTGAGCGGGAGCTTCGGAGGAGGTTTGGGCAACGGAAGAAGAGTCCTTGGGATTTTCTCCTTTCAAAGAAAACTTCGAAGGAGAAATATCCAGCCTGGACTTCTTACGCCGCCGAAAAAACTCTCCCACTGGGAAGTAGACCACTCCCTACACTTACCACACTCATTACCACTATCACACCGTTGGCTTCTACAGTAAGGGCAAAGGGTGTGAGGATCTGTCTCGACCGCCGACATGAATGTTCCACAGGGGCGGTCGGGTAATCCAGGACAGGTGCGCATAATCGCAGAGGCCAACTTCACACTCAAACCTGTTGAAGGAAAAGCAAAAAGACATTGATGGCTGCCAAGAGAGAGGCGAGGATGAGAGCGGACACATCGGACTACCATCCGAGCCGAGAGCAAAGTGAGCTCAAGCACAGGTGAGTGTGAGGGGGGGGGGGGGGGTAAGCAAGCTACCCGCCCCTACCCCCGCTAACTAGCGATAGGGTAGTAAACCCTCGTTAAAATTCTAATGGCTCGTCATTTCAGCTACACCGAAAGAAATACCACTATTAAATAGCGTGGTTTGTATGTCAGTTACGGAACAACTAATGGTTTTTGCTCCGCTATGCATTCACTTCGCTCGCAGAAAAAGAAAAACATCAACCTCCTGTGTACTGGCAAGCGGTACATGATGAGCTGCGCATGCTAACCCAAAAATTATTATTACTTAAATGATTAAGTTTTTATTTGCAGAGAAAATATGTGTAATTTTCGGGTAAATATATACTTTAAGTATTAGTAAAACTGAAATTCGCTATGAGAAATGGACGAGTGCTAGCTAGTTTGGTATTTTTATGTATGTGTTTAATAGGGGCCGGGGCATAATAACTTATGTATCGGTCTATTAAAATGTGAAGTCTATCTTTCACTCTAAGTACATTGTTTACATCTGGGTGACTGATGTAGAGTTACTGAGCATGCGTTGCTTGCATTCACTTTGGCCAGCTTTTGTTTTTTGTATGACGCAATCATTACCTGACTTTTTTAACCAATTAGGAGCTTCCAAATATTTATACCCAAGTTCCCGGATGTTGTTTTACAACAGCCCTTTTTTTCCCACCTTTCCATCCAGTTTGAGTTGAACCACCATCACATAAAGACGTCTCCAAGAAGGAACTTCAGGTTAGTACAATCCATTTCAAAATTTAGTGCAATTTCATCTATGTTGGCAATTAATTAGGATGGAAACGCTCTCCGTCCAGTGAATAGGTTTTGTTACTTAAGTAAAAGTAAAAAATATCCCCGAAATAATGAGCCACGGGGATTGTGAGCGCAGCTCAACATTACCACTTGCCAGTACATAAGGGGCTTGCTGACTTTATTCTTCCGTGAGCGAAGCGAGCGGACGGCGAAGCAAAAACTATTATAAAGGCGTAAAGTGAATCATAGAAAATTATGATACTTCAAATTTCAGCCACTTACATGAACCATATTTTTTTTTCAACTGGTTATCTTCTGTTTCCTTTTGCATTTCTGATCATTATTATTCCTGAAAATCACTCATTTTTTTTTTTTTTTGACATTTCCCCACCAAAAAACCCTGGTTTCCCACTGGGGTCCCCCATAATTATCTTTATCTAAGGTGGGCCAAAAACTCATGAAAGGGTGGTTTGGCCCAATAATCATGGTCAGAAATGCATATAACACAAGATATCGAGTAAGAAAAATAGGTATTATTGTACTGTATTACAGTACAGTAAAACCTTACCGAAATATATATGGTTCATGTATTTAGCTAGAAATCAAAGTATCATATATTTACCAATTTTCGAAGAAAACAGACGTTCTTCTATAAGAAACACCTATCTTTCAGTAAGAAAGCTTTTTTCCTTCCGTAACTAAAATAAAAACCATTTAGATAGCTACCCCTCGCCTAAACATTATGTTGTGACACTAATTTCCATCTAGTCACAATTCAAAACACGTGGAAGCTCACAAAAAGCTCATTAATAACCCACTAAACCTACACAATCAGACTTCAATACATAATCTAACTGTGAAGAGTGAACAAAATAAGATGCTAGAAAGAAAGAAAAGTCCTAGGGTAGGTACGCCCCCCGAACGCCGTGATTCACGCGCTGAGCTAATGTACTTTGCAATTTATTTGCATTTTAATGATACAATAATGCATAATTCATATTGATTCAATCCTCTCGAGTTAACTTTAAATAATACATAGAATCTGTGTTCATTGTATACCACGCACTGTAGTTCACAATATGATACACTTGTAGACACCACATGTTAGACTGTCAGACAGAGTTTGTATTTGTAAACATTATATTACATCTGCCAGATGTCTGATAACATACCAAAACTACTATTCAGGAAATTGAATTTTCTTATCACATTATCGACTTTACCACATAGTTTCATTTATTATGTCACATATATAATCATACGCGTTTGTTATATTATCTCCTACCATTTTCAGATGTGAACTTAAAAAATGTTTTTAGCAAAGATAATGTGTGGTGTTTAACTTACAGTGGTTGTTTTACTTAACGAGCACGGTCATATGCACTGTTTATCGTGCGCCTACCTCTTATATGCACGATCTCTTGTTTGTCACAAATTGTACTTTTGATTATAAGGCTACAAGGGAGACCATGCTCATAAGCCTAATGCATGCATGATATCACACACACACACACACACATATAATATATATATATATATATATATATATATATATATATATATATATATATATATATATATATATAAATATATATATATATATATATATATATATATATATATATATATATATATATATATATATGTATATATATATATAAATGTATATATATATATATATATATATATATATATATATCCACACCTATTAACGCAAAGGGCCTCGGTTAGATTTTACCAGTCATCTGTATCTCGAACTTTTAATTCAATACTTCTCTATTCATCATCTACTTCACGGTTCATTGTCCTCAGCCATGTAGGTCTGGGTCTTCCAACTCTTCTAGTGCCTTGTGGAGCCCAGCTGAACGTTTGGTGAACTAACCTCTCTTGGGGAGTGCTAAGACCATGCCCAAACCATATCCATCTACCCCTCACCATGATCTCATCTACATATGGCACTCGAGTAATTTGTCTTATAGTTTCATTTACAACACTACCCCCCCCCCCCCCCCCCGCATTTAACTCTCAATATCCATCTGAGGACTTTGTTTTTGAATCTACTAAATCTGTTGGAGATCATTTCATTGTCAAACCATGACTCATGTCCAAATAGTAACACCGATCTCACTAAACTAATATGTAGTCTGATCTTTACATGTAATTTCAGGCAATTTTATTTCAAATTTAACTTTACCCAGTCATTGTCTGATTTGCTTTTTTCAATCTTTTGCTAAACTCTGATTTGAAAGACCCTGCATTGGAGGTCATAGTTCCTAAATATTTAAATGATTACCTCATTTATCTTTTCTCCTTTCAATGGTATTTCATCTCCCATTATGCCGCATACTCCGTTCTCCTCATCTCTGTCTTATTTCTATTTATCTTGAGCGCAACCTCCTGTGATATTTCATGCATTCTGGTAAGCAAGTATTGCAAATCCTGTGGTGTTCTGCTAACAAGGACAGCATCATCAGCATACTTTAGGTCTGCTAATTTCCTGTTACCAATCCAGTCTAATCCTTCTCCACCATCTCGATTGTTCTACGCATTACAAAATCTATGAGGAGAATAAACGGATTTTGAAGCTATGCAAAAAATCTACTGTTGGATGAGATAGCCATGTCATCCTGATGGATGGTTCCTATTGGTAGCTTTCTAAGGGATATTGGGCTACAGTGATATTCCCAGAGAATTGACCTTTAGGTCTCCAGAATTCTAACTCCTGGCGCGAATATCCTTAAAATTTCTCTTAAGGATATTACATAATATCAGGGGACGTATATCTTGATACGACACATAGCAATCTTCACCCCGAATAGCGTTTTCGTTTCGAGGGGGAAGAGTGGCGAAAATAAAAGGGGAGCCGTTATCAAGGTTACCCTTCCTCCCGTACTATTACGAGTATCCAAGATGGCGTTCATTCCTTGTAGCATTGAGCATGGTGCTACAGATATAGTAGTTTTCGGGAAGGATCTTGCTTATGCCTTTTCTATGGAAAAGGAGGGCTCAAGCCATGTCGTCCTAATGGAGGTTTACCAGAGAATCACTAGACAGTACTGTATCTGTGGATTTTCATAGGTGCCTTAACCTTGGGACAAATTTTTCTATGGTCATTTGGACCATTGAGACATATGACGTTACCGTTATACTTCATTACAACTAATCATGGACAATGTTAGGGCTTCCTGCCCCCTGCAGGGAAGAGTCATACTAGACAGTAGAAAAGGGGTCTCAAGGTTTGCATATATTGTATGAACAAACATAAGTATCAACTAGATATACAAAGGTCTCACGGTTGTATATGTTGTCGGAACAAATAAGTATCAACTATATCCATAGTTTGTAAGCATACAATAATATGAGGTGCACTTAGTTAAATGAGTAAGAGAACTCTGGCCATATTTATTGTGCTAATTGCAGGGCGGAGAAATAAGATGCAATTACACTCTAATAGACATTTATTTCGAATAAATGACCAAATGGAATAACCAGTATAACATGTTACGGGAATTATACGTACAACGTATGCAGAAAACGTTTTTCTCCCTGAGAGGAAAGAAATGATTAGTGCCACTCTGAAATTTGAAAATTTTGATAAAATTTTCCAATATAATTTTCTGTAAATGTTGTGTACTATCAACACTGTGTACTATCAACACTGTGTACTATGTACACACGGCACAAGTGTTATCTGTATAATTCCACACCTGAGATTTTGAACAGTCTTAGTGTCACCATGGTGACACCCACTTAAAAGGTATCGCATTGGAAGTGTCAACACCCTTTCACCCTAATTGATAGTCCCAATCAATTCACTGTTCATCGCAGCACTAGACGACAGGTTTTGATACACTATCTGCCGCCACCACGTAAGGCTTCAGTTCGTGCAGTTGCTTTCATAGTGTTTGTAGAACACTCTGGATGACTTCCATACAGTATATGAGCGAAGACGCTCAAAGTCCATATACTGAAAAAAGTTCAGTGATGAAGCAATTTTTCTCGGATCATGACCTGCGGGTGTAGTGTCAGGATCCGCTCTGCAAATGAAGTAGGGGAGCTTCGCCCTCCGTTGTTTTAGGGATAAGTTTGATCCTGAAGTTTCTCCTTTGAAGAGCTGTCCTCCCCTGAAGTCTGAAGTTCTTCGAAGATAGACTTTTAGACACTATACTGGACACAGAGAGACATCTTCCTTCAGAAGGCAGATTCTCCAGGGACCCCATCTTTTAGTGGGTAGCTCATTCTTGGCGAGAAAGGCTGGATCAGGAAAGAGATTCAGTTCTCCCACTTCTGTGAACTGAATGTGGCCCTCATTTCTTGATAGGGCTACTATTTCACTAGCTCTAGCCCCTGAGGCTATAGCGAACAGGAAAATAACCTTTTGGGTTAGATCCTTGAGAGAACAATCTTCATTGTTCACAGATGAAGCATAATGTAGGACCTTGTCCAAGGACCATGAAATGGACTTCGGAGGAGCTGCAGGCCTAAGTCTAGCGTATGCCTTCGGGATCTTGTTAAAGATTTCGTTCGTCAAGTCCACTTGAAAGGCGTATAAAAGAGGTCTATTCAGGGCTGACTTACACGTAGTTATCGTGTTGGCGGCCAGACCTTGTTCATGGAGGTGGATAAAAAAGGCCAGACAGAAGTCTATTGAAATTTCTTTCAGTCCTCTTGCTTTAATAAAAGCAGCCCACTTTTACTAAGACGATTCCTATTGTCTTCTTAGACTTGTATTCTTCTAAGAAGTCTATACTCCCTTGTGAGATCCCAAATCTTTTCTTAACCGCTAAGGTGAGAAAATCATGAGATGAAGGTTTTGGGTTCTCTGTGATGAAGCAAAGACAGTCGACTTCTGAACCCATTGAGATAGTGCTGGGTTCGGTAGAGGGGCCGGCCTCAGCTCCAGTTCCATCACTAGAGGGAACCAGTTGCTCTTAGGCCACTTGGGGGCTACTAGAGCTGCCGTTCCCTGGAAGGATTTCAGCTCGTTGAGGACATTCAGCAGGAGGTTGGATGGAAGGAACAGGAAAATCCGGGTCCATTCGTTCCAACCGAGGGACATGGCATCCGTTGTCTCCGCCAGAGGGTCCTCGTATGGGGCTACATATCGAGATAGTTTCTTGTTGTCGCTCGTCGCGAAGAGGTCGATCTGCAGTTCCGGGACTGGTTCCAAGATGGAGGAGAATGAGTCTGCATCTAGGGACCATTCTGACTCTATTGGCTTGAGCCTGGATAGAGCATCCGCTGTCACATTGCAGAACCCTTATAAGTGAACTGCTGATAAGTGCTATCTCTCTAGACAAAGAATGGCTAAGGATGGTAGGTAGTAGGCTGGCCAGGGCACCAGCCAACTGTTGAGATACTACCGCTAGAGAGTTTTGGGGTCTTTTGACTGGCCAGACAGTACTACATTGGATCCTTCTCTCTAGTTACAGTTCATTTTCCCTTTGCCTACATACACACTGAATAGTCTGGCCTATTCTTTACACATTCTCCTCTGTCCTCATACACCTGACAACACTGAGAATACCAAACAATTCTTCTTCACCTAAGGGGTTAACTACTGCATTGCATTCGTTCAGTGGCTACTTTCCTCTTGGTAAGGGTAGAAGAGACTCTTTAGCTATGGTAAGCAGCTTTTCTAGGAGAAGGACACTCCAAAATCAAACCATTGTTCTCTTGTCTTAGGTAGTGCCATAGCCTCTGTACCATGGTCTTCCACTGTCTTGGGTTAGAGTTCTCTTGGTTGAGGGTACACTCTGGCACACTATTCTATCTTAATTTCTCTTCCTATTGTTTTGTTAAAATTTTATAGTTTATATATGAAATATTTATTTTAATGTTGTTACTGCTCTCAACATATTTTGTTTTCCCTTGCTTCCTTTCCTCACTGAGATATTTTCCCTGTTGGAGCCCTTGGGCTTACAGCATCCTGCTTTTCCAACTAGGGTTGTAGCTTAGCCAGTAATAATAATAATAATAATAATAATAATAATAATAATAATAATAATAATAATAATGATAATAATAATGATAATAATAATAATAATAATATCACATGGTTGATATGGGACGATCTCGTGCCTTGTCGGTTCAGACATCTCACTATCACTTCGCTGTCCAAGATCAGCCTGATGTGGACTGATCTGCGAGGGGAGGGTTTTCCCAACGTCAAGAGGACTGCCATGGCCTCCAAAATATTGATGTGAAAGGCCTTGAACAGATATAACCAAGTCCCGTAGAGGCATCCGTGTGGATGGTCACCAACGTCAGAGGTGGTTGCAAGGGCACGGTCCTCGTTAGGCTCTTGGCCTTCGACCATGGCTCGAGAAGTGATCGTAGTAAGGCCAGTATCAGTCATTTTAGATCTCTTCGAGCGTTTGATGCGTATCTTCTCCCGACTCCTGATGCATCTTTCAGCTGTGCTCTTAGCACTGAGTCTGTTACTGCTGCGAACTGGAGAGAGCCCAGTACTCTTTCCTGTTGGCGTCTTGAGATCCTGTCGGATTTCAGTAGTCTCTTGACAGACCCTGCGATCTCCCTCCTCTTCCCTGAGGGAATGGAGAGGCGGTGTGACCTCAGGTTCCAATGGATTTCCAGCCATTGAAACCCTTGAGCTGGAGAAAGTCAAGACTTTTTGAAGTTGATCTTGTATCCCGGATGTTCCAGGAACTGGATCACTTCTTTGGATGCTTGCAGACAAACCGTTTCAGATGCTGCCCACACCAGCTAGTCGTTAAGGTACGCTGCTACCCGAACGCCTTCTAGGCGTAGTTGTTACACGACTGCGTCTGAAAGTTTCGTGAAGATCCTTGGGGCTATATTTAGTCCGAAGGGTATGGCTCTGAGAACATACTTTATCTTCTGTAACTCGAATCCTATGTAGGAGGAGAGGGGGTGACTGACTAGAATGTGCTGTAAGGACACCGATCCCTTCGTCGTCCAGAAAATCGACAAACTACTTATTTATTTAAATTCTCTCTTCGCCACACTGTGGTTTCCTATGTATATATATTCCGCTCTACCAGAGCTACATTTTGATATATGTATCGTTCATAACATGTTTCTGTTAACCCATAATTCATATATTTGTAAGTGTAAGAAAACACATATATTTTGGCGGGCACTTCAATCTGATTTGGCGCCAACGTCATCCTACCTGTCCGTCCGCACCTTGTAATATACTTCCATGCACATTCGAATAAAGTATCAGTTGATCTTGGTGACGCTTGTCTCACTGTCCTTACAACTGGTGACCCCGGAGTTGAAAGTAGCATCAGCGGTTTTAGCTTTGCCATTAACGGACTTATTACGGCCGTGCTACCTTCTACATACTCCGTTACCTTAGGCACGAGCCTGCCTTTGGTTCTCCCACACTTCGGTGAACGTAAGGCAGTAGGATGAGCTTAACCGACATATCAACTTCTCACCTCTTCGCCGACTCGTCGTCTGGCCACGATGCAGGAAGCAACACGCCCATCGCACCCAACGGCCTCGCCTCCACGCCCAAAGTCAAACTGCCGCCCTTTTCTCAACACAACACCGCTTCCTGGTTCCTGAGAGCGGACGTACTCTTCCGCGTCGCTAGACTCAGCGACTCCTGCGCCAAGGCTGACATCGTTCTCACCTCCATACCTGAAGAAGTATTCGACAAGATTTCCCCATGGCTCGATGCCCAGGCCGGCCAAGTTTCATACGACGACCTGAGAACGAAACTCATCGGTATCTACTCCCTCTCTGTCTCAGCAAGGGCACAGAAAGTACTGGACCTCGCCGGCAAGCCCATGGGTGACACCTCTCCTGTCGAGGCATGGGACGAGCTAACCGGCCTGCTTATGCTCCCCGAAACAGACAGCAATGGCCGACGACGTGAGATTAGCTTATCTCGCGAAATCTTTCTTCGACGCCTACCACAGGACGTATGGGCCCAATTGACAGACGCCGACACGCTCCCGATGAACGAACTCCTGTCGAAGGCTCAGAAGCTCCACGAGGCCTCCAAAGCATCTCGCCTCGGAGCATCATCGTCAACACCGCCTCCGTTCTCCTCCTTCAGCAGCTGCTCTTCCACAGACTCCTCGGCAATGGCCCTTGAGGACGACGAGATCAACATTCTATCAAGAAAGAAACCACCGCAACCGACGCGACCGAACCCTAGGCCTAACCCGGCATGGTGCTTCTACCACCAACAGTTCGGCAGTGACGCCAAGAAATGTAGAGCACCATGCAGTTTCCCTAGAAGATGACGCCAGAAGCATCCACCTGCCACCATCGCAGCCGCAGTTAACCAAAACAAGATTGGTTTCTGTATCCTCGATACCATTTCCAACCGTAGACTCATGGTGGACACCGGCGCAATGCAGTCAACGTTCCCTCCTTCGAAGTCCGACCTAGACCGTGGTCCCGACAAAAACGCTCCCTCACTCATCGCCGCCAACGGATCTCCCATACGGTGCTATGGGATCAAGACCCTCAAGATATCTATCATGGGCCGTTCGTATTCTTGGCCCTTCGCTATCGCCGACGTCAATCGCCCCCTCCTCGGTGCGGATTTCCTCGCCCACCATGGACTCCTCGTCGATGTCGCTAACAGACGTCTCATCGACACAGGAACCTGCCAGTCTCGCGCCCTAGAACACGGCCCTGCAACAATGTCTGTATCCGCCGTAACGACGCACCCCTACGCCGACCTCCTACGAGAGTTTCCCGAGGTTTTCAAGCCCGAGCTCCGACACTCGCCAGGTTCCCCGTCCAAGCATGGTATCTACCACCACATCACAACGACAGGACCTCCCACTCACGCCAAATTCCGCCGCCTCCCGCCTCAGAAACTGAAGGATGCCAAATGCGCCTTCGAGGACATGGAACGCATGGGTATCTGTAAGAAAGCATCGAGCCCCTGGGCATCACCCCTGCACATGGTTAAAAAGCCGGACGGGTCCTGGAGACCTTGCGGTGACTACAGGCGCCTCAACCTCATCACAACGCCCGATCATTACCCGCTGCCCAACATGCAGGACCTAACGAACGCGTTGCACGGCGCAAAGTTTTTTACCAAGATGGACCTCCTCAAGTCTTACTTCCAGGTCCCCGTATTCCCGGAAGATATCCCGAAAACTGCCATTGTAACGCCGTTCAGATCCTACACCTTCGCATACTCAACCTTCGGTCTACGCAACGCCGGGGCGACCTTCCAACGACTAATGGATAGCATTCTGGGTGACCTACCTTTCTGCGTCTGCTACGTCGACGACATCCTGATATTCTCGAAAACCAAGGAGGAACACCGGGGACACGTCCGCACCGTCCTAAAGCGCCTACAGGAGAACGGCCTAGTCGTACGCTTCGACAAATGCACGTTCGGTGTGGAGGGAGTGGATTTCCTTGGTCACCGCGTATCCTCGCGCGGGGTAAAACCCATGACAACCAAGGTCGACGCCATCAGGAAGTTCCCAATGCCTACGACCATCCGCCAACTTCAAGAGTTCTTGGGAATGGTCAATTACTACAGGCGCTTCATCCCCAACATCGCACAAACCCTGTCACCCCTCGACAACGTCCTGAAAGGAAAAGCAAAAAAACTCGAGTGGGGTTTGCCCCAGCAACAGGCATTCGCTCGGACGAAGGATGCCCTTGCGAATGCCACCACCCTGGCTCATTTCGACGACAATGCGCCCCTGCGACTAACGACCGACGCCAGCAACGTCGCCTGCGGGGCTGTGCTTGAGCAACTCGTCGATGGTTCTCCTCGACCGCTGGCATTCTTCAGCAAGAAATTGAAACCCGCCGAAACAAGATACAGCACCTTCGATAGGGAACTCCTCGCCGTCTACCTCGCCGTCCGCCACTTCAGGCACATCTTGGAGGGTACCCCCTTCACAATCGCGACGGACCATCAACCCCTCGTACACGCCTTCACGAAATCGACGGACGCATGGTCCTCCCGACAACAACGTCATCTCGCATCAATCGCCGAATTCGGGTGCACCATACGTTACGTCCCAGGAAAGAAAAACCCAGTCGCGGACGCCCTTTCAAGGATTGAAACTGACGCGATCCACCTGGGAATCGACTACGCCAATCTCGCAACCGAACAACGCACCGACCGAGAAGCACAGGATCACCTGACGGAGCCATCCGCGCTCAAGATAAGTGCGATTCCCCTCGGACCAGCAGGAGTAACTATTCTTTGCGACACCAGCACGGGCCGCCCACGTCCCTGGGTACCAGCCTCCTGCAGAAGGAAAATATTTGATATCATCCATGGACTTTCGCACCCCTCAGGACACACCATCGCTCGCCTTCTGTCTGAAAAGTTTGTCTGGCCAGGGATAAAAAAGGATGCCCGGGAATGGGCGAAGTCATGCATCAACTGCCAGTCAAGCAAGGTCAGCCGTCACACCGAATCGGGGATAGGCGATTTTCCCCAGCCAAAAAGACGTTTCGGCCATATACACATCGACGTCGTGGGACCATTGCCCCCTTCTGGATCCGCTCGCTACCTACTTACGATCATCGATCGCTCCACGAGGTGGTTGGAGGCATCGCCGATGACCGAAGCTACGACTCAAGCATGTGCCAAAGCCCTCCTGTCAAGCTGGGTGAGCAGGTTTGGCGTTCCTGACGACATCACGACTGACAGAGGCCCCGCTTTCCTCTCAGAAATATGGCTCGCTTTGGCGAACCTGATGGGGACGACGCTCCACAGCACCACGGCATACAACCCCGCGGCAAACGGCATGGTTGAAAGAACTCACCGCGCCCTCAAGGCGTCCCTGATGGCGAGCTGCACCGACGGGGACTGGAAATCACGACTTCCTTGGGTACTCCTCGGCCTTCGCACCGCCCCTCGCGCAGACGGAGAACCTTCGCCCGCCGAAAAGGTTTACGGGGAAGCGCTCGCAGTTCCTGGCGAATTCTTTCCCTCATCAACCGACGACACGCAGCTGGATCACCTAAGGGACATCGCCAGGAAGTTCAGGCCGTGTCTCAAAACTTACCAGGACAGAACCAAGCACTTCAAGCCAAAAAGCCTGGATGACTGCAGGTACGTTTTCGTCCGTGTCGACGCTCATCGACAACCACTGACTAGACCTTATCGAGGTCCCTACCGGGTAATTAAAAAGACAACGAAAGCCTTCCTTCTCGACGTCCATGGCCAAGAGGATTGGGTCTCAATAGACCGCGTGAAACCAGCGTTTCTCGAGGGAAGCGACACCGCCTCCGCTGAACCTGGCAGACCCAGAGTTCCGCCTAAAAACAAGCCGCCCAACGAAAGAAAAATCATCAAACAACGACAAGAGGAAGAGATTCTTACACCGACCGCCAGCGCGCCCCTCCGTTCAAAAACAAGAGGAACCCTCCGACGCCCGAAAAGATACGAAGATTGATCATCAGCCCTCTACGCCGCCCGATGTCTTGGGGGGGGGGAGTACTTGTAAGGACACCGATCCCTTTGTCGTCCAGAAAATCGACAAACTACTTATTTATTTAAATTCTCTCTTCGCCACACTGTGGTTTCCTATGTATATATATTCCGCTCTACCAGAGCTACATTTTGATATATGTATCATTTCATAACATGTTTCAGTTAACCCATAATTCATATATTTGTAAGTGTAAGAAAACACATATATTTTGGCGGGCACTTCAATCTGATTTGGCGCCAACGTCATCCTACCTTTCCGTCCGCACCTTGTAATATACTTCCGTGCACATTCGAATAAGGTATCAGGTGATCTTGGTGACGCTTGTCTCACTGTCCTTACAGTGCAAATAGGCATCTGCCAGGTCTATCGAGACTGTGAACGCTCCTTTGGGTAACAGGGTCCTTATGTGTTGAAGGATTAACATCCTGAATTTGCTGTTTCCTATGAACTTGTTGAGTGGCGACAAGTCCAGAATGACTGAGTTTGTCTGAGTCCTTCCTGGGAACACAAAACAGCCTTCCCTGGAATTTGATGGACTTTGCTTTCCTTATAACCCGTTTACTCAAGAGCTCTAGGGTATATTCTTCTAATGAGGGGATGGAGTGTTGGAAGAATTGAGGAAATGATGGTGGAGACTTGTTCCGTTTCCATCCTAGTTCAATCTTGATTAGGGCGTGGACCCAAGGATCGAAGGTCCAACGATCCTGAAAATGTTGGAGCCTCCCTCCTACCAGATGCATCTCCTTACTTTGATTGTCCGGAGGGTTTACCTCCTCGATCGCGTCCTCCTTTACCACTTGAGGGATGTCTAGAGGAGCCCCGTCTGGATTCTTTACCTTTCGGCCGAAAGGTAATGATTTGCCTCTCAAACCTGGGGTTGAAGGCTGGTGACTGGGCAACCAGCTGTTGAGGCACCACTTGGAAGGTGGTCTGTGTTTAGGCCACCACTTGGGGCACTGCGGTCATGGTGACTGTGGGATGTTGTTGAGCAGGCCGAGGGTGAAGTCTAGGCTTCTTCGTCTTCCTTTTAGGTTGGGGACCCGCATCCGGGGAAGACTTCCTCTTTGAGGAGATGCCCCACTTCTGGAGAAGGTTCCTATTCTCCGTGGTGGTTTTCTCAACTACCTCTTTGACTACTTCGTTCGGGAAGAGGACTCTACCCCAGATGTTAGAAGATATTAGCTTCCTGGGTTCGTGTTTCACTGTTGCAGCAGCGAACACGAACTCTCTACAGGCTCTCCTAGCCTTCATGAAAGCATACAGGTCCTTTACTAGGGAGGCCATATGCATTTTGGCCAGGACCATGAGCATGTCTGGGGTACTTCTTTGGCCTGCACACATCTCTATGCAGTTTTGTAGGGATAAGGATGCAGCAAGTCTCTCTTTTGTCTCTTGTTCCTTGCGCAAGAGAAAGTCAGAAAGTTTAGGGAGATTCTCGCTAAACTGTCGTCCAGCGATGTCTACGTCCAGTTTCCTTACTGAGAAGGTTAGGTGGACTTCCTTCCATTCCTTCTCTTCCATGGGCAAGGCTAACGACAGAGGCCTGCATTCCTCTAGTGCAGGACATGGTTTGCCTGCCTCCACTGCCTTGGCAACAGTTTTAAATGCCTTCGACGTAAAGGGGAAGGCTATTGAAGCAGGAGCAAGAAAGGTTGGGTGTTTCTTGCTCAAGGTGGACACTTTCGAATTTGAATAGCCCGCCTTTTTTAGGCTACTCGACATGAGAGCCTGTGGCATATCTCGGTCGAAAACCATGACCTCCTTCGGTTCCATCTCCTCTTTTGGCGTTGGTTCATGCTTCAGTCGAATGAAGCAATCAGGGTAAGCGTTAAAGCTTGGCCAAAACTGGATGACATCTAAGGGGACGGCTCCAATCTTCTCCGAGATGTAGAGTTTTCCGTTAGTAGTCGGCATAAACTCCACATACCTCCAGGTACTGGTTTTGGAGCAGGTTGGGAGGTCTTGGACTCTGTGTTGCTTGTATGACCCTCAGGAGGCGGTAAGTGGAGCTTCATGGAGCTCTCTCTTGAGTCTCGCTTCCCTTGCTTCTCCTTGCTTGCGAATGTTCTCCATTAAGGCCCTAAGATGGGCCAGTGTCTGGCTTATGTTGTCCATTGGAGGGGTAGAAGCTGAAGACGTCGAGGATAACGGCTCCGGTGCCGGCACAGATAGAAGGAACTCTGACTCGACATCATCATCTTCTTCTGGAGGTAGAGTAGACTCCTCCTCGGGATCATCCTTTAGTAGATCCTTTTCAGTGTCCGTAGACACTTCCGACATCCTTTCCTCCTGGTGGATGTCCATGCTTTGCAACGCCTCACTGACATCCGTCTCGATGGCAATCTGGACGTAGTGAGGTCCGGGTCGTGCTTGGGGCACGACATTTTCATTACCCGCTTCCGGGAACAGCAAGCTACGCCTCCTATCGTTAGGTAAGTATGGTCCCGGAGAGTTCTTCTGGAACCCTCGTACCCACTTGCGCAGCTTTTCTCGTGTCGCATCCCTCGACTCCGTTGACTTAGGGTCGTCGAATCCTTCGGTCACCAAGGTTCGGCAGATATTGCAGACTTGGGGGTCCCAGTGCTGCAGGGTTTTGGTAATGCTGGTACAGGGGGCATGCAACCTGCACACTTTGTGACCGTAGAAGTTCCTACTCCTATGGTTGCAGAAGATCGCATCGCATTTCATCTGGGGTTCCTCCTGTAAAGAAAGGAAAATTAAATGAGTATGCGGTAGTTTATCACACATGATAAACAGATTATGCAAAATATTAATATTAATATTTTAACCATTATAGCTTAGGATAGTAAGCTAGAAAGCAATTAGGAAAGACACATACTTGTATATCCTTTCCAGCCAATTGCTATGACCTCCTCTCAATATTAAGGTTATAGAGTTTCCTTGATCAGAGCAAACTCAAAAGAGAAGAGTTCTAATCTCTAGGGATAGAAAAAGTGTATTCTACCACCGACCCTTCTTAAATTATTTGATATTGTGGGGTAAGTTATTAACTGATTTCTAATCAGAGTATCGAAGTAATTCTATTCTTTCAATGTAGGATTGGTCTCAGCAATAGACTGTGCAAAGATACACAAGGTATGTTGGAAAATAATTACTGTACAATATATACTATAGCTTTCTGTCTGCAGTATATACTATAATGCAAATATACTGGCTACTGTATAATCATATACTGTAGTTCAGCCGGCATATTGCCGGCTGGGTAGTACCTAATGGTACTGGTCCAGCCGGCATGCCGCCGACTGAGTAAGTACCTGACGGCACCGGTCCAGCCGATATGCTGCCGGCTGGGTTAGTACCTGGTGGCACTAGCTGACAGAGAGAGAGAAAGCATGGAGTGAAGGGCGGCCTTATTAACATGTATGTTTACAATAAATAAGGGTGTAAGTATATAACCTTACTGCCTTCTTCTAGAATGAGGGTTCAAATGGAAGGGGAGAATGCATCGTTCAAGCTTCCATCCAGCCTCAAGATCCGTTGCTGGCATTGCCGGTTTCAGGAATGTGGATGGCAGTCCAAGAGAGGACTGAAGAACACTCAGCAGCAGAGGGGTCTCCCACCGGCAGCTATCACAGCCGGCACAACCTTTCCCGGAGCCTTGTGTCCATAAGGGAAAGACTGAGTGACTATACAGCTGCTTATGTAGGAGCCCGGCCGGCACCACAATCTACCCGGCAAGCGGTGAGATTGCAGGACAACGGCCACAGGATCGTGATAGCTAAGCCATCGCTAAAGGACAGAGAGGGGCAGGGAAAAGGGTCCTGTATCAAGTGTAGAAGAAGGTGGCAGGATTGCCGCCACTTCTACACAAGAGTGAAACATTGTTTCAGTATCGGCGCCATCCTAGGCAGCAGAAGAATATCTATTTTTCAGCCTAGGGTCTGCCGAAACAGGACTAGTCTTCTAGACCGCAGGGGAGAAAGTGGTGGCATCATACTACCACTTCAAGTGCAGTCTAGGGAGGCTTAGCCTCCTATGCCGGCAGCACTAAGCCGGCAGGGGAGTGACTACTTACCCTGCCGCTCGGCCGCCGGCAGAAAGACTGAATACTCTGAGGTTCTGTCGAAAACTCAAGCCGGCATACTCGCCGGCAAGGGTGGGAGACAGAAAACACTAGCCTAGTCAAGCCTGAGTGAACTACTCTATGGCAAGACTAAGATAGGGTTGTCGCCTATGGCGGCACTCAGAGGGAAGAAGGGATTACCCTTAAATCTCCACAGGAGACGAGTATCGAGTTATATAATTAATTCTAGGAGATATACTATCTCCTGTTGAATTGATAAAACGATACACAAAGGTAACCGGGGATAATGAAAGTATACTAAAGCGCATAGGCTAAGTAGCCTAGCGCAGGGCGAGATCTCGGTTACCTAAATCACCGAAACTCTAACGTATACGATCGACATAAGGAAGAGGAAATTTGTATGCATAATATATCTTTACTAGTATAATTGTGCCTAAATAGCTTTCATAATTTATTAATGCTATTACCACTGGGAATGTCCTTTTGCTAACTAAATAACACGTGTATAACGAACGACAGCGCCCATGGTGCCTCCAGTGACTGGCCAAGCTCCAAAACACATCAAATTAAGCTAATTTCACTGTGAAGCAGGAGCTAAAAATTATACACTGTAAAGACTAAATACTCAACTTTCCAGAGGCAGAAGCAGCTGGAGATTGCATATTAAATCCTCTCAATAACGATAAAAAACGTTAGATAACAGGGAAAACCACCATGCACAATCGCTAATAAAATAGGAATGAGCGCCATCTTGGATACTCGTAATAGTACGGGAGGAAGGGTAACCTTGATAACGGCTCCCTTCTATTTTCGCCATTCTTCCCACTAGAAACGAAAACGCTATTCGGGGTGAAGATTGCTATGTGTCGTATCAAGATATACGTCCCCTGATATTATGCGATATCCTTAAGTGAAATTTTAAGGATATTCGCGCCAGGAGTTAGAATTCTGGAGACCTAAAGGTCAATTCTCTGGGAATATCACTGTAGCCCAATATCCCTTAGAAAGCTACCAATAGGAACCTTCCATCTGGACGACATGGCTTGAGCCCAAAAAACATCATAGGTGACAACATATTCCCTTGGAGTGCTTACTCCACTGTTCACTGGAAATTCATTTGCTATGCACATGAACAGATTTAATCAAATATACATATTTAAGAGGAATTTCATAACGCGGGACTCTCCACGAAATTGGCCAGTGCAGTCTATTAAAGACGTTTTCATAGCCCACAAAGGCCATCAAAAGTGGATGTCTATATTCTACGCATTACTGTACAACAAATCCTGAAATGCAAATTTGGTCAGTACAACTTCTACCTTTTCTAAATCCTGTTTGTTCATCTCTCAGTTTTTCATCAATCTTTCTCTCTAGTCTCCCTAGAATAAGCTTACTAATATATATATATATATATATATATATATATATATACATATATATATATATATATATATATATATATATGTATATATATATATATATATATATATATATATATATATATATATATATACATATATATATAAATATATATATATATATATATATATATATATATATATATATATATATATATATATATATATATATATATATTATAAAAACTGACGTAAGTGCGATGCCTCTAATTATTGCAACCAGTCAAGTCTCCTTTTTTTCCAACACTCATAACTCCCATTCATCAGGTTTTGCCTCTTCATGCCACATTCAACAAAATAATCTTGTAAGTATTCTGGGAGTCACTTCATTTTTGGCCAGTATCATCTCTGCAGTTATTCCATCGTATTCAGGGGCTTTCCATCCCTTGAGTTTTAACCGGAATTATTCGAATTATCAGTTGGTAGGTGTGTTGACTGCCATATGACCATATATAATAGGGTGAGTAAAAGTGAATATGATATTGTGTCCACTGATGGAAAAATATTAATTATTAAAGACCGATTTCCCTGGGTAGATGGAGAGACTTTAGAGAAAAAGAGGGAAAAGACGTAAAGAAAGAGAGTGGAATCGGTTAAAACTGAAAGTACATGGGTAGAATACAAAACTGCAATGTGCCAATATAATTACCTAATAAGAATGAAAATAAAACGAATAGTATAAGAGAAAGACCCGCGAAGGAGTAATAGACATAAATAAGTTACATCGTCTCCTACATGGTATAATGCGAAACATAAATGAAAAAGGCTACCAGAGGGGTAGCCTACAGTGACCAGGAATTAGCAAACAATTTTTTAGAATACTTTAAAAGCAAAATAGAAAATATAATTAGGTCATTTTTCAAATATTCAACATCTGATTAGTGCTACACCAGATACCCATAAAATTAACGAGATTCAATAATATAACACAAGACAGTGTCACCAGGATTATCAAGAGGGCAAAGAACACAAACTGCGCGATCGATCCAATACCAAAATCTGAAGGAACTGGAGAAAGAAACTTTTCTAGTCTAGCTGATATAATTACGAGAATAGCGAATACAAGCATCAATGAGTGAAAGTTTCCCAAATCTAAGAAAATGGCTATAATCACACCGGTTCTGAAAAGTGCTCTAGATTATCCTTTAATTCAAAAGTGCTAGACTTCATAATTCTTGAACAACTAATTAGTCACTTAGAAGAAATAGAACCTTTGCTAGACAACCAGTCTTCTTACAGAAAATTATAGGCTACACTACGGAGACAGCTATCTGTTCTGTTGTAAATGATATCCTGGAAATGATGGACGAAAACAAATATGGTATTTTAATATTACTTGATCTTAGTGCTGCCTTTGATACAGTTGTGCATCAACTGCTACTAAATGATCTATGGTCCATCGGTATTGAAGATCAAGCTTTCGAGTACCTAAAAGACTACTTGGTTGACAAAAATTACTGTATGCAAATTGGAAACACTTATTCATCATACGGACCTTTAAACAGAGGGGTCCTTAGGGGAGTGTACTGGGGTCAATCATATTCTGTATCTATACTATTGGTCTGTCAAAAATACCACAAAGGCATGGAGTGAAGTTCAAACTATTTGCAGATGACACACAATTTTACTTCTCTATGAATGATATAAACGACACTACTGAAACTCTTAACCGAAGTCTTGCCAGTGTTGGGGAATGGAGGAAAATCAAACAACTAGAATTAAATTAAAATAAAACGGAGTTTATGATGGTTGGCAAGAAAAATAGAGTAAGAAACTTAGGTGATTTTCAAATACAGTAAACTTGACTAACGAGTGTTGCGATATCTAGTAAAGTTCGTTATCTAGGCGTATCTCTTGTCTATAACGTGTATTTCAATGTCCAATTAAATTATGTAATAAAAACTGATGGTTATCGTCTTGGAAACATTGTTTTTATAAAGAAGTACCTGGATGAACATTCTACAAAGAAACTTGCGATAAACTGTGTTATTGCCAAGATTGACTACTGTAACTCCATCTATAACAATTTACCAAAAGTAGGCCTACAACTCAAGAAGTTGCAAAACACAATAAACAGAGGAGCAAGACTGATAAAAAGTGCCCCACCCCGAGAATGGATCACTCTTACATTAATTGATTTACACTGGCTGCCTATTTAAGCGAGAATTGAGTTTAGAATACTGTACGTACAATAACCCATCAAGTTATTAGAACCTGATGTCCAAAATATCTAAGAGAATTGCTACATATTACGTAGCCAACAAATCGTGTTGACACGAGAATAGTTACATAAGGTTTCAAATTATTGGAACCTAGATATATATCCACTGTGGGCTCTAGACTCTAGAACCTTTAAATATGTGGCCCCGAGACTATACAATAAGCTCCCACTAGACACCCGAAAGACTGATGATATTAAGGCTTTCAAGAGGAAACTGAAGACTTTTTCGTTCTCTAAGTGCTTCGATAGTGTAGATTTAACAATAAACGAGCAATATGCGGTGTGAAATGTTGAATGCTTTCGAACGAACATGGTAAAATAACTGTGAAGGTCCTGTAGATAGTAGGATTCCCCTGCTGTAAAGGACCAGAAAGTCAGTCCTTAAAGTAAAGTAAAGTAAAGCAAAGGGCGCTACGTCTAAGATAATAAGTGCAATTTGTGGTTATAACAATCACACCACAATAGAGTGCCGTAGGAAAAAAGTGTAGCCTAATAATTGTAACAGACTATGACGCTCAGTGGGAGAATGCTGGTATAATAAGTTAAGTAGTTTCCCGCAAAATAATTATACTAAGCATGTTTCAGGAAATAATGCATGCATGTCAATCATCCCAATTCCAATGGAACAGTCTTTCAGGACACACAAGGAATAGATTGTGGAAAATCACATTGACAATCACATGATATTCAAAATCAATGTGTACAAGAAGAACACATAAAGTGTCAATGGAGGTTCGTCCACAATTAAGATGGAAAACATGGTTTCTTCATATGATATTTCTAAATCAGTTTTACCAATAGCAGAATTACAGATAAAAGGGAAGAGTTGTTCAGTGTCATTAGACACTAGAAGTGCTGTGAATATCATAGGGATTAGAACATTAACAGAACATTTAGCCATACCCAAATCCTCTATTAAAAGAGGAAATAAAACTGTAATGGGTATAACCGGGAATAAAGTAACAAATCTCGGTATCATTAACCTAGAAATAAAATTTTTGTCCCATAAATGTAAAGAAGCTTTTGTTGTTTTCCAAGATACATAATTCCCAGCTGAAATTTTTATGTATTTAAAAACAATGCAAAAGGGGGGAATCAAAATAGATTGTCGAAATAAAAGATTGATGATAGAAAATAAGAAAAAATAAGAAGGTAAGTGTATGTTTCCAGCAGCTCGTCAAATCCTTTTCAAATTTGCCCAATTTGAATGAGGCAGCTTTGTCAAGTGAAGAAAACAGCAGAAACCAAGAGAAAGAAGAAGGTATTAATATAAACTAAGGAGAACACATCAAATACAGAAACAGTAGATAGAAGAAATCCTATTCTGCCGATTGCAGAGCGCAATAAAGAACATTCTTAAGCTGTCGAAGGGCAGAATACCCACAAAAGTGTACTCATTACCAGGTTATAAAGACAAAACAAATGTAAAAGAAACAGTGTACCTAGATCCACACATTAAATTGAAAGAAGTATTGCTATTAGAGACAATAAAAGGAAATGAAATTTCTCAAGGATTAAATGGGGTAGAGTGAAATGAAGGCGAAGAGAATGTTGTTTGTTTAACTGCTCTCACACAAGAAGATGAGATAACTTTAATAAGCACTGCAGATGTTGAACAAATAAATTTTAGGTTAATTAGGGATGCAATATTCTCATCAGACACTGCATAAGGTCTGTTCGAAAATTCCTAACCCCATTAGAACCAAAGAAATAATTGTAACTAATAATCAATAGCCAGATTTTTTCAGCTTGGAAAACTGCTTAGTACACATGAATTTAAATAAATTTGAGTCATACGTAGGGCCTACGTAACTACTCTGATAAGAGAATTCAGTTATTAGAAGGAACAGCATTCTGCAGAAATGTAGAAATTACTAAACCCACTAATTTTAATGGAAGAGAATGCATTTTTTCTCTCAATAGATAGTCCCGAAAATAAAATCAATAAAGAAATAGGAAATATTGATTTCCACGAACATAGAGATAGATAAACTAATAGGAATCTTGAATAAGTATAGACAAGGAATTGTCATTCACGAGACAAGCTAGGTCAAAGTGATGTGCGGCGACAAAAAATACTTTTAGGAGCTAGGCTTTTATATTCCTAATTAATGGTTGCCAATGGGTCAACGTCCAATAGTAGATGGATTAATAGAAGAAATTAAGAGAGGTGGAGTAGTCATCCATGCCTCCTTATAATTCTCTTTTATTGTTAAGTCTCTCATTAAGGAAAGTAATTATGAACGGAAAAATGAACAAGAGAAAGATTTTCAAACACTTAAAGGGAAATTAGTGCAAGATCCTATTTTAGTGTACTAACACTTTTCCAAAGATTTTTATCGAGCATGTGATGCATCAAGTACAGCATTGGGAGCAGTTCCTTTACATCAAGCGAAAACAAGAATAAGAGGCATCAATTATACTAGCAGTGTTGATTGCAGCTGAGAAGAAAAACAATAATACTCAAAGAGAATGTTTAGCTATATACAGGTAGTAGGTTGGCCAAGGCACCAGCCACCGGTTGAGATACTACAGCTAAAGAGTCATTTCGTCCTTTGACTGACCAGACACTAGAACATTGGATCCCTCTTTCTAGTTACGGCTCATTTCTCCTTTGTCTACAGATACCCAAAATAGTCTAGTATATTCTTTACACATTCTCCTATTTCCTCATACACTTGACAACACTGAGATTACCAAACAATTCTTCTTCACTCAAGAGGTTAACTACTAACTATATTAAAAGCAGAATGATAAATACGTGTAATTTAGATAAAATAGGATTTAAGGATTTAAAACGACTATTAAAAAGTATTCACGAGTGTATATATTTTTTTATTTAAAAACATATTTAGATAAATGGTAAAAATTTCAATTGTAAATACACTATATACAGAATAAAAAGATATTTATGTAAATATACCATGATGTACATATGTTATAAACTGTAAGATTGTAAATGTGTAGCCTATTTCATAATAAATGATAAAAAAAAACTACTGCACTGTAATTGTTCAGTGGCCACTTTCTTCTTGGTAAGGGTAAAAGAGATTCTTTAGCTATGGTAAGCAGCTCTCCTAGGAGAAGGACACTCCAAAATCAAACCTTTGTTCTATACTCTTAGGTAGTGCATAGCCTCTGTATCATGGTCTTCCACTGTCTTGAGGGTACATTCTGGAACACTATTCTATCTCATTTCTCTTATTCTTGTTATTTTAAAGTTTTTATAGTTTATATATGTAAGTTTTATTCTAACGTTGTTATTATTCGTATACTTCTCTTGTAGTTAATTTACTCATTTCCTTTCCTCACCGGGATATTTTCCCTGTTGGAGCCCTTGGGCTTGTAGCATCCTGTTTTTCATACTAGGGTTGTAGCTTAGCAAGTAATAATAATAATAATAATAATAATAATAATAATAATAATAATAATGATAATAATAATAATAATAATAATAATAATAATAATAATAATAATGATAATAATAATAATAATAATAATAATAATAATAATAATAATAATAATAATAATAATAATTGGATTAAGAAAATTAAGACATATTTTATTAGGACATAAAGTGAATGTACAAACCGATCATAGATAATTTGCCATCTTTTCAAAAAGAGATAATTCACAAATAAAATGAAATTCAACAGATGGTTCATTGGTGTACTTGAATTTCCATCAGAATTCAAATATATTCCAGTAGGGTGTACTATCATCGCAGGCGATTTATCTTGAGCTCAGAAAGAAACTGAGAAGATTAGCTCTACTATTAACTTTTGTTTTAGTTGTCGAATAGAGGAATTGGATTTATAAAGGGTAAAAGTAGAACAAGAATAAAGATGAAGTGATTAAGAAGGGAGATAAGTTAGAGGAACCAAATTCCAGGTAAGATTCTAAACTTTAAAGTAATTAATGTTCAAGATTCTATATTCCCAGCAAACTAACAAGAGAAGTACTACAAATGACATGCACAAAATGGGCGGGTCACCCAGGGATTAAGAAAACAACTGGGGTCATAACTATGAATTATTTCTGGCCTTATTGCTCAGAAGAGATCAGAAAATTTGTTCAAGAATGTAATATTTTTAATCAACATAGGACAACGTTAGTGTTAGAGCTTCACTAGAAAAATGTCCCACAGGATTGGATCCAGTCCAGTTATTGGCAATGGTTTGCATGGAACAATTTCCTAAAACAATGAGGGATGATACACACACATACACATACACACACACACACACACACACACATATATATATATATATATATATATATATATATATATATATGTACATATATATATATACATATATATATATATATATATATATATATATATATATATATATATATATATAAATCATTTAACAAGGTATGAGAGATTGTTCCAGTAAAGGATAGAACTGCCGTTTCCGCTGTAAAAGTCTATAGGATTGTTATTAGACACCTGTGTCCAGAGCCAATGAACATCACGGACAATGCACCCAAGTTAATTAGTGATAGTCTTGGACAATTATGTAAATCATTTTAAATAAAACATGTGACATTACAGCTTATAAACCAAATTCAAACGGGGCGATAGAAAGGACAAATAGGAAAATTAAGGATATTTTAAGAACTATTGTGACACCACAAACAGTAAATTGAGATGATAGGATAGAAGTCATACAATTTACATTAAATAACACACACGGTTAACAGTACAATAGGTGAAACACCACACTTTCTGATGTATGGATATAAAAAAAAAGAATGCCAAAGATACTCATGGACAATGCCAAACCACCTAGACACACCTATAACTATAAAGACTTTATTGCATGGATATTGGCAAGAACCTTTAAAACTGTTCAACAGACAAGACATGCTTTAAAAAAAGGAAAATCTCTCTTGTATAATAAGGAAAAAGTGTCTGGATATATATATATATATATATATATATATATATATATATATATATAACTCTTTCTCTCTCTCTCTCTCTCTCTCTCTCTCTCTCTCTCTCTCTCTCTGCATGTCGATATATGCATCCTGCAACCATGAATGAAAGTAAGAAAACTCAGCAAACTGAAAAGAAAAATGAAAGCAAAAAAGAAACAAAAAAAGAAACAAAAAAGCAGGCCGTGTATATACCGCGCTTTGAACCAAGAGCCCCAAGATATGAGGCCTTTCAACCCAAACCGGCACATTTAGAGCCCAACTACAAAGAATGCATCTATAATGCCAGGGGTTGGTGCAGATATGGGGACAGTTGCAGGTATACACACACAAATAAATATGAAGGCGAAAGAGCAAATATAATAGAAAAGTTGGATTTTTTAATGGCAGAATTCCGGGAAATGAAGAAAAGAACATCATATCAGAACAGGAAGGAAGCATGGGAGAATCCATATTATTACCAATATTAAATAATGGGGATGAAACACAAACCATAATAGTAATGAATGCACAGGGTTTAGTCACGAGTAACTCTAAAAGGAAAATAGAGTTCTTAGAAGAACTAACCCAAATTGAAAAAATAGATATATTAAATATAAGTGAAACATGGTATTCCCAAGAGACTGGCAGTGATGACCAGATAAAGGGTTTCCAAACTTATAGATCAGACAGAAAAAATAGGAATCAAGGGGGAACCGCAATATATGGAAGAGACATAAATCAAGGAAAAGTCTGTGAAAAATACAGCAACACAGAATGTGAATTGATTGCGGTAGAATTTGAATTTGAAAAACTAATGAATATTGTAGTTTACAGACCCCCAAACACTAAGGAGTTTGACATAATAATAGAAAAAATAGATGATATATGTAGAAACCATAAAGACTGGAATATACTCCTATCCGGAGATTTTAACTTTCCTTTCGTGGATTGGAAAGAACGGATAGAAGAAAGTGGTTGTATGTATACATATAAAAAAGATAGTAATAGTAGCGCAGAAGATAAGAGGCAATTTGAAAAGCTTCAAGATATGCTATTAGAACATAATATGCAACAAATAAACCACATTCCAACAAGAAAGGAAAATGTCCTAGATCTAGTATTTGTGAATGAGGTGAATTATGTTAAAGAAATAATAGTGTATAACACGGGAATTTCAGACCACAATGTCATAGAATTGATAGTTCATTCCAAAGCAAGTGATCACAGAATTAATAAAAGCACAAAACTTTGGGAAGGATATGGAAAATATAACTTTTACAGTAAGAATATAAAATGGTCAGAAATAAATGAAGAACTGAATAAAGAATGGAAAAATGTATTTATAAGTGATAATATACAGGTAAATACTGATATACTGTACAAAATACTGGAGAAAATTGTTGAAAAATATGTACCGAAAAAAAACAATAAACAAAAGACGTGCATACCAAGAGACAGAAGGATCTTATTTCAGAAAATTAAAAAGTGGAAGAAAAATCTTGCAAAAGAAAAAAATGTGTGGAAAATGAGGGAAATAAAATGTAAGATAGAAAATGCAGAACAAAAGATTATACAGTCGAAAGAAAATGAAAAAAGGGACTTAGAAGAAAGGACACTTCAAAATATAAAAAGAAACCCCAAAGTACTTTACTCCTATGCAAAAAAGATGAATAAAAGGAGAATAGAAATAGGCCCTCTAAGAATTGAAGGACGGCTAACGAATGAAAAAAAGGAAATATGCAACATATTAGCAGAAAAATATAAGAGTGAGTTCACGCCAAGAATTGCGAATGAGAATAATGAAACAGAAATGAGAGAAGAAAATGTTGAATATCTAACGGATATAGATATTAATGAAGCAGATATTGTCACGGCTATAAACGAAATTAAAAATGGATCGGCAGCCGGACCAGATGGAGTTCCAGCGATTTTGTTAAAAAAAACTGCAAACACTATCGCGAAGCCACTTGCAATACTGCTAAGACAGAGTATAGATATGAGCGAGATATATGTTAAACATAAATTAGCTTATATAACCCCTATCTTCAAAAGTGGATCAAGACTAGAGGCAAGCAATTATAGACCTGTTAGTCTAACATCACATATTATGAAAGTGTATGACAGGGTAATAAAAAAGAAAATAATGAACCATTTGGTCAAAAATAATTTGTTTAATATGGGTCAACACGGTTTCGTACCTGGAAAAAGTACACAGACCCAACTGATAGCTCACTATGAAAACATATACAATAATATGATAAATGAAAAAGACACAGATGTGATCTATCTAGATTTTGCAAAAGCCTTTGACAAGGTAGACCATAACATATTGGAGAAAAAAATGAGAAAGCATAATATTGTGGGAAAGATAGGAAAATGGGTAAAAGAATTCCTGCAAAACAGAAAACAGATAGTGGTTGCAAATGACGAGAAATCAGATGAAGCCCAGGTAATATCTGGTGTGCCCCAAGGTACGGTATTAGCTGCACTGCTATTTGTTATTATGATCTCAGACATAGACTGTGATGTTGAAAACTCCGTAGTGAGAAGTTTCGCCGATGACACAAGAATAAGTAGAGAAATTACTTGTGATGAAGATAGGAACTCACTACAAAGAGATCTAAACAAAATATATGAATGGGCGGAGATAAATAGGATGGTATTTAACTCCGGTAAATTCGAATCAATAAATTATGGAAACAGAGAAGGAATGGTGTATGCATACAAGGGACCTAATAATGAGACAATCACAAACAAGGAAGCAATTAACCCTGGATAGGTACGGTCCTCGGACACCCCTTTAAGGGTATACTCGGACGCGAACGACCCCGACGCCAAAAAAAAATCTTGAAAAATCAGTTTTTGCAGTAACCTCCTTTTTTCTTTTGCCAAAAAAAACTTCAATGAATGCTTAAAACAACTGTAAAGATAAATACTACTCATCTGCAGAAAAACTATTTATTATAAATATTTTAAAAAATTAAGTAGAAAAAAAAAAAGACCTGACATAAAAATTCATAAAAAAAAAGTTTATACATATATACACAAATCCTTTTAGGAATTGATTCTTGAATGTTTAGGACACATCTTGATGTATTTTGGATGAAGTCAGACCCATGGAGGTGAAGATCTGAAATGAGAAAAAAAGGGTAACTTTTTTTGGCCAAAAAAAATTGTCCAAATTTCATGAATTTTTTTGGGTACCCAAATGAAATAGGAAGTGGCTAATTTTTTTAGGGAATAAACATATGTTATCCTAAAATAGAAATATGTAAAAAAATCTTCATTATTTTGTAAATTACATTTATATCAGGGGCCATATCTAAAGGTAATTTTTTGAGTACTTGGAAATTTCGTAAAAAAATACATATATTTAATATATGATATGATATTTATGCAGGTAAAAATATACCAAAATATCACAAATTCTATAGGGAATAAGAATATATATAGATAGGGCAGCTTACGCTTCGGATATGTCCACAAAATGGCCGCCGACCACACTGACTCAGACTCCCTAATCTGCCACTTGAAATGTAGGAAGGGTATGTCAATTTCAAGGTGTTATTTACTAATCTAATTATTATTGGATATGCATAAAAATTGTATGGTGGGTTGCTGGATAATTGTCGATTATTTTACGACTATAAAATTAAAATTCTGACCCAAAAAATTTTTTTTGAAGGGAAATAAAATCGAAAAAAAAAATGTAAAACAATATTTTAGCTAAAAAAATTTGATGATATTCAATCAAAAAAAAAGTAAACAAAATTTTCCGACAAATAAACATCTAGAGGAATCATTACTCTGTGATAGTTCCTTAGTACGTAGTAATTTTGAAAGAATTGGGAAAAAACCAAAAAAATGGCAATCACCGGAAAATCGAACACATACCTATATATACGCCATATCTGGCTAAAAAAAAGATAGGCATGGGTAGCCAGATCATCTAGAAACACTTTCCAACACTATAAAAATATAAGTTTTGCGACACTACTTGCCAATTCCTTACGGTAACATGACTAAGCAAAAAAATGCAAAACAAATAAAAAGGGGCACTCGTGGAAAAATGGCCATTCTAATATACGGCATTTCAGAAAAAAAAAATTTCAGCCACGTGCTAGGCAAACCATCAAGGCATATTTTCCGACAAATAAACATATAAATGAAATATTACTCTGTGATAGTTCCTTAGTACGTAGTAATTTTGAAAGAAATGGGAAAAAACGAAAAAATGGCAATCACAGGAAAATCGAACACATACTTATATATACGCCATATCTGGCTAAAAAAAAAATAGGCATGGGTAGCCAGATCATCTAGAAACACTTTCCAACACTATAAAAATATAAGTTTTGCGACACTACTTGCCAATTCCTTACGGTAACATGACTAAGCAAAAAAATGCAAAACAAATAAAAAGGGGCACTCGCGGAAAAATGCCCAACATTCTAATATACGGCATCTCAGATAAAAAAAAAAGACATGCACGTGTTAGCCCAACCATCAAGGCACACTTTCTAACACATAAACATGAAAAAAAAATCAATAATATACGGCAATTCCTTACTACGTAGTAAATTTTTACAAATATTGAAAAAAAATAGAAATTGGCAACCGCAGTTAAATACCCAATATACCAATAACTACGTCGTATCTGACAAAAACAAAATCACGCATGGGTAGCCAGATCATCTAGACACACTTTCCAACATTAAAAAAGCAAAAGTTTTACGACACTATTTCGCAATATCTTACGGAAAAATGACTTGGCAAAAAAATGAAAAAAAATTAAAAAGGGACACTCGCGGTAAAATGCCCGACATTCTAATATACGACATCTCAGATAAAAAAAAAGACATGCACGTGTTAGCCCAACCATCAAGGCACACTTTCTAACACATAAACATGAAAAAAAAATGAATAATATACGGCAATTCCTTACTACGTAGTAATTTTTACAAATATTGAAAAAAAAACAGAAATTGGTAACCGCAGTTAAATACCCAATATACCAATAACTACGTCGTATCTGACAAAAACAAAGTCATGCATGGGTAGCCAGATCATCTAGACACACTTTCCAACACTAAACAAGCAAAAGTTTTACGACACTATTTGGCAATATCTTACGGAAAAATGACTTGGCAAAAAAATGAAAAAAAATGAAAAAGGGGCACTCGCGGTAAAATGGTCCTCGTGGTGATGAACGACATTTTAACTAAAAAAAAAAACATGCACATGGTAGCCAAACAATCCACCAAGACTTTTCACAACTGATAACCTATACAAGTTGCACCATTCTACGACAATTTCATAATACGTAATAACTTTGATAATTATGCAAACTACCTCAGAAGGGTAAACTCGGACGCGAACGACCCCGACGCGTCTCAGAAATCGGGGAAGGAGTACAGGTACAGCAATGCACATCTGGACACTACTAGAGCGTGTAGGGGAGACACCTCCTGCAGGTTGATCACCCACAAATTCAGTCACAGGGGTGAGTCACGTGAGAAAAACCTGTTTTTTTTTGACGCTCGGGGTCGCAAACGACCCACCGTACCTATCCAGGGTTAAAGACCTTGGTGTAATTTTAAATAGGAATATGTTATGCAACGACCAAATAGCAACACTGTTGGCTAAATGTAAAGCAAAAATGGGAATGTTATTCAGACACTTTAAAACAAGAAAAGCTGAACACATGATTATGCTTTACAAAACTTATGTGCGTAGTACACTCGAGTACTGCAATGTGATATGGTACCCACACTACCAAAAGGATATTGCGCAAATAGAGAGTGTACAAAGGTCCTATACTGCTAGAATAGAAGAAGTTAAGGACCTTGATTACTGGGAAAGACTGCAATTTTTAAAACTATACAGTCTAGAAAGGAGAAGAGAACGCTACATGATAATACAAGCATGGAAGCAAATAGAAGGACTTGCTGAAAACATCATGGAGCTTAAAGTATCAGAAAGAGCAAGCCGAGGTATATTAATAGTACCAAAAAGCATTCCAGGTAAACTGAGAAAGGCGCACAGGACATTAATCCACTACGCACCAGCATCGATAATGCAGCGACTATTTAATGTGCTGCCAGCTCATCTAAGAAACATATCAGGAGTGAGCGTAGATGCGTTTAAAAATCAGCTCGATAAATACCTAAGATGCATCCCAGACCATCCAAGACTGGAAGATGCAAAATACACCGGAAGATGTATTAGCAACTCTCTGGTGGATATACGAGGTGCCTCACACTGAGGGACCTGGGGGAACCCAAACAAAAAATAAGGCAATAAGGTAAGGCTCTCTCTCTCTCTCTCTCTCTCTCTCTCTCTCTCTCTCTCTCTCTCTCACTTTATATATATATATATATATACACACACACACACACATATATATATATATGTATATATATATATATATATATATATATATATATATATATATATATATTTACATATCTTTCCGGTCACGCTCAGGAGCGTTGCCAAACGCATGGCTTCTCAATCTCTCCCCATCTCTCGGGTAGTGGGAGAGAGTAGTCATACCCTGGTGTGTGGGGATAAATCGAGGTGTGTTTGTGTGTGTGTGTGTGTGTGTGTGTGTGTGTGTGTGTGTGTGTCTGCGTGTTATTGTACATCTATCTAAATATTTAGACATCATTTTTAAGGGGTCGCGTACCCTAGTTAACAAATAAACACTTATGACTTAAAGGCAATTGCGCCATTAATCAACACTAGAATCACCTTAAAGTGATTAAGAGTTACCCTTGGTCTTTTCAACAAATTACAGGAAGTTTCTGAAAGATTCCTGATACTCCTAACGCTACTCGCAGTTATAATGTTAGATAGACATCCAGATTAGAACCAAGCGAGAAAATTATTGCGGTGTTCAGAATTTAACAGATTTTGTCCTAGTGAAAATTAAAATAGATTCAGTGTTAAACAATGGAAGTAATTTACGAAAACTGAAAACAATGTTTAAAGATTGGATTGTCTGAAACAATTATACAAGTTTTAGAAACATATCAAATAGATCAATTGATGCTATAATATCGTTAAGCCTAGTATGAACAAGAAATCATTATTGCCCTTTCTTGGAAAAGCATTAAATACCTTCTTCAGGGTTGCAACCCAAGAAGACATTATAAAGCAAAGTACTCGTAAAAGATTAACCCAGTTGGAAGACTGAGCAAAATACAGGGCCAACATAATTAATAGAAAATAAAAACAAAAATACAGAAAACATAGATACCTTCCTAAATTAGAATTTATCCATGGATATAGATGACTTAGAGAATGATAGTTCAGTAATGAAATTACTAATGGATGCCGAGACACGACTAAAATTTCACTGTGACGTGGCAAAGGCCATAATTTATGCTTACAAAGTAATATTAAGTTCTGCCATAATTTCACTAAAGCAATTACAGAATATCCTAGAATGGTGTATGAAAAATAGTCACTATAAATCTTTACCCAAAGGGCTACATATGTAGTATCAATTATCCGCGGTGAAAATTGTGCATGACGATATATTAGTTTTAGTTCCATTCAAAGGACTGAAAAAAATTTACTTTACATACCAATCGTCAATTTCCACTAAAATGATGAATCTTATAAGAAATTGTGTTCTACTTAATGGAAGACAATGTACTTTGTAACAATTTCAGGTGTTTATAAGAATTAGCTTTGGAATTCATAGGTTATTAGAATTTTGTAATTTTGATTATTTTCCATATTCATTTAAGGTTATGTATATTGACAATGATGTTATTTATGAAAATTAAACCATCAACACTCAAGTTGACTGTGACGGTACTTCAATGATGCATGAATTAGTAAATGTCACGGTAAAATTATTATTCCAAATAATTTATATCATGTACTTAGTATTTTCATTCATTATAACTTGAATGATATGAGGGTTGTCAAGAATTTTTAAAACCAAATTAATAATTTTTTAGAGAATTTAATAATTTCTCACCCAGGGATTCCACCTGTTGCAGATTACATTGTAATTTACAAAGAAATGTGGCACATATTCTTGTGGGAATCAAGGTATTAAGGAACTTAGTATTGATATAACTAAATAATGTCAAAGAGTTGATGTTGGATATTAAAGAGAAGGGTTGTTTCTAATTGTTGATGTCTGAATATTTGTATGATACATTTTTTTCTTTTTTATATTCTCTTTTGTTAATGATGTCTTTTGATAGAAAAGCTGTAAGTGACGTAAAGTAACCTAAAAAGTTAGAATAGTTAAGAGAGAGAGAGAGAGAGAGAGAGAGAGAGAGAGAGAGAGAGAGAGAGAGAGAGAGAGAGAGAGAGAGAGAGAGAGAAAAAAAAAATTTATGCCGTAAGTTATTCGGGACAAAGGCAGGAAATTCAGAGGATAAGTTGTCATTAAAAACTGATTGACATAGGTTAATAAGTTTATGTCCAGGTATTATGAGAAAGGTTAATTGAGAGACCAACGGAAGTTAAGCGATAAAGCTTATGGATGTTTTGACGATGGCGAGTCACAAATCCTGCTGGAGGAAGCTATTCACACCTGGCTCAGCTGATCGGATGCGGTCAGCACCGGAAATGAACAAAGATAAACCTTCTCTTAGCGATGCTTAAAATAGTTAGTCTGAAGGCTGGTTCTCCCGTCAAGAGCTATGAAGAGTAGAGTCTTTCACCTGTGAAGGGGTGGAGGTAGTGAGCTCGTGTAATAAAAGTTAATAGTTCTTTAAGGGCTCTGTACGAATTTGAATGTAATGATAATTGCCTCTCCCATTCAATCCTGACTTTTAATCAACCTTTCCCTTTAATTATTATTATTATTATTATTATTATTATTATTATTCCCCATAAGGGAATACTATTGTTTTTGGTATTATTATTATTATTATTACTATTATTATTATTATTATTATTATTATTACTATTATTATTATTATTATTATTATGATTCCCTTTTAGGGGAATGCTATTGTTTTTGGTATTATTATTATCATTATTATTATTATTATTATTATTATTATTATTATTATTATTATTACTCTTTCCGCGCGTTTTTTTTTTTTTTCGCAAGAAATATGAAATAATTATCATAGGTAGCCTATGGTAACAATATGCCATAGACCCAGTTTAAGTGACCTTGACCTATTTTTCAAGGTCACAGGGGCTTTTAAAGGCAAAATTTGTAAAATTTGAAATTGACATTAGGCCTAAAGTATAAGCTGTATGGCTAAGGGCCTTATGAACAATGATACAGAGGTAAATCCCCAGATATTGCCCTTCTTTAATGCAAGTAGGGCAAGGTCAAGGTCGCTAATGGTCAAACCGGCTCAAAACAGGTTTGTTTCCGAGATCTCAAAAACCGGAAGGCCCTGAGCCCTGATCTTAGTGGCATATGATGCCCTATATATTTATCTAAGGTTAGCTTAACTTTTGTAGCGACTGCTTAATTACTCTTTTAATATAGATTTTTAACTATTTTTGACATTGCAGAAATTGTGACTTTGGCAATTTCTTCATGAAATACTGGTTTTTGGTCATAGCATGCTATAGTAAACTACCCCAAACATATGCATAAAACCTCCAGATCAAATGTCAAATTTGACCTTGACCCTCATTTTCAAGGTCATTTGGCTATTTCATGGAGAAATATTAACATAGGCTAAAGGTGATGTTTTGTTGACCCCCCACCCCTTCCCATTGGCACATGCTCTTTTAGGATATAGGGTCAAATTTAACCCGTGACCTTCTCACGACCTTGTAAGTGCCCATGCATTGCCTTTAAGTTCAAAAGTCAATTTCTATTTTTTTTATTTTTGCCTATGTTTTACTTTGCAACAAATGATATATTATGATAAGATTTATTGCTTTAGGGTGGTTTGTTAACATAACTCAAAATTAAGTCAAGGGGTCATTAGGCCAATAAACCATTACACAATATCTTTTACTGATTGACGAAAGCATTTCCACACCTATTTTGCAGGGGAATCCTCCGCCACTGGCTTTAGCCGGTTGCAGTCTAGTTATTATTATTATTATTATTATTATTATTATTATTATTATTATTATTATTATTTCATTAAAGATGATTGCTGCCTCAGTAACATTTATTTCGCAGTTGAACTTTTCTCTTGCTCATATTTTCCTTTTTTTCCTCAGTACTGCATTCCACCAGTAACTGTGCTATGTATGTCATCAGTAGGGGTAGCAAAATACATAGAAAAATTCTATAATTTTACTAAAAGTAAACTCGTCAATATTAGTACAAATAAAGTTCAGCTGCTACACGTTACGATAGGGTGTAGCGTGACTCCTCTCATTGTCAGGCGATGTCTACCTGAAAGGTGTAAAGCTGGCTCTATTTATAGTTTGGTTGGCTCATCCTGTCAGATGCTGGTTACTGATTGGTATTCGTTGGCGTAGCACGTATCTGGTCTGGGACGGACCTGCTCTACCATTTGTTAAGGCACACTGTTGAACGTGGCAGGACAATCTTATAGAAAGACTCATAGTTGTCTTCCCAATGTAACGGCCGTGTCCTGCCATGTTCAACAGGGAGCCATTAAGTTGCACTAAGACCTCATGCACAACAAGAACGTGGTACAGGAATAATAAAATCATCAGCAGTGCCCCAAATGACAGGAGGTTTAGGATTCTGGAGGCCCTGCTCATTCAGCAAGAACAACCGAACCTAAGCACGACACAGATGTTCTGCCTCCCCTCCATTAGCCTGCAAATAGCAACAATGACAATGTTGATCAGCAGCCTAGGAGCTTGCCTGCGACTGAGACTCTTCCGGCGAGCGCCTCAACCAATCAGTAAACAGCTCGGGATTCCCTGGACCTGGACTCTGAGCAGCCGAACAGCTTGCCTGACTCTGAGCTCCGCTCAAGCAGATCGTTGGTCAATCAGTGCACTGCATCAGGAGCCCCACCTGGAACCGCTCAAACCCTGACTCCACCCAAGTTTGACGAATGTGAGCGGATTAGCAGCCTGTCTGCGACGGAATCCCTACCGGACAGCGCCTTGGCATTTGCAGAGTAGCTCCTTCCCAGACCAGGTACATGCTCTGCCCACAAGCACCAATCAGCAACCAGCGTTCGACGTGACGAGCTAACAAGCCATGTAAACAGAGCCAGTTCTACACCTTTTAGCCAGACATCGCCTAACAACGAAAGGAGACTCCTGTCACCCTGCTGTAACGCGTAGCTGCCGAAATTTATTTGTATCTTTTTGAAGATTTTACTTTCAGAAAAAATTTTCTATGTATTTTGCTCCTCCCTAATGATGACATGCATAGCACAGTTACTGGTGGAATGCAGTACTGAGGAAAAAAAGGAAAATTCGAGCAATAGAAAAGGTCGACCGCAAAATAAATGCTACTGAAGCAACGATCATCTTTAATGAATTTTGCCTTAAAGAGGATCTACTACTAAAATATAATTATTATTATTATTATTATTAGTAGTAGTAGTAGTAGTAGTAGTAGTAATAGTAGTAGTAATAGTAGAAGCCAAGCTGCAACCCTAGTGGGAAAAGCAGTGTTACAAGCCCAAGGGCTCCAACAAGGAAAACAGCCCAGTGGAGAAAGGAAAGAGAAATAATGAATAAAATACAGTATATATATATATATATATATATATATATATATATATATATATACATATGTATATATATATACATATATATATATATATATATATATATATATATATATATATATATATAGTATATATGAGAAATATTTTCTTTAATGATAAATATAGCAAGATTAGTATCAATGCTAAAATAGACGAGTCATAATATGGCTTATCTATTTAATATATTACATGAACTATGAAACGAGACATATGTCAACCTGTTTAACGGAAAGGCATTTGCAAATAAGTTTGAACTTCAGAAGTTCCACCGATTCAACCACCAGATTACGAATATCATTCCACAATCTTGTCACAGATGGAACAAAGCTTTTAGTATACGGTGTAGTGTTGAGCCTTTTAATGGAGTAAGCAAGATTGTTAGAATGAACTTTATACCTAATACTACGTACACGATGGTACAGTCTGGGAAGATCTGCATGCAAAGGATGGACAGAATTATGAAAAATCTTATGTAACATGCAGAAAGAACTAACTGAACGACGATGCCAGAGATTTTATCTGGCCCAGGGAGAAAAAATGTAATAGACAAGTTTTTGTCCAATAAATTAAAATGAGTTAGCAGCTGAAGATCAAACAAGAGAAATATATTCAAAACATGATAGAATAAAAGAATTAAAACATTTCCTCACGATGGATTTATCACCCAAATTCTTTAAAGATTTTTTTTAATATTTCAATTTATTGTGCAGTCGAAGAAGAGACAGACCGGATGTATTTTTCAAAGGTTAATTTGCACCCAAGAATTACGCTTAGAAGTTTGAATGAGTTTATATAGTTAAAAAGACATCGGTAATGCAAAGATCTGGATGTTGGGGGGCCCACTGTCCTTTACTTAGTTACAATCATGTTCGGGTTTAACTGCATCCCTCATTATTTGAATCATGCGCTATTTTTATCTAGATAAACATTTAGGGATTCATCAAACACACTTCTACATTCAGGAGATAGAATTTGTGTAAGGAGAGTAGTATCATTTGCAGATGCAGCAAGCTTGTTTTCAAGGCCAAACTACACATCATGCGTACATATTTTGTAAAGTAATGGGCCATGAACATTACCCTGATATTACATTACGACAGTCACTATGGTGCCATTAAAAACTCTGTGGAAGGTTAGATTAAAACTAATTCTTGATACATTTAATCCTTAGGCTTTATTACGTGAGTCATTGAACTAATAAACTTTATAGCCAGTTAGTGACTCCATTATGATTTAGCGCAGGTCTCTATCTTTTCAGGATTTCCGGAATTTGAGATATTTTTAAGAGCGGCATCTCGCGGTCGCCCTTAACACGCCATCATACATTCTTTCAGTAAGCTGAAATTTAATCATACTATCACCATAACTATAATAAAACATAAACATTCATATACTGTAGAATACATTAAAAGACACATTGAAAGAGTTCATAGGGCAAAAATAGATAAAATTATATGCAGGTAGAAATCAATTGATAATCAATAAGTAAAAGATTAAATCTCAAAAAAGATCATGTCAGATGTAAAGGTAGCTGTATATCCCTCGCTTTCAGCAAGATGTTCTCCTCTCTGCATGATGAACTTTTTTTTTAAATATATAATTGGATGTAATTAACGCTTTGGAAACGAGTCATTAGGTGGGTATCTTGACTTGAGAATCTTTGGAAGCCCATAGAATATTTTTGGTAAAGAGTCTGTCAAAAAGGTTTTTATTTACTTTCTGATATTATATTTTCACTGTTCAATTTCCTTGGGAATCTTTTATCTTATTCATTTAAATTGCGTTCAACAGTGCACCAACGTGCGAGGAGATTTCAAAAACAGGTTTGTTGTTTGCTGTAGATTCAATTAATTAACGTTGTCTTTCCTATCTAAATTTATCTTTTATGATGAGCATTTCATGTTTTATATCTTGTAAAGTTTACAAGGTATTCGATAGTTTTCAGTCATTAGATTTTAATGTTTTTGATTTTGTGTCTACATTATATTTTTCTAGTTTTCATTATCATCATTCTGATCATCAAAAGTTGTGTTAGAGATTTAAGTAACAGACTAGACCTATTCACTATTTTTATTAATTCATTGCTCAAATAAGCGTAAATTCTCTTTTAGAATCTAGGGTTCAAACATCTTGAAAGAAAACTTACTTGAAGAATTCAAGATACTGGAGTCCAGCTTTCCTATATTTATGTCTTTTTTTTTTTTTTTTTTTTTTTTCTTAATGAATATTGTACCCTCGTTCGACTGAACATATTTTGGAATTGTTTTCGTCTCCATCTGAACGGATTTATCCTTATTAATTCCGCAAAGCAGATTATAAAATCATGTCGGTTAATCTATTTATTTGCGTGTCTATATCTGTCTGTGGACAGGATTACGTCAAAACTACTTGACGGGTTTTGATGGAATTTTCACCGAAGATAGACCTTAAGTCATGGACAACCACATTAAATTTTATAGGTGATCCGGATCCAAATCCGGATTCTAGATCCAGATTTGTATTTTTCGCCATTTTAAAGATTACATCAAAACAAATTAACACATTGGATTTTCACCATATTTTGACATTGGATAAATACTTTGCATCGGAAGAAACCATGGAATTTTGGAGGCGATACGGATCAAGATTATGATTCTGGATCAACATTGCACTTTTCACCATCTACTCTACAGTCAGCATATGAAAAGTGGGCAGCGATGTCCGTAAACTTTAGTTAAATGTCAATATTCATTGGCGGAGGTCTTAAATCTCTGATTGTTTTTGTTTTTGTATTCGCTTTTTTTCCGTTTGTATTTTAAATACTTTTAGTCTCGTGTTAAGATATAATGTTCCTTGTGTAATTCTGAAACTTCCCTTGAACTGTTTAAGAATGACTCAAAGAGTAAAATCATTACTCAAATAAATATGTAATGGGTCCTACGAGTTTTTAACCTAGTTACCTAGTTACTAGATTACTGCTACTAATAATAATAACACTGATACTACTTCTGATAATGATAATGATAATGATAATGATAATGATAATGATAATGATAATGATAATAAAGAAAAGGAGGAAATGTATAAAGTAATAAAAGAAGATAGATAAGAATGAAGAACAATTATTGATAGTGAGAGATTTTAATTGTAAAATAGGAGAGGAAATAATTGGAAATAAGAAAAGTTTCGGTAGGTGGGAGGATGTTTGGAAAACTGGTAGAAAATGGGAATTTCAGTATTCCCAATTCCCATAAAAAATGTTGAGGAAAATGGACAAGAAGTGAAAATGAAAAACTAACAATAATAGACTATGGAATAATTAGAAAAGAGGATGAGGAAGGAGTTGAGACTATTTACATAGATGAAGAGAAAGTAGTGACACCCCTAAAGACTAGTAGATAAGATTAACGTACATGCACAGATCACAATGCCTTGATAATTGAAACGGACTGGCGACCAAGAAATAAGCAGGGTAACCAGAAGAGAAGAATTCTGGACTTGAAAAGATTTAAAGAAGAGACTAAAGCTTTAAGACTATTGAAAATCATCAAAAGTAAGGGGACGATAAAAGAAAAGTAAAAGATATGGCAAGAAAAATTTTATAGGATAAAGGAGAAATGCCGTAAGAATGTCACAAAAAAAAAAGAGTTCAGTAAAAACAAAATGATTGAGAACATCAGTGAGGACGGAAAGGAAAATAAAGAAGATCAGATTGAAGAAAAGTAATTTAGAAAACAAATGACTCCATGAAGTTCAAGAAAAACTGATAGATAAGTATACAATAAAAGAAAATGCAAACAACTGATAAAGTAAACAGGAAAGGTAGCACTGCCTTCTAAAATTCAAGAAAAAAAATGAGTGATAGACATAAGACGTTGAGGATATTAATAAATAATTCTAACTGTATTTTACAGACCTGTTTAAGTTGGAAAAGGGTAATACTGAAATGGAGGGATAAGTTGACGAAATTGATGAATTGATATTTAGGTGGGCGATGAAAAAGAAAAGTAAATTAGGAAAAGATAAAGTAATGAATACAACTTAACAAGAAGTAGACGCAATTATATTATCCCTGAAAGATATGAATACAAGAGACACACAAGAAATGATCAATAAAATGATGAAAAACATGGGCTAAAACACAAAGAATAGCGCGAGAGAAATCATAAGTTAAATATATGAGAATACATATACTAGAGGAATGGGAAGAATTAGAGATATTATCATTGGGCAAGTCTAAAAGGAGAAGATGAGTTATTGATAATAGAAGAGGACTATTTATTACGAACACGATTAGTAAGATGTTGGAGAGACTAAGATTAATGAAAATTAAAGATAAAATAGATGACAAAATTAGATTTCAATGTGGAAGCATAGTGGGTAGAATGACAGCAGATCACCCTATCACACTGAATACTGTTAGAAATTACTATAATTACTTAGGAACCTCAACATATATATGATTTGGGGATATAGTAAAATTTTTTGATAAACTATGCCTAAAAGTCTGTGTCAAAGAATAGTATAAGATGGTAAACAAAAATGATGCCAAGATGATATATAAATCAAACGAGAAAGGTAATTAAGAGTCCTATCGGATATACAGAGGAAATTAGCATAGAAAAAAAAAATGTAAGACAGAACAATTTTTGGCTAAAAATTATGGTCAATTGTCACGGACACAGTTAATATTTTAAATGAGATGACGGCAACCTTATTATAAACATCAGAATAGAGGCTCTTGTATATTTAGGTGATAATATGTTCCTTAATAATAACAGACACAAAGTAGAAAAGCCATTAACAACTGTCGCAGTTTAGAAGAACTGAAAAAATTTACTTTTATCACCAATCCACAGAATCAGCGATGTTAGTAATAGGACACAAAGCAGAAGTTAGAAAGGTTAATAGAGTGGTTAGAAATGGAAGGATAGAAAACAGTTAAGGAATATAAATACTTAGGAGAATGGTACTAAGAAAAGGGAGACCATAGTTTAAGCATAAGCAAAAGAGAAGCATAAGTAGAATAAATGGTGCAAAAAGTTAGGAAGTATAGGCTAAAGACAGTAACAGAGTAGAAGATTTGGCTTTGCTGGGGGAAAATAAAGATATATGAAACAGTAGTATAATCCACAACGTTTGCACATATTAAGACATTGGATGTAAGATAGAAAAAAAGAAATGAAAGAGCTAGATGGCATACAGTACAAGATTGAGAAAGGAATGTTTGAACAAGTTGCGACTACACCTTATTGGGGTTGAATAACGAAACCAAAAATATGGTCAGTTGATAATGGAATAGGGTATAAAAATGTGATGCTGTTTCATAACACCAGAACAGCTGATGATAAACGATTAGTTAAGGAAATAGTGGAAGACCAATTAAGAGAACCATATGGGGAATGCTGGGAAAAAGTCTTATATGATATGATATTGAAAGTGGAAATGTAATAAAGTAGAGAAAGCAAGAACAAAGAAAGAAATAAAATGTAAATTGGTCAATGAAATTAAGAGAAATAGATGAAAAGAAAGCAGAAATGACCAAGTTGAAGTTTTTAAATGGTAGGCTAATGGCAGAAGAGATTACATAGGTGAACTTAACATTAAGGAAGCTGTAATAGTAATGAGGGCAAGATTGGATGTAATAAACTTAAAAGAAAATTATAAAAAAACAGGAATGAAAAGATTAGAGTTTGTGTTGTGTAGCGAGGCAGATGATACAACAGAGCATAAGTTTAGCTGTTAAGAATTAAGAAAATTAAGAAGCAGTAGCTTAGCATTAAAGAAATAGGAATCGCCAACCAAAGAAGTTGCCCGATATATTAGACAGACCATGAAAATTAGAAATAAGAGTTTGCAATTATGCTGTCTGTGTAGGAGGTAACTAATGACAATGAACTTTCTGCAGATTGCAGCACTTTGCACTCACGGTTCTAGTAGTGTGCCCACAATCATATCGTTATGGAGTGAGCAACGAGGACCATGAAATCTGGAATAATAATAATAATAAGAATAATAACAATAATAATAATAATAATAATAATAATAATAATAATAATAATAATAATAATAAAGATTCACAGAGATCACGACAAACACAGTCAGACGCCAACTAAAGAAAATGCCAAACTGGAAAGCCCCAGGTCCCGATGAAGTCCATGGATACTGGCTCAAAAACTTCAAGGCCTTACACCCACGTATATCAGAACAACTCCAGCATTGTATCTCAAATCACCATGCACCCAAATGAATGACAACAGGAAGAACATCATTAGTACAAAAAGACAAGAGTAAAGGAAATATAGCCAGTAACTATCACCTGCCTACCAATAATGTGGAAGTTACTAACAGGGATCATCAGTGAAAGACTATACAACTACCTAGAGGAGACAAATACCATCCCCCACCAACAGAAAGACAAAAAGGCTGCAGAAAGAAGTGTAGGGGCACATAAGACCAGCTCCTGATAGACAAAATGGTAATGAAGAACAGTAGGAGAAGGAAAACCAACCTAAGCATGGCATGGATTGACTATAAGAAAGCCTTCGACATGATACCACACACATGGCTAATAGAATGCCTGAAACTATATGGGGCAGAGAACAACACCATCAGCTTCCTCAAAAATACAATGCGCAACTGGAATACGGTGCTTACAAGCTCTGGAATAAGACTAGCAGGGGTTGATATCAGGAGAAGGATCTTCCAGGGGGACTCACTGTTCCCACTACTCTTCGTAGTAGCCATGATTCCCATGGCAAAAGTGCTGTAAAAGATGGATGCCGGGTACCATCTCAAGAAAAGAGGCAACAGAATTAACCATCTGATGTTCATGGACGACATCAAGCTGTATGGTAAGAGCATCAAGGAAATAGATACCTTAGTCCAGACTGAAAGGATTGCATCCCGGGACATCAGGATGGAGTTTGGAATAGAAAAATGTGCCTTAGACAACATACAAAAGGGCAAAGTAACAAGGACTGAAGGGATAAAGCTACCAGATGAGAGCAACATCAAACACATAGAGGAGACGGGATACAAATACCTGGGAGTAATGGAAGGAGAAGATATAAAACACCAAGAAATGAAGGACACGATCAGGAAAGAATATATGCAGTGGCGCAAGGTGATACTCAAGTCCAAACTCATCGCCGAAAATGTGATAAAATCCATAACCACATGGGCAGTACTGGTAATTAGATACAGCGCAGGAATAGTCGAATGGACAAAGGCAGAACTCCGTAGCATAGACCAGAAAGCTAGGAAACATATGACAATTCAAAAAGCACTACACCCAAGAGCAAATATGAACAGACTATACATAACACGAAAGGAAGGAGGGAGAGGACTATTAAGTATAGAGGACTGCGTTAACATTGAGAATAGAGCACTGGGGTAATATCTGAAAACCAGTGAAGACTAGTGGCTCAAGAGTGCATGGGAAGAAGGACTGATAAAAGTAGACGAAGCCCAAGAAATATACAGAGACAGGAGAATGATAAACGGAACATATGATTGGCACAACAAACCAATGCACGGACAATACATGAGATAGACTAAAGAACTAGCCAGCGATGAGACATGGCAATGGCTACTGAGAGGAGAGCTCAAGAGGGACACTGAAGGAATGATAACGGCGGCCCAAGATCAGTCCCAAAGACCCAGATATGTTCAAAGAACAATAGACAGAAATAACATCTCTCCCACATGTAGAAAGTGCAACACATAAAATGAAACCATAAACCACATAGCATGCGAATGTCCGGCACTTGCACAGAACCAGTACAAAAAGAGACATGATTCAGTGGCAAAAGCCCTCCACTGGAGCCTGTGCAAGAAACATCAGCTAACTTGCAGTAATAAGTGGTACGAACAACAACCTAAGGGAGTGATAGAAAACGATCAGGTAAAGCTCCTCTGGGACTATGGCATCAGAACAGAAAGGGTGATACGCGCAAATCGACCCAACGTGACATTGATTGACAAAATCAAGAAGAAAGTATCACTCATAGATGTCGCACTACTATGGGACTCCAGAGTTGAAGAGAAAGAGAGGGAAAAAATGGATAAGTATCAAGACCTGAAAATAGAAATAAGAAAGAGATGGGATATACCAGTGGAAATTGTACCCATAGTAATGGGAACAATAGGCACGATCACAAGATCCCTGAAAAGGAATCTATAAAAACTAGAGGCTGAAGTAGCTCCAGGACTCATGCAGAAGACTGTGATCCCAGAAACGGCGCACATAATAAGAAAAGTGATGGACTCCTAAGGGGGCAGGGTGCAACCTGGAACCCTACACTATAAATACCACCCAGTTGAAAAGACTGTGATAGAGGGGGAAAATAATAATAATAATAATAATAGTAACAACAACAACAACAACAACAACAACAACAATAATAATAATAATAACAATAATAATAATAATAATAATAATAATAATAGCAATAACAAAAATGATAATGATAATAACAATAATAGTAACAACAACAACCACAACAACAACAACAAAAACAACAACAATAATAATAATAATAATAATAATAATAACAACAACAACAACAATAGCAACAACAACAACAACAATAATAATAATAATAATAATAATAATAATAATAATGATAATAATAACAACAATAATAGTAACAACAACAATAACAACAACAACAACAATAATAATAATAATAATAATAATAGTAATAATAATAATAATAATAGTAACAACAACAACAACAATAATAATAATAATGATAATAATAATATCGACAACAACAATAATAATGATAATAATAATAATAATAATAATAATAATAATGACAACAAAAAGAGCAACAACAGCAACAACAACAACAACAATAATAATAATAATAATAATAATAATAATAATAATAATAATAATAATAACAGCAGCAATAATAATAATAATAATAATAATAATAATAATAATAATAAAAACAGCAGCAATGATAATAATAATAATAATAATAATAATAATAATAATAATAATAACAACAACAACAACAAAAACAACAATAACAATAATAATAATAATAATAATAATAATAATAATAATAATAATAATAATAGTAACAACAACCACAACAATAACAATGATAATAATAATAATAATAATAATAGAAATAATAATAATAATGACAAAAACAACAACAACAACAACAACAATAATAATAATAATAATAATAATAATAATAATAATAATAATAATAATAATAATGACAACAACAACAACAACAACAGCAACAGCAATAATAATAATAGTAATAAAAACAACAACAACAATAATAATAATAATAATAATAATAATAATAATAATAATAATAATAATAATAATAAGAGACAAATTCCCCCAAATCAAGAAACCCTACTCCTTGTTTACGACCAACACAGCAGTCAAGTCACGAGCAGACATTCCCTGGTAGGATTTCTTACTGTACATACCTAATCCTAGAGTTACTGCAGACATGCAGGAATTTCAAAATTTGAAACAATATAAATTTCCAGGAACGAACAAAAATTGAAATCTTGATGGCAGTTTATTTGCCCAGTACAAGATGTAGATAAGTTTTTCTTACTGTTCCAAGGTTTAAGATTTTATTTTAATATTTAGACGGATTCTTATTTGTAATTAATGGCAATATTTTAAAATGTTATTTTCATGTATGTAATTCTTTTCTTCCCTCAAAAGTAGCACCTCTGAAGTGCCATAATGTTATAGACAACCCATTATAACATATTCATAAATGGAGTTGATAGAAAAAGCGAACAACGATCTATCTTTTCTTACCAGATGGGATTATACGATGTCATTTCAGAATTCGAAGACTCGAAAGAAGTCAGTCCTACAAAACCATGCAAAAAAAAAAAAAAAAAAAAAAGCAAGAGGGAAATCAGGACTAAATAGTTTGATGTTGAACAACGCAAAGCAAAGAAAATAAATAAGCGATTAAAATTGGAGAATGCTATGTCAATAACTTGGCTTTTTCCTAATATTTTCTTTTAGACAGGAACATTACAAAATATCCCCAAAACGTGAAACAAATTCAAACGAAGAGATGGTATGCGTTAGTGATCACTTTCGACATTCTGGTCTGTAATCCTGATAAAGCTGGCATAAACCGCTCAGGGTCTAAAAGAGACAAAATATCTTCTGGCTTTTGGTCCAGACGGTGGAGAGCGTTAGTCGCATCTCAAATTCCCAAAACTTAAATATTTTTCGCCCTTTGAAGTGTTATATAATAGAGTAAAAGAATTTTTATCTTACAACTTAGATGGTGTGTATTTTTGTACACGTATAAAGTAATTTGATATGTGTATACACACAGACATACGCACACCGGACGCACCCACATACACACACACACGCACACACACATACATACATATATATATATATATATATATATATATATATATATATATATATATATATATATATATATATATATATATATATACATAAAATTTTCATTGAAGGTGATTCCCTTGGTGGCGACAATGTGTTTCCTACAAGAATCCTCTTATTTTCTCAATTTCTTTAGATTCTCAATGTAAGCCTCTGGTTAAAAAAACTCTTATCATTTGTTTTACCTCATTCATTCTATCATCACAGAATTTTTTTTTACAAAACTATGCCCTTATCAATTGATAACTATTTAACATATGTTTACAATTCCTTTTATATACGAGCTTCTACAAAAATTGTGATTGATTATTCTGAAATGATATCTTATAGAAAATGGAAAAGGAAAAGTTGAAAATATATCAAATTTCAAAGATCGTTAGATAATAGAGGAAAATGGATGATTTTCTCTTTATGTACATATGCACTGGCGGATCCATGGAGGGGGGGGGGGGTCGCTGGGCTTAACGACCCCCATTTTTAAGGAAAAAATTTTAACTATTACACTTGGGATTTTCAAGAAAAAAAGTTTGATTATTACACTTGGGATTTTCAAGAAAAAAAGTTTGATTATTACACTTGGGATTTTCAAGAAAAAAAGTTTGATTATTACACTTGGGATTTTCAAGAAAAAAAGTTTGATTATTACACTTGGGATTTTCAAGAAAAAAAAGTATGACTAATACACTTTGGATTTTCAAAAAAAAAAAAAAAGTTTGACTATTACACTTGGGATTTTCAAGGAAAAAAGTTTGACTATTACATTTGGGATTTTCAAGAAAAAAAAGTATGACTAATACACTTTGGATTTTCAAAAAAAAGAAAAAGTTTGACTATTACACTTGGGATTTTCAAGGAAAAAAGTTTGACTACTACACTTGGGATTTTCAAGAAAAAAAGTTTGACTATTACACTTGGGATTTTCAAGAAAAAAAGTTTGACTATTACACTTGGGATTTTCAAGAAAAAAAGTTTGACTATTACACTTGGGATTTTCAAGAAAAAAAAAGTATGACTAATACACTTTGGATTTTCAAAAAAAAAAAGTTTGACTATTACACTTGGGATTTTCAAGAAAAAAAGTTTGACTATTACACTTGGGATTTTCAAGAAAAAAGTTTGACTATTACACTTGGGATTTTCAAGAAAAAAAGTTTGATTATTACACTTGGGATTTTCAAGAAAAAAGTTTGACTATTACACTTGGGATTTTCAAGGAAAAAAGTTTGACTATTACACTTGGGATTTTCAAGAAAAAAAGATTGATTATTATACTTGGGATTTTCAAGAAAAAAAAGTTTGATTATTACACTTAGGATTTTCAAGGAAAAAAGTTTGACTATTACACTTGGGATTTTCAAGAAAAAAAGTTTGATTATTACACTTGGGATTTTCAAGAAAAAGTTTGACTATTACACTTGGGATTTTCAAGAAAAAAGTTTGACTATTACACTTGGGATTTTCAAGAAAAAAAATTTGATTATCACACTTGGGATTTTCAAGAAAAAAAGTTTGACTATTACACTTGGGATTTTCAAGAAAAAAAGATTGATTATTATACTTGGGATTTTCAAGAAAAAAAAGTTTGATTATTACACTTAGGATTTTCAAGGAAAAAAGTTTGACTATTACACTTGGGATTTTCAAGAAAAAAAGTTTGATTATTACACTTGGGATTTTCAAGAAAAAGTTTGACTATTACACTTGGGATTTTCAAGAAAAAAGTTTGACAATTACACTTGGGATTTTCAAGAAAAAAAATTTGATTATTACACTTGGGATTTTCAAGAAAAAAAGTTTGACTATTACACTTGGGATTTTCAAGAAAAAAAGTTTGACTATTACACTTGGGATTTTCAAGAAAAATGTTTGATTATTACACTTGGGATTTTCAAGAGAAAAAGTTTGACTATTGCACTTGGGATTTTCAAGTAAAAAAGTTTGACTATTACACTTGGGATTTTCAAGAAAAAAAGTTTGATTATTACACTTGGGATTTTCAAGAAAAAAAGTTTGACTATTACACTTGGGATTTTCAAGAAAAAAAGTTTGACTATTACTCTTGGGATTTTCAAGAAAAAAAGTTTGATTATTACACTTGAGATTTTCAAGAAAAAAAGTTTGACTATTACACTTGGGATTTTCAAGAAAAAAAGTTTGACTATTACACTTGGGATTTTCAAGAAAAAAAGTTTGATTATTACACTTGGGATTTTCAAGAAAAAAAGTTTGACTATTACACTTGGGATTTTCAAGAAAAAAAGTTTGACTATTACACTTGGGATTTTCAAGAAAAAAAGTTTGATTATTACACTTGGGATTTTCAAGAAAAAAAAAAGTTTGATTATTACACTTGGGATTTTTAAGGAAAAAAGTTTGACTATTACACTTGGGATTTTCAAGAAAAAAGTTTGATTATTACACTTGGGATTTTCAAGAAAAAAAAGTTTGACTATTACACTTGGGATTTTCAAGAAAAAAAGTTTGACTATTACACTTGGGATTTTCAAGAAAAAAGTTTGACTATTACACTTGGGATTTTCAAGAAAAAAAGTTTGATTATTACACTTGGGATTTTCAAGAAAAAAGTTTGACTATTACACTTGGGATTTTCAAGAAAAAAAAAGTTTGATTATTACACTTGGGATTTTCAAGGAAAAAAGTTTGACTATTACACTTGGGATTTTCAAGAAAAAAAGTTTGATTATTACACTTGGGATTTTCAAGAAAAAAGTTTGACTATTACACTTGGGATTTTCAAGAAAAAAGTTTGACTATTACACTTGGGATTTTCAAGAAAAAAAATTTGATTATTACACTTGGTATTTTCAAGAAAAAAAGTTTGACTATTACACTTGGGATTTTCAAGAAAAAAAGTTTGACTATTACACTTGGGATTTTCAAGAAAAAAAGTTTGACTATTACACTTGGGATTTTCAAGAAAAAAAGTTTGACTATTACACTTGGGATTTTCAAGAAAAATGTTTGATTATTACACTTGGGATTTTCAAGAAAAAAAGTTTGACTATTGCACTTGGGATTTTCAAGAAAAAAGTTTGACTATTACACTTGGGATTTTCAAGAAAAAAAGTTTGATTATTACACTTGGGATTTTCAAGAAAAAAAGTTTGACTATTACACTTAGGATTTTCAAGAAAAAAAGTTTGACTATTACACTTGGGATTTTCAAGAAAAAAAGTTTGACTATTACACTTGGGATTTCAAGAAAAAAAGTTTGACTATTACACTTGGGATTTTCAAGAAAAAAAGTTTGATTATTACACTTGGGATTTTCAAGAAAAAAAGTTTGATTATTACACTTGGGATTTTCAAGAAAAAAAGTTTGAGTATAACATTGGTATTTTCAAGAAAAAAGTTTGACTATTACACTTGGGATTTTCAAGGAAAAAAGTTTGACTATTACACTTGGGATTTTCAAGAAAAAAAGTTTGACTATTACACTTGGGATTTTCAAGAAAAAAAGTTTGACTATTACACTTGGGATTTTCAAGAAAAAAAAGTTTGACTATTACACTTGGGATTTTCAAGAAAAAAAGTTTGATTATTACACTTGGGATTTTCAAGAAAAAAAAGTTTGATTATTACACTTGGGATTTTCAAGGAAAAAAGTTTGACTATTACACTTGGGATTTTCAAGAAAAAAAGTTTGATTATTACACTTGGGATTTTCAAGAAAAAAGTTTGACTATTACACTTGGGGTTTTCAAGAAAAAAAGTTTGATTATTACACTTGGGATTTTCAAGAAAAAAAATTTTATTATTACACTTGGGATTTTCAAGAAATAAAGTTTGACTATTACACTTGGGATTTTCAAGAAAAAAAGTTTGACTATTACTCTTGGGATTTTCAAGAAAAATGTTTGATTATTACACTTGGGATTTTCAAGAGAAAAAGTTTGACTATTACACTTGGGATTTTCAAGAAAAAAAGTTTGACTATTACACTTGGGATTTTCAAGAAAAAAAGTTTGATTATTACACTTGGGATTTTCAAGAAAAAAAGTTTGACTATTACACTTGGGATTTTCAAGAAAAAAAGTTTGACTATTACTCTTGGGATTTTCAAGAAAAAAAGTTTGATTATTACACTTGGGATTTTCAAGAAAAAAAGTTTGACTATTACACTTGGGATTTTCAAGAAAAAAAGTTTGACTATTACACTTGGGATTTTCAAGAAAAAAAAGTTTGATTATTACACTTGGGATTTTCAAGAAAAAAAGTTTGACTATTACACTTGGGATTTTCAAGAAAAAAAGTTTGACTATTACACTTGGGATTTTCAAGAAAAAAAGTTTGATTATTACACTTGGGATTTTCAAGAAAAAAAAAGTTTGATTATTACACTTGGGATTTTCAAGGAAAAAAGTTTGACTATTACACTTGGGATTTTCAAGAAAAAGTTTGATTATTACACTTGGGATTTTCAAGAAAAAAAAGTTTGACTATTACACTTGGGATTTTCAAGAAAAAAGTTTGACTATTACACTTGGGATTTTCAAGAAAAAAGTTTGACTATTACACTTGGGATTTTCAAGAAAAAAAATTTGATTATTACACTTGGGATTTTCAAGAAAAAAAGTTTGACTATTACACTTGGGATTTTCAAGAAAAAAAATTTGACTATTACACTTGGGATTTTCAAGAAAAATGTTTGATTATTACACTTGGGATTTTCAAGAGAAAAAGTTTGACTATTACACTTGGGATTTTCAAGAAAAAAAGTTTGACTATTACACATGGGATTTTCAAGAAAAAAAGTTTGATTATTACACTTGGGATTTTCAAGAAAAAAAGTTTGACTATTACACTTGGGATTTTCAAGAAAAAAAGTTTGACTATTACTCTTGGGATTTTCAAGAAAAAAAGTTTGATTATTACACTTGGGATTTTCAAGAAAAAAAGTTTGACTATTACACTTGGGATTTTCAAGAAAAAAAGTTTGACTATTACACTTGGGATTTTCAAGAAAAAAAAGTTTGATTATTACACTTGGGATTTTCAAGAAAAAAAGTTTGACTATTACACTTGGGATTTTCAAGAAAAAAAGTTTGACTATTACACTTGGGATTTTCAAGAAAAAAAGTTTGATTATTACACTTGGGATTTTCAAGAAAAAAAAAGTTTGATTATTACACTTGGGATTTTCAAGGAAAAAAGTTTGACTATTACACTTGGGATTTTCAAGAAAAAGTTTGATTATTACACTTGGGATTTTCAAGAAAAAAAAGTTTGACTATTACACTTGGGATTTTCAAGAAAAAAAGTTTGACTATTACACTTGGGATTTTCAAAAAAAAGTTTGACTATTACACTTGGGATTTTCAAGAAAAAAAGTTTGATTATTACATTTGGGATTTTCAAGAAAAAAGTTTGACTATTACACTTGGGATTTTCAAGAAAAAAAAGTTTGATTATTACACTTGGGATTTTCAAAGAAAAAAGTTTGACTATTACACTTGGGATTTTCAAGAAAAAAAGTTTGATTATTACACTTGGGATTTTCAAGAAAAAAGTTTGACTATTAAACTTGGGATTTTCAAGAAAAAAGTTTGACTATTACACTTGGGATTTTCAAGAAAAAAAATTTGATTATTACACTTGGTATTTTCAAGAAAAAAAGTTTGACTATTACACTTGGGATTTTCAAGAAAAAAAGTTTGACTATTACACTTGGGATTTTCAAGAAAAAAAAGTTTGACTATTACACTTGGGATTTTCAAGAAAAAAAGTTTGACTATTACACTTGGGATTTTCAAGAAAAATGTTTGATTATTACACTTGGGATTTTCAAGAAAAAAAGTTTGACTATTGCACTTGGGATTTTCAAGAAAAAAGTTTGACTATTACACTTGGGATTTTCAAGAAAAAACGTTTGACTATTACACTTGGGATTTTCAAGAAAAAAAGTTTGACTATTACACTTGGGATTTCAAGAAAAAAGGTTTGACTATTACACTTGGGATTTTCAAGAAAAAAAGTTTGATTATTACACTTGGGATTTTCAAGAAAAAAAGTTTGATTATTACACTTGGGATTTTCAAGAAAAAAAATTTGAGTATAACATTGGTATTTTCAAGAAAAAAGTTTGACTATTACACTTGGGATTTTCAAGGAAAAAAGTTTGACTATTACACTTGGGATTTTCAAGAAAAAAAAGTTTGACTATTACACTTGGGATTTTCAAGAAAAAAAGTTTGACTATTACACTTGGGATTTTCAAAAAAAAAAAAAAAAAAAAAGTTTGACTATTACACTTGGGATTTTCAAGAAAAAAAGTTTGACTATTACACTTGGGATTTTCAAGAAAAATGTTTGATTATTACACTTGGGATTTTCAAGAAAAAAAGTTTGACTATTGCACTTGGGATTTTCAAGAAAAAAGTTTGACTATTACACTTGGGATTTTCAAGAAAAAAAGTTTGATTATTACACTTGGGATTTTCAAGAAAAAAAGTTTGACTATTACACTTGGGATTTTCAAGAAAAAAAGTTTGACTATTACACTTGGGATTTTCAAGAAAAAAAGTTTGACTATTACACTTGGGATTTCAAGAAAAAAAGTTTGACTATTACACTTGGGATTTTCAAGAAAAAAAGTTTGATTATTACACTTGGGATTTTCAAGAAAAAAAGTTTGATTATTACACTTGGGATTTTCAAGAAAAAAAGTTTGAGTATAACATTGGTATTTTCAAGAAAAAAGTTTGACTATTACACTTGGGATTTTCAAGGAAAAAAGTTTGACTATTACACTTGGGATTTTCAAAAAAAAAAGTTTGACTATTACACTTGGGATTTTCAAGAAAAAAAGTTTGACTATTACACTTGGGATTTTCAAGAAAAAAAAGTTTGACTATTACACTTGGGATTTTCAAGAAAAAAAGTTTGATTATTACACTTGGGATTCTCAAGAAAAAAAAGTTTGATTATTACACTTGGGATTTTCAAGGAAAAAAGTTTGACTATTACACTTGGGATTTTCAAGAAAAAAAGTTTGATTATTACACTTGGGATTTTCAAGAAAAAAGTTTGACTATTACACTTGGGATTTTCAAGAAAAAAGTTTGACTATTACACTTGGGATTTTCAAGAAAAAAAATTTGATTATTACACTTGGGATTTTCAAGAAAAAAAGTTTGACTATTACACTTGGGATTTTCAAGAAAAAAAGTTTGACTATTACACTTGGGATTTTCAAGAAAAATGTTTGATTATTACACTTGGGATTTTCAAGAGAAAAAGTTTGACTATTACACTTGGGATTTTCAAGAAAAAAAGTTTGACTATTACACTTGGGATTTTCAAGAAAAAAAGTTTGATTATTACACTTGGGATTTTCAAGAAAAAAAGTTTGACTATTACACTTGGGATTTTCAAGAAAAAAAGTTTGACTATTACTCTTGGGATTTTCAAGAAAAAAAGTTTGATTATTACACTTGGGATTTTCAAGAAAAAAAGTTTGACTATTACACTTGGGATTTTCAAGAAAAAAAGTTTGACTATTACACTTGGGATTTTCAAGAAAAAAAAGTTTGATTATTACACTTGGGATTTTCAAGAAAAAAAGTTTGACTATTACACTTGGGATTTTCAAGAAAAAAAGTTTGACTATTACACTTGGGATTTTCAAGAAAAAAAGTTTGATTATTACACTTGGGATTTTCAAGAAAAAAAAAGTTTGATTATTACACTTGGGATTTTCAAGGAAAAAAGTTTGACTATTACACTTGGGATTTTCAAGAAAAAGTTTGATTATTACACTTGGGATTTTCAAGAAAAAAAAAGTTTGATTATTACACTTGGGATTTTCAAGAAAAAAAGTTTGACTATTACACTTGGGATTTTCAAGAAAAAAGTTTGACTATTACACTTGGGATTTTCAAGAAAAAAAGTTTGATTATTATACTTGGGATTTTCAAGAAAAAAGTTTGACTATTACACTTGGGATTTTCAAGAAAAAAAAGTTTGATTATTACACTTGGGATTTTCAAGGAAAAAAGTTTGACTATTACACTTGGGATTTTCAAGAAAAAAAGTTTGATTATTACACTTGGGATTTTCAAGGAAAAAAGTTTGACTATTAAACTTGGGATTTTCAAGAAAAAAGTTTGACTATTACACTTGGGATTTTCAAGAAAAAAAATTTGATTATTACACTTGGGATTTTCAAGAAAAAAAGTTTGACTATTACACTTGGGATTTCCAAGAAAAAAAGTTTGACTATTACACTTGGGATTTTCAAGAAAAATGTTTGATTATTACACTTGGGATTTTCAAGAGAAAAAGTTTGACTATTACACTTGGGATTTTCAAGAAAAAAAGTTTGACTATTACACTTGGGATTTTCAAGAAAAAAAGTTTGATTATTACACTTGGGATTTTCAAGAAAAAAAGTTTGACTATTACACTTGGGATTTTCAAGAAAAAAAGTTTGATTATTACACTTGGGATTTTCAAGAAAAAAAGTTTGACTATTACACTTGGGATTTTCAAGAAAAAAAGTTTGACTATTACACTTGGAATTTTCAAGAAAAAAAAGTTTGATTATTACACTTGGGATTTTCAAGAAAAAAAGTTTGACTATTACACTTGGGATTTTCAAGAAAAAAAGTTTGACTATTACACTTGGGATTTTCAAGAAAAAAAGTTTGATTATTACACTTGGGATTTTCAAGAAAAAAAAAGTTTGATTATTACACTTGGGATTTTCAAGGAAAAAAGTTTGACTATTACACTTGGGATTTTCAAGAAAAAGTTTGATTATTACACTTGGGATTTTCAAGAAAAAAAAAGTTTGACTATTACACTTGGGATTTTCAAGAAAAAAAGTTTGACTATTACACTTGGGATTTTCAAGAAAAAAGTTTGACTATTACACTTGGTATTTTCAAGAAAAAAAGTTTGATTATTACACTTGGGATTTTCAAGAAAAAAAGTTTGACTATTACACTTGGGATTTTCAAGAAAAAAAAGTTTGATTATTACACTTGGGATTTTCAAGGAAAAAAGTTTGACTATTACACTTGGGATTTTCAAGAAAAAAAGTTTGATTATTACACTTGGGATTTTCAAGAAAAAAGTTTGACTATTACACTTGGGATTTTCAAGAAAAAAGTTTGACTATTACACTTGGGATTTTCAAGAAAAAAAATTTGATTATTACACTTGGTATTTTCAAGAAAAAAAGTTTGACTATTACACTTGAGATTTTCAAGAAAAAAAGTTTGACTATTACACTTGGGATTTTCAAGAAAAAAAGTTTGACTATTACACTTGGGATTTTCAAGAGAAAAAGTTTGACTATTACACTTGGGATTTTCAAGAAAAATGTTTGATTATTACACTTGGGATTTTCAAGAAAAAAAGTTTGACTATTGCACTTGGGATTTTCAAGAAAAAAGTTTGACTATTACACTTGGGATTTTCAAGAAAAAAAGTTTGATTATTACACTTGGGATTTTCAAGAAAAAAAGTTTGACTATTACACTTGGGATTTTCAAGAAAAAACGTTTGACTATTACACTTGGGATTTTCAAGAAAAAAAGTTTGACTATTACACTTGGGATTTCAAGAAAAAAGGTTTGACTATTACACTTGGGATTTTCAAGAAAAAAAGTTTGATTATTACACTTGGGATTTTCAAGAAAAAAAGTTTGATTATTACACTTGGGATTTTCAAGAAAAAAAATTTGAGTATAACATTGGTATTTTCAAGAAAAAAGTTTGACTATTACACTTGGGATTTTCAAGGAAAAAAGTTTGACTATTACACTTGGGATTTTCAAGAAAAAAAAGTTTGATTATTACACTTGGGATTTTCAAGAAAAAAAGTTTGACTATTACACTTGGGATTTTCAAGAAAAAAAAGTTTGACTATTACACTTGGGATTTTCAAGAAAAAAAGTTTGACTATTACACTTGGGATTTTCAAAAAAAAAAAAAAAAAAAAAGTTTGACTATTACACTTGGGATTTTCAAGAAAAAAAGTTTGACTATTACACTTGGGATTTTCAAGAAAAAAAGTTTGACTATTACACTTGGGATTTTCAAGAAAAAAAGTTTGACTATTACACTTGGGATTTTCAAGAAAAAAAAGTTTGACTATTACACTTGGGATTTTCAAGAAAAAAAGTTTGACTATTACACTTGGGATTTTCAAAAAAAAAAAAAAAAAGTTTGACTATTACACTTGGGATTTTCAAGAAAAAAAGTTTGACTATTACACTTGGGATTTTCAAGAAAAAAAAGTTTGACTATAACACTTGGGATTTTCAAGAAAAAAATTTTGACTATTACACTTGGGATTTTCAAGAAAAAAGTTTGACTATTACACTTGGGATTTTCAAGAAAAAAAGTTTGACTATTACACTTGGGATTTTCAAGAAAAAAAGTTTGACTATTACACATGGGATTTTCAAGAAAAAAAGTTTGACTATTACACTTGGGATTTTCAAGAAAAAAAGTTTGACTATTACACTTGGGATTTTCAAGAAAAAAAGTTTGACTATTACACTTGGGATTTTCAAGAAAAAAGTTTGACTATTACACTTGGGATTTTCAAGAAAAAAGTTTGACTATTACACTTGGGATTTTCAAGAAAAAAGTTTGACTATTACACGTGGGATTTTCAAGAAAAAAGTTTGACTATTACACGTGGGATTTTCAAGAAAAAAGTTTGACTATTACACGTGGGATTTTCAAGAAAAAAGTTTGACTATTACACTTGGGATTTTCAAGAAAAAAGTTTGACTATTACACTGGGATTTTCAAGAAAAAAAGTTTGACTATTGCACTTGGGATTTTCAAAAAAAAGTTTGACTATTACACTTTTGGATTTTCAAGAAAAAAAGTTTGACTATTGCACTTGGGATTTTCAAAAAAAAAGTTTGACTATTACATTTTTGATTTTCAAGAAAAAAGTTTGACTATTACACTTGGGATTTTCAAGAAAAAAAGTTTGACTATTGCACTTGGGATTTTCAAAAAAAAAAGTTTGACTATTACACTTGGGATTTTCAAGAAAAAAGTTTGACTATTGCACTTAGGATTTTCAAAAAAAAAACGTTTGACTATTACACTTGGGATTTTCAAGAAAAAAGTTTGACTATTGCACTTGGGATTTTCAAAAAAAAAACGTTTGACTACTACGCTTTGGATTTTCAAGAAAAAAAGTTTGACTATTGCACTTGGGATTTTCAAAAAAAAAAGTTTGACTATTACATTTTGGATTTTCAAGAAAAAAGTTTGACTATTACACTTGGGATTTTCAAGAAAAAAGTTTGACTATTGCACTTGGGATTTTCAAGAAAAAGTTTGACGGTTAAACTCGACTTATAGGTGGAAAATTATACTTGGGATTTTCAAGAAAAAAAAGTTTGATAATTACACTTGGGATTTAAAAAAAAAAAAAAAAAAAAAAAAAGTTTGACTATTACACTTGGGATTTTCAAGAAAAAAAGTTTGACTATTACACTTGGGATTTTCAAGTCAGTTATCTTATTTTCAGGTTTCATTCTTTATTAAGTTATTTTGGTTTTTACAAGTTTTCCTACGATAGTCCTTTTGGTCAAAAGTGAAAAACTTTCATGTTTCAACATTTGAACATAAATCTGTGATAGTCACAAGCATTCGTGTCAAACCCATTTTAATTACAAATATGTAGAGTAAGGTATATCTTTATTCTCGAATCATAGTTAATTTGAAACCATAAAAACTAATGTATGAAATTCATATGTTTAGGGATAATATGATAGATAGTAATTTGTTAAAAATTTCTTAATCGTTTATCATGAGCAATAGACAAGGGTAAGTGCAACAGCGTGGGAATCCGGCTCAGTTCTCTTGAGTTATTTCTCAGGGAGAATCAATTCAATATATATATATATATATATATATATATATATATATATATATATATATATATATATATATATATATATATATGTAAAGAGAGAGAGAGAGAGAGAGAGAGAGAGAGAGAGAGAGAGAGAGAGAGAGAGAGAGAGAGAGAGAGAGAGAGAGAGAGAGAATTATGGTCAGTGATGTGATGAATTATAACTTCATTCATCTTCTGCATATTATTTCCCTTAACTCTGCAGTTGTCACTTGGAAATATATTAAGGTTATATTTCATGCAAAGGAGAGAACATTCATATGAGCAATTCACTTGTATTCTCTGATTTGAAGAGATCTTCTCTAGATGACTGCTAAAGTGAGACTCGCTACTGAACAAGATCAGATTACTATATAGTCATAACCATTCTACATTACTATCATTATAATAATCACAAAACAATTAATAGTCATTCTATATTGGTATCAAGAATTACATATCAAAATATATTTTTTCAAAGTTAAAGTAATAGGGAAGATCGTAGATTATTTTTATATATCCTGACACATTAATGTTAATTGCATTAGATGATTTCTATGAAGATATGTAAGTTACTTTATAAAACTGTTACACTTGAATTTAGTAATGGTAAATGTTAGTGCAGATTACATGTTTTAGCTACAAAATAATCTACCTAGACAGAGAGAGAGAGAGAGAGAGAGAGAGAGAGAGAGAGAGAGAGAGAGAGAGAGAGAGAGAGGAGAGAGAGAGAGAGAGAGAGAGAGAGAGAAGTTTCTAAAAATACAAAGGCAAACTATCAATAGACAAAAAGAAATTTCGACAGCAGAAGATCCGGACTATAACCTCTTATGCATTATTCCATGGAGCTAGATTATTTTTTTGATTTTGGGAATTTGTTTTCAATAATATATATATATATATACATATATATATATATATATGTGTGTGTATATATATATATATGTATATATACATATATATATTTATATGTATATATATATATATATATATATATATATAGTGTATATTTATATATATATAAATATATATATATATATATATATATATATATATATATATATATATATACAGTATATATATATATATATATATATATATATACTGTATATATATATATATATATATATATAGAGAGAGAGAGAGAGAGAGAGAGAGAGAGAGAGAGAGAGAGAGAGAGAGAGAGTTTATATTTATATATATGTATATATATACATATATATATATATATATATATATATATATATATATATATATATATATATATATATATATATATATATATTTAGAGAGAGAGAGAGAGAGAGAGAGAGAGAGAGAGAGAGAGAGAGAGAGAGAGAAAGAGAGAGTGTATATTTATATATATGTATATATATACAGTGTATATTTATATATATGTATATATATATATATATATATATATATATATATATATATGTATATATGTGTATATATATATACATAAATATATATAATCATCAGTCATTGCTAGTCCACAGTAGCACAAAGGCCTTAGCCATGTCATTCCACTCCTGTATCTTTATGGTTTCCCAGACTATACCAGCAAATTTTCTTAGGTCGCCAGTCCATTGTTTTTTCTTCCTTCCTCTTCTTCTTTTTTAATATCTATGGACCCACTCCGTTATTCTTAATGTCCATCAATTATCTGTCATTCTTATATGCCTTGTCCATGTCCATCCCCTGAATATAGATCTGGGGTTGGTGAATCCCTTAATAGAGATTTAGCTAGAATTAGTGCATGGTGCAAATTATGGGGTATGAAGTTGAATCCTAACAAAACTCAAAGTATGATTGTAAGTAGGTCAAGGACAGTGGCTCCTCAACATCCGGATCTCACTATTGATAATGTTTCTTTAAATTTGTATGACTCTTTCAAAATTTTAGGTGTGATTCTCGACAGCAAATTTACTTTTGAGAAACATATAAGGTCTGTGTCTTCTTCAATTGCACAAAAAATAGGCTTATTGAGAAAGTCTTTCAAGATTTTCGGTGATCAATCTATTCTGAAGAAGTGTTTTAATTCTTTCATTCTACCTTGTTTTGAGTATTGTTCTCCTGTCTGGTCTTCAGCTGTTGATTCTCATCTTAATTTGTTGGACAGAAACTTACGGTCTATTAAATTTCTTATTCCTGATCTAGATATTAATCTCTGGCACCGTCGTTCAATAAGTTCATCATGCATGTTGCATAAGATTTTTCATAACTCTGACCATCCTTTACATTCAGATCTCCCTGGACAATTCTATCCTGTCCGTAATACTAGGCAGGCAGTTAATTCTAATAGCCAGGCCTTCTCCATCATGAGGCTCAATACTACGCAGTACTCTAGAAGTTTTATTCCAGCTGTTACCAAGTTGTGGAATGATCTTCCTAATCGGGTAGTTGAATCAGTAGAACTTCAAGAGTTCAAAGTTGGAGCAAATGCTTTTTTGTTGACCAGGCGGACATGAGTCTTTTTATAGTTTATTTATGACATATTTGTTTTTGATATTGTTAATAGTTTATATGTGACATGTCTGTTTTGACGTTACTTTTTTTTAGAATGATTTATTGTTGATTTGTTCTCTTCATTTATTTATTTCCTTATTTCCTTTCCTCACTGGGCTATTTTTCCCTGTTGGAGCCCCTGGGCTTATAGCATCTTGCTTTGCCAACTAGGGTTGTAGCTTGGATAGTAATAATAATAATAATAATTTCTTTTTTCTTACACGTTTTTAGAATATCCTCTACTTTACTTTACTCTCGTATCCTTTTTACTGTTTTTCTGTCTTTGTGTTAACACCATAACTATTCTCTCCTTAGCTCTTTGAGTATTAACTAGCTTATGTTCTAAGACTTATAAGGCTCCAAGTTTCTAATGCATAAGTTATTACTGCTATAACGGTATGATTAAATATTTTTCTTTTTAGAGAAAGTGACATTCTACTTTTCATAATCTCATTTTGTTTACCAAAATATGGATGTGGATGTCATGAGATTCAAGTAATAAAGCTTATGCCAGTCATAATAACTTCTATTTGTGTTTGATATACCGGAATTCAGACATAGATGAATGTATCTTCGATTGTCCTCTTGCCATTATGGCTAAGATACAAGAAGATGATAGAAAGGCCACTTTTGTTTTTGTTAGGGATTTCAATGCTCACCATAGGGAGTGCTTAAATTTTGTTTCTCCTACTGATTGCCATGGATTAATAGCTTTGGACTTTGATTCTGAATTAGGCTGTGAGCAAATCATAAGTGAAGCTACTCACAGGTCTGGTAACAGCTTGGACCTCGTATACACCGTCTCTCTCAGCGTTATAACAAGGTTGGTTCTCCAGTTGGGATATCTGATCATGCCTTGATTTCATTAGTAGTGAGGACTGAGTAGCCTGTCCCTGATGTATCTTACTCATGTAAGATATATATTAAATCTCAAGCAGACTGAAATGGCATTTTGGGTGATCTTTTGTACTTGAATTCGTCACCATTGCATGATAGTGTTGACACTTGTTCCCTTGAATGAGATTGATAGGTGTATCCCTTCTTGTGTGCCAAGGTACTGAGTGAAGGACAAACCGTGGTTCAATGATGATTGTAGATGTGCTTATCTGGAGAAGCCGGAGGCCTATCATCTTTGGAGGGGTAACTGATCAGATTTTACTTGCAATAACTATACTCAGCTTAGAGCTTTTGCTCAGAGAGTTTATGCTTCAACTGAAAAGGAATACAATTTGAAAATAAAAGAAACCCTTTGTGGTACAACTCAGGAACTTAAGTGGTTGACTACCCTTAAATCTGTACTCTTTGCTTCCTCCTTTAATTAGACTAAATATCTCTGTCACTTTCTGTCCAAAGGAACAGGCAACCCTTTTGGCTGATATGTTTGTCAGTGAGAAGAGTAATGAAAATCTTTATCTTTCTCATTCCTGTTTTCCTGAGGCTAAACTAACTAGTTTAGCTTTTCGGTCTCTTGAAATTAAAGCTCTCTTGATGGACCTTGATGCTTATGGAGCTGTTCAACCAAATGGTATTCTACTTTGTTTTAAATAAAAACTGTAGATTTCTTAGTACCAAAGTTATCGGTTATTTTGCGCAAGTTAGCAAGAAGAGCATTTAGCACTTGTTGGAGAATCGGTAATGTTACTCCACTATGTAAATGTGTTTGTGGTAGCTCAATTCCAACTGATTACCGCCCTAGATTTATAGGTTTGCAAAAGGCAATCATCTGTTCCCTAGTTTGAAATTTTGTTTTCGTAAAGGCCTTGGAGCATGTGATGCCCTTCTTTCAATCTCCAATGCTGTTCAGAAGTCCCTCGATTATGGTCAAGAAGTTCATATGATTGGCCTTGATTTTAGTGCTGCCTTTGACCGTGTTAATCACGAGGCCCTTATTGTCAAACTTAGCATTATGGTTGAATTTCTAAGCAATAGATGGCAAAGAGTTGTTGTTGATGGGCAATATAGTGAGTTTAGGAATGTGAAATTTGGTGTTTCTCAGGGTAGTGTTCTTGGCCCATTACTTTTCATATATACTGTACACATGACATGTGGTTTGGTCTAGAAAACAAGCTTGTTGTATATGCAGATGATGCTCTTCTCTTTGCATCAATTTAATCTCCTGAATATAGCTCTTGGGTTGCTGAATCCCTTGATAGAGATCTGGCTAATCTTAGTGCACAGTGCAAATTATGGGGTATGAAGTTGAATCCTAACAGAACTCAAAGTATGGTTGTAAGTGGGCCGAGGACAGTTGCCCCTTAACATCCGAATCTAAGCATTGTTAATGTTTCTATAACTTTGTATGACTCTTTTAAAATTTTAGGTATCATTCTCGACAGCAAATTTACTTTTAAGAAACACATTAAGTCTGTGTCTTCTTCATTTGCACAAATATTTGGCTTATTGAGAAATTCTTTCAAGATTTTCGGTGATCAATCTATTCTGAAGAAGTGTTTTAATTCTTTCATTCTACCTTGATTCGAGTATTGTTCTCCTGTCTGGTCTTCAGCTGCTGATTCTCATCTTAATTTGTTGGGCAGGAACTTACGGTCTATAAAATTTATTATTCATGTTGCATAAGGATTTTCATAATTCAGACCATCCTTTACATTCAGATCTTCCCGAAGAGTACCACCCTGTTCCTAATACTGCTGTAGGTATGCAGTTAATTCTAATAGTCAGGTCTTCTCCATCATGAGGTTCAACACTACACAGTATTCTATAAGTTTTATTCCAGCTATAACAAAGTTGTGGTATGATCCTCCTAATCGGGTAGTGGAACCGGTACAACTTCAAAATTTCAAACTTACCGCAACTGTTTTTATGCTGAACAGGCTGACATAAGTATCTTTTTATGGTTTATATATGAAAAATCTATTCTAATGTTGTTCCTGTTCTTCAAATATTTTATTTCAATTCTTTATTACTTTTCATATTGTTTATTCATTTCCTTATTTCCTTTCCTCACCGGGCTACTTTTCCCTGTTGGAGCCCTTGGGCTTATGTCATACTGTTTTTCCAACTAGGGTTGTAGCTTAGCTGGTAATGATAATAATAATAATAATAATAATAATAATAATAATCCTCATCATCATCATCATCATCATCATCCTTTTAATTTTGGTCTCATGTCCTGGGGAAACATAAGTATGTATATTCATTAACTATCTATATATATTTTGCCCATTATTCCAGTATTCTTAATGCAATTGATAAAGAAAAACTATTTTCGATTTAATACTGCAGTAAATTTCAACCGGTCTCTTTCCCCTGGTATACAATATATATGTATCAACGTCAGATATAAATATCAGTATCATTCGCTTTTTCATGTTTATTCGTGATCTGTTCGTGCGCATATTCCAGTTGCTAAATTAAATGCTTTCGCTGACTTTCCTGAATTTAATTCGATATGACCTTTTTAAGGAGATTAAGCCAAGTTTTGGAACACTTGTGAAATTATCATAAAATTTTCGAGGGAGTAAGATCAATTCTCAGAAATCTCTGTTATGGCTGTTTTATTGGTTAGTTTTTGCCCTGTTTCGTATTTGAGGTAAAAATCCTTTTTATTTAAAGTGGAAATTTAAATGTGATTACAATATAATTTGGTTGCTACGATTTTTAATCAATAACATTTGTGATATTAAAAACTCCATAATTCTATAATTGTTCAATAAATTTTCCGGTTCTCATTGTAATATATGTTGCAAACAAAGCTGGGGTTTTAATTTGTGAGGTAAATTGTTTCAATCAAAAATATTATAAGAAGTAGGATAAAAAAAAAAAGGAAAAATTTTCTTCGGAGAAATGTCTAATATGAAGAAATTAAAAAGGTTTCATGATAAAAACCTTGGAATATACAGAAGCCTTCAAACTTTGATGAAATTAAAACAATAATCAACATCTTCTGGTCAATAGTTACTACAAGAAGAATGTAGTAAAAGAGATGTGGAATAAGTGGAGAGACTAACTACAATATGACGGGTCAAGAATTACTATTGGTTGATAGTTGAAGGGAAGGATGCAGGTGCTTCAATAAATTCGATAATTACAGATATAACTCTAAGTTAGTCAACTGATAATATTTCCCGGGAATGAATAATCCTATACTAAAAGTAATAGTAAAGATTACTGTTAAAATGTTTTATATACACTGTTAAAAAAAAACCGTAATTTTAACCAGAAATTCTTCCTAAAAATATACTGTTCTTAACCGTAATTTTACTATACTTTGTTCTTATATTTTACGGGTTGGTGACCGTAATATCAGTCTTTTACGTCAATATAACCGTTCTCAACACGGTAAAAATCCTGGAATAAATGTTGCCAGACATTTACCGTTTTTTTTTAATGCAAATTTTCAAGAGTGTATTTCATTGGGATGTTGTTATTGCATAATGCATATTTACTTTATAAATTCATTTTTAAGGCGAAAATGGTTTCAAATACATGAAAAATAGCTCTAAAATAGCTTAAAATTGCGTCAGCTTCCGGGTGGCATACAGCGCCCCCGGACCTCCACCTGCCTTGGTCATGTTTTCCGATCACCCCTTTTTGAATTTGCTGGATCTGCGCTTGTATATGTGTACATAGACACGTGTAATCGCAGACATATGTGCGGATCTGCACCACTACAAAGATTATCCATATAGCTTCCTGCTTGATGGGAGAGTATGATTAGAATCCCGTTGAATGTTAAATTTTGGCCTTTCAAGGGCGACGCTTACAGCTTCAGCTATTATGAGCATGTTGTAGTTGCTCTTCTTACGAACAATTTAGATTTCGTTAATTAATTCTTTCAGGGAGGGTTTCCGGTCGTGAATATTAATATAGTGTTGGTTTATTACTATCCTGTTTCTGTGGGCCAGCATACGTCTTCGAAATCTTGTGGTAGTGTCCAAAGTTTGTGTGAGATTTGCACATCTCCGATCATGAAAACTTATAGAATACGTTTGTGAACGTTTCCCTTGGTCCTCTGTGGGCAGCACTGTTGCTCATTACAAGAGCGGTAGTTATGTTGGGCTTGCTATATATTCCAAGTTTTACCTTTTGGTAAGGGGCTTTCGGGGCAACACCTCGATTGAAGATTCCTCTTATGGTTCGGGTTTCGTCTTTGTAGGCCGATCCAAAGCTAAGGCTGACATAATATAAGTTATATTCTGAACAAGGAATACTACATATTATATAATTATCAATTCCAAAGCTATTCATAATCAACTTATTTTTTTCTTAATATGCAACTATGTTTAAACTATATCTAGTTTGTTTGTATTTTTTCAAAAGGGGTATATCTAAAAAACGTTAATGAAATGGCAAAAAAAGTATATTTATAATACTTCCCTTTTTTCTTACTGGACACTATAAAAATGTTCTTAGCTCTATTCATATTGTTTTCTAAAAACAATATTTGGGATAGCAGATACTAATGACAATTTCTTCAATTTTAGTAAACTTGTCCTCTATGTATTCAGGGCTGCATGTTCTAAGTGGCCTCAGATAAATAGAGGAAAAAACAGAATATTTATATTTTTAGAGCGGCCTGGATAGAAAAGTATATATGATAAGTTATTGGTTGGCCTTCTTTATATGAAAAATTTAGAGATATCTTATTGTCTAACAATCAAAACGTCTAAGAATGGGATTAACTAAAGCCTCAAGATCAAGATTTTATTCTAAAATACCAAAAATATCATCAGCATAATGGTGCCAAACAATTTGGAGGACCAAACTGAAGGTATCAATCTAAACTAAAAAAGCTCCGAATATATGTTGGATATAAAAGGGGTCAGAGGATGACCCATAGCCAAACTAAACACTTGTTCATAGAGATCCCTATTAAAACTAAAGTTACACGAATTATCACGTTATTCAAGGAAATGGATAAAGGCTTTCTGTAACTGACTGCCTCATAGTAAAACTTTTGCCTTTCATCAAACGTCAAGACTTGATTTGAATAATATACGTTGATATTCTACAGTTCTGATGTAATTGCCGTGGAAATTCGTATAAATTTTGAAAAAATCGATGCTTTTGTTCAAGAATAAAATTCTAAACTAAAGTGGGGAGAAAAGAATGAATTCCTCTTATGTAGATATTTTGAAATTACCATATGAGAACAGTCACTATATTAAAGTCTACGGTAAAACTATCATTCTAGTTAAAAGAAAATACGGGATAATACTATCTGTCAACAAAAGACTACTTACAGATTAAAAAAACGAAAATAACAGAAAGTGTAGCGACATTATCAACCAAGCCGTAGGTCAAAATTAACTTTTGTTCTTTGACCATCTGTAAGTCAATTTTGCGTCCTGGAAGTTATGTGTTGGTATAATATCAATCGAAAGCAAGTTACATGATATATTCTAATTTAATAGAAGAAAATTTAACATTCTTACATTTATTAAGATATTGTAACATGCTAGAATGGCTAGTTAGCATACTGTGAACCAACTATAAAAATAGCAATTGTCTTTAATTATAGCTAGTCTACAATCAAGTTATTTCTTGTTATATTTTCATATCTAGATAAGTTCTCATTCTTCCAGATGTAGCTAGGAAGTGGATGAGTGTGCCTTGGGAGGACAAGGAAAGCAAAAATGAGATGTTTTGAAAATTGAAGGACACTGGATATTTTGAGAATAGATTGAACTTTCTCTCTTCAAAGCAGTACTTGATATGACATGACGGTCTTTTATCCATTATGGTGATTTATATAATCTCTGTATTTCTGGATTTATTCTTATGTATTTTCATTTTACTTTAGATTTTATTCTAAATGTGGTTTAACCCAAATTTTGGTTTAGGTCATTTGGTGTTACAAAGGGTAATGCCAATCTCCACCCTGGAATATCAGTTTCTTAGTCAATGTCAGTAATCCAGATTTCTGGAACTATTTCAAGGCAGAGTTCTTTCAGTTTGTACTAGATTTAACTGGCATTTGATATGTGCTGCAATTCAATGTACTAGCATGATATGAAAACCATTCTAGGCTTTTCCTAGCATATATCTAGCGATCTTTGTCTCAGTTCCTCCGTTCTTATGTTTTGGAATTGTTGCATTTTCTCAACGTTGATCTCTATCTTGTGGATTAAAGGGCTTTCCAATTTATAGGTTATTATATGGGTAGATAAAAACAATTTGATACTGGGGTCTAGTCGCCAACATTTCGTAATTTTCCTTTTTTCCTTTTATCTTAGTTTAACTTCGTTCGATGTGTTGCGACATACTGTGCATACGCATTTTAGGTTGTTGACTTCCTTTTTTATTCTTTTATTTAGAAAGCTTCATCAAGTACGGGGTGTTCGATGTCGAACGGCCGTGGCCCTCTGCACAAAACATCTCCATTCATTCCGCTCTTGAGCCTTCTGTACCAACCGTGTGTCACACAATTGTACATAATTCCTTTTGCATATATTATGCTTGTATCTTCGTTCTTCCCTCACACTAAACGAACATGAAAATTCATGTCTGCTGTTTCCTCTGTAACATTGTCTGTCTTGTTAACTTGTTATGTCCTGTTGCCTTGAGGTTTTGTATATAAAGGAGAGTGTTCTATAACAATATAACTCAGTTGATTGCATCCTGCCTTTGAGTTCACAACCCCTCACTCGGCTCGTCACATTGGTGACCCCGGAAGTCGACTCGCTCCCACTGCCTTCCACCCCCACCTCCCTCACCCCTCCATCGTTGGTACTATGACGGAGACGGACTCTACTACAGCAGTTGGCGCTGCGGCCGCCCCATTGAAACTTTCACCGTTCGCCACCGGAGGCGCGTTTGCTTGGTTTCAGCGCGCAGAAGTCCACTTTCGTATCAGGGGCGTGACTCGCTCAACCACCAAAGCGGATTATGTTCTCGCGGCGATACCCGAGGACACCTTCCCAGAAATATCCGACTGGCTTTGTGAACAAGGAGACACCCCAATAGCGTATGACACCCTCAAAACATACCTTCTGCAGCAGTACTCGCCGTCGCCAGCCGCCCGTATAGCAAAGCTTTTTCAGCTCTCGCAACAACCGTTGGGGGACCAAAGGGCTTCGCTTGCCCTCAGGGAAATGACCAGTATCGCTCGCCTCCAACCTGCCGCAGACGGCTCTCCTCGTGAGGTGAACCTACTTCGTGCCCTTTGGATACGCCGTTTACCCGAACCTGTACACGCTGCCATACCCGATATCGATAGTTTACCCATAAAGGACTTGATGACCAAAGCCGACGCCCTTATGGACAGCCACTTCAAGACCTCCATCAACGCCTCCACCCCTGACGACGAGGATGCCTATTCAACGTCAACTGAAGCTGACATGAATGCCGTAGGACATACACGCCTACCCCGTGACGTGCCGAAGCGGCGACAAAGCCGCCCACCACCCACCAATCGCTTGCGCCCCAACGAATGACTTCTACAGCTACTTACTACCTTCCATCCGCCGCAGTTTTGCTACTACCACTTCAGATTCGGGGCAACCGTGAAGAAATGTGCCAAGGATTGTCAGTGGCCAAAAATCGTGTAAGTAGGCCATTGCTTGTGGCGGTGGCCTCCCATGTTTCTAATCTTTTCTTTTTACAGGATGCAGGAACGGGCGTGCGATTTTTGGTAGACACGGGTGCTTGTCGTTCTCTTTTGCCAAGGAAACTCTTCAAGGCACAACGTAGTCTGTCTACATCTGCCGACGTCCTCTTGGTAGCTGCCAACGGATCTGCGATACCCACCTACGGTTACGAGAACCTCACATTATCGTTCGGAAACGGTAAATTCAATTGGAAGTTTCTCGTTGCTGACGTCACAATGCCAATCCTCGGTGCGGATTTCCTCTCTCATTTTCACCTTCTGGTCGATGTCGCCCACCGACGATTGGTCAACGCAGACTCGTACTTGTCGACACCTCTTCAACCCGCCCCCTCTAACCTCGCTCTCCACATCAGCACACCCACGGATGCCTACGCCCACCTCCTCACGTCGTACCCGGAAGTTTTCCGTCCAGAACTTCGCCAAACGCCCACGGTTCCTGCCAAGCACGGTATTTAACACCCTATCAAGACGACAGGACCCCCAGTCTTCGCAAAATTCAAACGTCTGGCACCGGAACGATTGGCAGCCGCCAAACAGACGTTCGCCGAAATGGAGAAAATGGGCCTTTGCCAAAAGGCCTCCAGCCCATGGTCGTCACCCTTACACATCGTTCTGAAGAAAGACGGCTCCCTCCGTCCGTGCGGGGATTACAGGCGCCTGAACATGCAAACAGAACCGGATCACTACCCCCTCCCAAACATTGCCGATGTGACCTCCTACCTGCACAATGCGAAGGTTTTCTCTACGCTCGACCTCCTGAAGGGGTATTATCAGGTGCCTATGAACCCAGAAGACATCCCCAAGACCGCCATCACCACTCCGTTTGGTACATACACCTTCAATTACTCCTGTTTTGGCCTTCGTAATGCTGGGGCAACGTTTCAACGTCTCATGGATGGCATCTTAGGGAACCTCCCTTTCTGTGTATGTTATGTGGACGACATACTTGTGTTCTCCTCCTCAAAAGAGGAACACCTCCGTCACCTGCGTATCGTGCTCGACCGCCTGCAACAAAACGGCCTTGTAGTCCGGTACGACAAGTGTACCTTTGGCGCCAACGAAGTGTCGTTCTTAGGGCACCGTATCACTCCTGAAGGAGTCCATCCCCTCCCTGAGAAGGTAGCAGCCGTTCAGAATTTCCCCGCGCCCTCGACCGTCAAAGCTCTGCAGGAATTCTTGGGCATGATCAACTATTATCACCATTTTCTGCCAGCCATTGCCGCCACTCTTGCTCCCCTCTACGCCTCCCTCAAGGGCAAGCCAAAGGACCTGAAGTGGGGTCCCCTTCAAGAAGCAGCCTTCTGCAATGCAAAGAAGGCCCTATCAACTGCTGTGGCTCTCACTTTTCCTATCCCACACGCCCCTCTCCTTCTCTCCACCGATGCCAGCGACGTCGCTATTGGTGCAGTACTCGAGCAGGTGGTCAAAGGCTTGCCCCGCCCATTGGCCTTCTTCAGCAGAAAACTGTCCAAGGCAGAATCGGGTTATTCTACCTTCGATCGAGAATTGCTGGCAGTGCACTTGGCTGTCCGTCACTTTCGCCATTTCTTAGAAGGTACGCCCTTCGTCATTCGCACAGACCACATGCCTCTGGTGCACGCCTTCACTCGACAGTCTGACGCCTGGTCCGCCCGTCAACGCCGACATCTCTCCGCCGTGACTGAATACAATTGCACCCTCCAATACGTCCCTTGGAAAATGAATCCCGTTGCCGATGCCCTGTCAAGAAACACGTTGGCTGCCGTTCAACTGGGATTGGATTACAACGCCCTGGCTGAAGCCCAACGACAGGATCCAGAGTATCAAGCTTGTAGGACATCCTGCACGTCCCTCCGTTGGGAAGATTTTCCCCTCGAAGACTCCAACACCACCCTCCTCTGTGACGTCAGTACTGGTAGACCGCGACCTTGGATTCCTGCTCCCATGCGCCGACAGGTGTTTGATTTCATTCACGGCCTTTCACATCCCTCGTGCCGTTCTACTGCACAGCTGCTGAAGGCAAAGTTCATTTGGTACGGCATTTCTAAGGATGCTAAGGATTGGGTCCGCGCCTGTACTTCTTGCCAAACTTCCAAAGTACATCGACACACGGATTCAGGAGTGGGCACCTTTCCTCAGCCTCAGCGTCATTTCGCACACATTCACGTCGACGTTGTAGGCCCCCTACCCACATCACAAGGACATCGTTACCTGTTTACCGTCATCGACCGCTCCACTCGTTGGCCTGAAGCCATTCCCATGGAAACTGCAACGTCCGCCTCATGTACATCTGCCTTACTCTCTGGATGGATTTCAAGATTCGGTATCCCTGAGCATATTACTTCTGACAGGGGAACCACTTTCACCTCTCAATTGTGGACGTCATTAGCGAATCTCCTGGGCATCACCCTACATCAGACAACGGCCTACAACCCCACTGCCAATGGAATGGTTGAACGTTTTCATCGCACTCTCAAAGCAGCTTTGATGTCCCGCTGCAAGGATTGCAACTGGTTTACTCAGCTTCCCTGGATCCTCCTGGGACTAAGGACCACTCCTAAAGACGCCCTCGACGTCTCGGCAGCTGAAATGGTGTATGGCGACCCGTTGGTCGTCCCTGCCGAATTTTTTCCTTCTACAACCTCCTCCGACGATCTCCAGCGCATACATCACGTCGTGGGAAAATTTACTCCGTGCCGCCAGACTTACAAGCCCCCAGCGAAGCATCACATACCAACGGTCTTGCACTCTGCAACGCACGTCTTCCTGCGCAACGACACTAGCAAGCCACCACTAACGCCCCCTTACACGGGCCCTTTCCTTGTGATCCGACGCAGTCCGAAAGCATTCCTACTAAACATTCGGGGCAAAGAAGACTGGGTCTCCGTTGATCGTCTAAAACCTGCTTATCTCCTGCCAGATGACCCGCCTACAGTTCGCCTCTCCAGATCAGGGCGCCCTATTCAACATGTACAGTATGTCATTTTTAGGGGGGGAGCCATGTACCAACCGTGTGTCACACAATTGTACATAATTCCGTTTGCATATATTATGCTTGTATCTTCGCTCTTCCCTCGCACTAAACGAACATGAAAATTCATGTCTTCTGTTTCCTCTGTAACATTGTCTGTCTTGTTAACTTGTTATGTCCTGTTGCCTTGAGGTTTTGTATATAAAGGAGAGTGTTCTATAACAATATAACTCAGTTGATTGCATCCTGCCTTTGAGTTCACAACCCCTCACTCGGCTCGTCACATTTCCTTTCCAACTCCACCATCGTTAGCCCGCACATCTCCTTGATATTGTCACTCAATCTAGTTTTAGGCCTTCCTCTCGTTCTTGTACCATAGACTGATCCAGTTAGTAGCATCCTTTCCAGAGTATTGTGTTTCCAAACCTGGTGTCCAATAAAAGTTAGTTTTCTTTCATCCAAAATGTCAAGTAATCTTTT